>NC_142615.1:50217643-50545977 GCF_059453375.1 Lepisosteus platostomus | reverse complement strand
TGCTGTGCTTTGACATCTGAGCTCTGTGGAAAACGATCTCAATACAATTCTGAAAAACGCGACTCTCCGAACGCCAGCCGAACAAGTCTCCACAGCCGAAGCGCTGTGTCTCTTTTCAGCTGGCGATAAACCTTTCCTCGATCCTTTGCGGACTTGTAAAACTGTTCCTGATCAGAATAAAAAACGCTCACGCTAATACACAAGCACCCGTGTCTCGCCAAAGCTGACAAATAAACAGACGGACAAGCCGCACTGCACGTGTGAACAGGGGAATGAGCGAGCGAGCGGGGATAGGGCGCCTCCTGCGCTTAAAAGCTTACAGCACCTGGTATTCCCAGGCGGTCTCCCATCCAAGTACTAACCAGGCCCATCCCTGTTTAGCTTCCGAAATCAGATGAGATCAGGCGTGCTCAAGGGGGTGTGGCCGTAAGCAAGAGCAAGGCTCGCTGGCACCCTTCTTATTGAGAGGACAGCTCCGTCACCTCTTTTACGACGCTGCTTTTTTTCCCTTGCGTTTTTCTCTTCTTCCCAAGTTCTCTCTCTTCACTGCCTTCGTCCCCGCTCTATTTCACTTCAGCCTTTCACTCTTGCTTCCTTCCAATGAGGACGGAGCTGCGGGAGAAAGGGCGCTATAGAGGATCGCTGTGGAGAGCTGCTGCTGTGCTTTGACATCTGAGCTCTGTGGAAAACGATCTCAATACAATTCTGAAAAACGCGACTCTCCGAACGCCAGCCGAACAAGTCTCCACAGCCGAAGCGCTGTGTCTCTTTTCAGCTGCCGATAAACCTTTCCTCGATCCTTTGCGGACTTGTAAAACTGTTCCTGATCAGAATAAAAAACGCTCACGCTAATACACAAGCACCCGTGTCTCGCCAAAGCTGACAAATAAACAGACGGACAAGCCGCACTGCACGTGTGAACAGGGGAATGAGCGAGCGAGCGGGGATAGGGCGCCTCCTGCGCTTAAAAGCTTACAGCACCTGGTATTCCCAGGCGGTCTCCCATCCAAGTACTAACCAGGCCCATCCCTGTTTAGCTTCCGAGATCAGACGAGATCAGGCGTGCTCAAGGGGGAGTGGCCGTAAGCAAGAGCAAAGCTCGCTGGCACCCTTCTTATTGAGAGGACAGCTCCGTCACCTCTTTAACGACGCTGCTTTTTTTCCCTTGCGTTTTTCTCTTCTTCCCACGTTCTCTCTCTTCACTGCCTTCGTCCCCGCTCTATTTCACTTCAGCCTTTCACTCTTGCTTCCTTCCAATGAGGACTGAGCTGCGGGAGAAAGGGCGCTATAGAGGATCGCTGTGGAGAGCTGCTGCTGTGCTTTGACATCTGAGCTCTGTGGAAAACGATCTCAATACAATTCTGAAAAACGCGACTCTCCGAACGCCAGCCGAACAAGTCTCCACAGCCGAAGCGCTGTGTCTCTTTTCAGCTGGCGATAAACCTTTCCTCGATCCTTTGCGGACTTGTAAAACTGTTCCTGATCAGAATAAAAAACGCTCACGCTAATACACAAGCACCCGTGTCTCGCCAAAGCTGACAAATAAACAGACGGACAAGCCGCACTGCACGTGTGAACAGGGGAATGAGCGAGCGAGCGGGGATAGGGCGCCTCCTGCGCTTAAAAGCTTACAGCACCTGGTACTCCCAGGCGGTCTCCCATCCAAGTACTAACCAGGCCCATCCCTGTTTAGCTTCCGAGATCAGACGAGATCAGGTGTGCTCAAGGGGGTGTGTCCGTAAGCGAGAGCAAGGCTCGCTGGCACCCTTCT
This sequence comes from Lepisosteus platostomus, assembly GCF_059453375.1. NCBI lineage: Eukaryota > Metazoa > Chordata > Actinopteri > Semionotiformes > Lepisosteidae > Lepisosteus > Lepisosteus platostomus. The sequence goes on along the minus strand of NC_142615.1, from coordinate 50,544,206 downwards.
TATTGAGAGGACAGCTCCGTCACCTCTTTTATGACGCTGCTCTTTTTCCCTTGCGTTTTTCTCTTCTTCCCACGTTCTCTCTCTTCACTGCCTTCGTCCCCGCTCTATTTCACTTCAGCCTTTCACTCTTGCTTCCTTCCAATGAGGACGGAGCTGCGGGAGAAAGGGCGCTATAGAGGATCGCTGTGGAGAGCTGCTGCTGTGCTTTGACATCTGAGCTCTGTGGAAAACGATCTCAATACAATTCTGAAAAACGCGACTCTCCGAACGCCAGCCGAACATGTCTCCACAGCCAAAGCGCTGTGTCTCTTTTCAGCTGGCGATAAACCTTTCCTCGATCCTTTGCGGACTTGTAAAACTGTTCCTGATCAGAATAAAAAACGCTCACGCTAATACACAAGCACCCGTGTCTCGCCAAAGCTGACAAATAAACAGACGGACAAGCCGCACTGCACGTGTGAACAGGGGAATGATCGAGCGAGCGGGGATAGGGCGCCTCCTGCGCTTAAAAGCTTACAGCACCTGGTATTCCCAGGCGGTCTCCCATCCAAGTACTAACCAGGCCCATCCCTGTTTAGCTTCCGAGATCAGATGAGATCAGGCGTGCTCAAGGGGGTGTGGCCGTAAGCTAGAGCAAGGCTCGCTGGCACCCTTCTTATTGAGAGGACAGCTCCGTCACCTCTTTTACGACGCTGCTTTTTTTCCCTTGCGTTTTTCTCTTCTTCCCACGTTCTCTCTCTTCACTGCCTTCGTCCCCGCTCTATTTCACTTCAGCCTTTCACTCTTGCTTCCTTCCAATGAGGACGGAGCTGCGGGAGAAAGGGCGCTATAGAGGATCGCTGTGGAGAGCTGCTGCTGTGCTTTGACATCTGAGCTCTGTGGAAAACGATCTCAATACAATTCTGAGAAACGCGACTCTCCGAACGCCAGCCGAACAAGTCTCCACAGCCGAAGCGCTGTGTCTCTTTTCAGCTGGCGATAAACCTTTCCTCGATCCTTTGCGGACTTGTAAAACTGTTCCTGATCAGAATAAAAAACGCTCACGCTAATACACAAGCACCCGTGTCTCGCCAAAGCTGACAAATAAACAGACGGACAAGCCGCACTGCACGTGTGAACAGGGGAATGAGCGAGCGAGCGGGGATAGGGCGCCTCCTGCGCTTAAAAGCTTACAGCACCTGGTATTCCCAGGCGGTCTCCCATCCAAGTACTAACCAGGCCCATCCCTGTTTAGCTTCCGAGATCAGATGAGATCAGGCGTGCTCAAGGGGGTGTGGCCATAAGCGAGAGCAAGGCTCGCTGGCACCCTTCTTATTGAAAGGACAGCTCCGTCACCTCTTTTACGACGCTGCTTTTTTTCCCTTGCGTTTTTCTCTTCTTCCCACGTTCTCTCTCTTCACTGCCTTCGTCCCCGCTCTATTTCACTTCAGCCTTTCACTCTTGCTTCCTTCCAATGAGGACGGAGCTGCGGGAGAAAGGGCGCTATAGATGATCGCTGTGGAGAGCTGCTGCTGTGCTTTGACATCTGAGCTCTGTGGAAAACGATCTCAATACAATTCTGAAAAACGCGACTCTCCGAACGCCAGCCGAACAAGTCTCCACAGCCGAAGCGCTGTGTCTCTTTTCAGCTGGCGATAAACCTTTCCTCGATCCTTTGCGGACTTGTAAAACTGTTCCTGATCAGAATAAAAAACGCTCACGCTAATACACAAGCACCCGTGTCTCGCCAAAGCTGACAAATAAACAGACGGACAAGCCGCACCACGTGTGAACAGGGGAATGAGCGAGCGAGCGGGGATAGGGCGCCTCCTGCGCTTAAAAGCTTACAGCACCTGGTATTCCCAGGCGGTCTCCCATCCAAGTACTAACCAGGCCCATCCCTGTTTAGCTTCCGAGATCAGACGAGATCAGGCGTGCTCAAGGGGGTGTGGCCATAAGCGAGAGCAAGGCTCGCTGGCACCCTTCTTATTGAGAGGACAGCTCCGTCACCTCTTTTACGACGCTGCTTTTTTTCCCTTACGTTTTTCTCTTCTTCCCACGTTCTCTCTCTTCACTGCCTTCGTTCCCGCTCCATTTCACTTCAGCCTTTCACTCTTGCTTCCTTCCAATGAGGACGGAGCTGCGGGAGAAAGGGCGCTATAGAGGATCGCTGTGGAGAGCTGCTGCTGTGCTTTGACATCTGAGCTCTGTGGAAAACGATCTCAATACAATTCTGAAAAACGCGACTCTCCGAACGCCAGCCGAACAAGTCTCCACAGCCGAAGCGCTGTGTCTCTTTTCAGCTGGCGATAAACCTTTCCTCGATCCTTTGCGGACTTGTAAAACTGTTCCTGATCAGAATAAAAAACGCTCACGCTAATACACAAGCACCCGTGTCTCGCCAAAGCTGACAAATAAACAGACGGACAAGCCGCACTGCACGTGTGAACAGGGGAATGAGCGAGCGAGCGGGGATAGGGCGCCTCCTGCGCTTAAAAGCTTACAGCACCTGGTATTCCCAGGCGGTCTCCCATCCAAGTACTAACCAGGCCCATCCCTGTTTAGCTTCCAAGATTAGAGAGATCAGGTGTGCTCAAGGGGGTGTGGCCGTAAGCGAGACCAAAGCTCGCTGGCACCCTTCTTATTGAGAGGACAGCTCCGTCACCTCTTTTACGACGCTGCTTTTTTTCCCTTGCGTTTTTCTCTTCTTCCCACGTTCTCTCTCTTCACTGCCTTCGTCCCCGCTCTATTTCACTTCAGCCTTTCACTCTTGCTTCCTTCCAATGAGGACGGATCTGCGGGAGAAAGGGCGCTATAGAGGATCGCTGTGGAGAGCTGCTGCTGTGCTTTGACATCTGAGCTCTGTGGAAAACGATCTCAATACAATTCTGAAAAACGCGACTCTCCGAACGCCAGCCGAACAAGTCTCCACAGCCGAAGCGCTGTGTCTCTTTTCAGCTGGCGATAAACCTTTCCTCGATCCTTTGCGGACTTGTAAAACTGTTCCTGATCAGAATAAAAAACGCTCACGCTAATACACAAGCACCCGTGTCTCGCCAAAGCTGACAAATAAACAGACGGACAAGCCGCACTGCACGTGTGAACAGGGGAATGAGCGAGCGAGCGGGGATAGGGCGCCACCTGCGCTTAAAAGCTTACAGCACCTGGTATTCCCAGGCGGTCTCCCATCCAAGTACTAACCAGGCCCATCCCTGTTTAGCTTCCGAGATCAGACGAGATCAGGCGTGCTCAAGGTGGTGTGGCCGTAAGCGAGAGTAAGGCTCGCTGGCACCCTTCTTATTGAGAGGACAGCTCCGTCACCTCTTTTACGACGCTGCTTTTTTTCCCTTGCGTTTTTCTCTTCTTCCCACGTTCTCTCTCTTCACTGCCTTCGTCCCCGCTCTATTTCACTTCAGCCTTTCACTCTTGCTTCCTTCCAAAGAGGACGGAGCTGCGGGAGAAAGGGCGCTATAGAGGATCGCTGTGGAGAGCTGCTGCTGTGCTTTGACATCTGAGCTCTGTGGAAAACGATCTCAATACAATTCTGAAAAACGCGACTCTCCGAACGCCAGCCGAACAAGTCTCCACAGCCGAAGCGCTGTGTCTCTTTTCAGCTGGCGATAAACCTTTCCTCGATCCTTTGCGGACTTGTAAAACTGTTCCTGATCAGAATAAAAAACGCTCACGCTAATACACAAGCACCCGTGTCTCACCAAAGCTGACAAATAAACAGACGGACAAGCCGCACTGCACGTGTGAACAGGGGAATGAGCGAGCGAGCGGGGATAGGGCGCCACCTGCGCTTAAAAGCTTACAGCACCTGGTATTCCCAGGCGGTCTCCCATCCAAGTACTAACCAGGCCCATCCCTGTTTAGCTTCCGAGATCAGACGAGATCAGGCGTGCTCAAGGGGGTGTGGCCGTAAGCGAGAGCAAGGCTCGCTGGCACCCTTCTTATTGAGAGGACAGCTCCGTCACCTCTTTTACGACGCTGCTTTTTTTCCCTTGCGTTTTTCTCTTCTTCCCACGTTCTCTCTCTTCACTGCCTTCGTCCCCGCTCTATTTCACTTCAGCCTTTCACTCTTGCTTCCTTCCAAAGAGGAGGGAGCTGCGGGAGAAAGGGCGCTATAGAGGATCGCTGTGGAGAGCTGCTGCTGTGCTTTGACATCTGAGCTCTGTGGAAAACGATCTCAATACAATTCTGAAAAACGCGACTCTCCGAACGCCAGCCGAACAAGTCTCCACAGCCGAAGCGCTGTGTCTCTTTTCAGCTGGCGATAAACCTTTCCTCGATCCTTTGCGGACTTGTAAAACTGTTCCTGATCAGAATAAAAAACGCTCACGCTAATACACAAGCACCCGTGTCTCACCAAAGCTGACAAATAAACAGACGGACAAGCCGCACTGCACGTGTGAACAGGGGAATGAGCGAGCGAGCGGGGATAGGGCGCCACCTGCGCTTAAAAGCTTACAGCACCTGGTATTCCCAGGCGGTCTCCCATCCAAGTACTAACCAGGCCCATCCCTGTTTAGCTTCCGAGATCAGACGAGATCAGGCGTGCTCAAGGGGGTGTGGCCGTAAGCGAGAGCAAGGCTCGCTGGCACCCTTCTTATTGAGAGGACAGCTCCGTCACCTCTTTTACGACGCTGCTTTTTTTCCCTTGCGTTTTTCTCTTCTTCCCACGTTCTCTCTCTTCACTGCCTTCGTCCCCGCTCTATTTCACTTCAGCCTTTCACTCTTGCTTCCTTCCAAAGAGGAGGGAGCTGCGGGAGAAAGGGCGCTATAGAGGATCGCTGTGGAGAGCTGCTGCTGTGCTTTGACATCTGAGCTCTGTGGAAAACGATCTCAATACAATTCTGAAAAACGCGACTCTCCGAACGCCAGCCGATCAAGTCTCCACAGCCGAAGCGCTGTGTCTCTTTTCAGCTGGCGATAAACCTTTCCTCGATCCTTTGCGGACTTGTAAAACTGTTCCTGATCAGAATAAAAAACGCTCACGCTAATACACAAGCACCCGTGTCTCGCCAAAGCTGACAAATAAACAGACGGACAAGCCGCACTGCACGTGTGAACAGGGGAATGAGCGAGCGAGCGGGGATAGGGCGCCTCCTGCGCTTAAAAGCTTACAGCACCTGGTATTCCCAGGCGGTCTCCCATCCAAGTACTAACCAGGCCCATCCCTGTTTAGCTTCCGAGATCAGACGAGATCAGGCGTGCTCAAGGGGGTGTGGCCGTAAGCGAGAGCAAGGCTCGCTGGCACCCTTCTTATTGAGAGGACAGCTCCGTCACCTCTTTTACGACGCTGCTTTTTTTCCCTTGCGTTTTTCTCTTCTTCCCACGTTCTCTCTCTTCACTGCCTTCGTCCCCGCTCTATTTCACTTCAGCCTTTCACTCTTGCTTCCTTCCAATGAGGACGGAGCTGCGGGAGAAAGGGCGCTATAGAGGATCGCTGTGGAGAGCTGCTGCTGTGCTTTGACATCTGAGCTCTGTGGAAAACGATCTCAATACAATTCTGAAAAACGCGACTCTCCGAACGCCAGCTGAACAAGTCTCCACAGCCGAAGCGCTGTGTCTCTTTTCAGCTGGCGATAAACCTTTCTTCGATCCTTTGCGGACTTGTAAAACTGTTCCTGATCAGAATAAAAAACGCTCACGCTAATACACAAGCACCCGTGTCTCGCCAAAGCTGACAAATAAACAGACGGACAAGCCGCACTGCACGTGTGAACAGGGGAATGAGCGAGCGAGCGGGGATAGGGCGCCTCCTGCGCTTAAAAGCTTACAGCACCTGGTATTCCCAGGCGGTCTCCCATCCAAGTACTAACCAGGCCCATCCCTGTTTAGCGTCCGAGATCAGACGAGATCAGGCGTGCTCAAGGGGGTGTGGCCGTAAGCGAGAGCAAGGCTCGCTGGCACCCTTCTTATTGAGAGGACAGCTCCGTCACCTCTTTTACGACGCTGCTCTTTTTCCCTTGCGTTTTTCTCTTCTTCCCACGTTCTCTCTCTTCACTGCCTTCGTCCCCGCTCTATTTCACTTCAGCCTTTCACTCTTGCTTCCTTCCAATGAGGACGGAGCTGCGGGAGAAAGGGCGCTATAGAGGATCGCTGTGGAGAGCTGCTGCTGTGCTTTGACATCTGAGCTCTGTGGAAAACGATCTCAATACAATTCTGAAAAACGCGAGTCTCCGAACGCCAGCCGAACAAGTCTCCACAGCCAAAGCGCTGTGTCTCTTTTCAGCTGGCGATAAACCTTTCCTCGATCATTTGCGGACTTGTAAAACTGTTCCTGATCAGAATAAAAAACGCTCACGCTAATACACAAGCACCCGTGTCTCGCCAAAGCTGACAAATAAACAGACGGACAAGCCGCACTGCACGTGTGAACAGGGGAATGAGCGAGCGAGCGGGGATAGGGCGCCTCCTGCGCTTAAAAGCTTACAGCACCTGGTATTCCCAGGCGGTCTCCCATCCAAGTACTAACCAGGCTCATCCCTGTTTAGCTTCCGAGATCAGACGAGATCAGGCGTGCTCAAGGGGGTGTGGCCGTAAGTGAGAGCAAGGTTCGCTGGCACCCTTCTTATTGAGAGGACAGCTCCGTCACCTCTTTTACAACGCTGCTTTTTTTCCCTTGCGTTTTTCTCTTCTTCCCACGTTCTCTCTCTTCACTGCCTTCGTCAACACTCTATTTCACTTCAGCCTTTCACTCTTGCTTCCTTCCAATGAGGACGGAGCTGCGGGAGAAAGGGCGCTATAGAGGATCGCTGTGGAGAGCTGCTGCTGTGCTTTGACATCTGAGCTCTGTGGAAAACGATCTCAATACAATTCTGAAAAACGCGACTCTCCGAACGCCAGCCGAACAAGTCTCCACAGCCGAAGCGCTGTGTCTCTTTTCAGCTGGCGATAAACCTTTCCTCGATCCTTTGCGGACTTGTAAAACTGTTCCTGATCAGAATAAAAAACGCTCACGCTAATACACAAGCACCCGTGTCTCGCCAAAGCTGACAAATAAACAGACGGACAAGCCGCACTGCACGTGTGAACAGGGGAATGAGCGAGCGAGCGGGGATAGGGCGCCTCCTGCGCTTAAAAGCTTACAGCACCTGGTATTCCCAGGCGGTCTCCCATCCAATTACTAACCAGGCCCATCCCTGTTTAGATTCCAAGATCAGACGAGATCAGGCGTGCTCAAGGGGGTGTGGCCATAAGCGAGAGCAAGGCTCGCTGGCACACTTCTTATTGAGAGGACAGCTCCGTCACCTCTTTTACGACGCTGCTTTTCATCCCTTGCGTTTTTCTCTTCTTCCCACATTCTCTCTCTTCACTGCCTTCGTCCCCGCTCTGTTTCACTTCAGCCTTTCACTCTTGCTTCCTTCCAATGAGGACGGAGCTGCGGGAGAAAGGGCGCTATAGAGGATCGCTGTGGAGAGCTGCTGCTGTGCTTTGACATCTGAGCTCTGTGGAAAACGATCTCAATACAATTCTGAAAAACGCGACTCTCCGAACGCCAGCCGAACAAGTCTCCACAGCCGAAGCGCTGTGTCTCTTTTCAGCTGGCGATAAACCTTTCCTCGATCCTTTGCGGACTTGTTAAACTGTTCATGATCAGAATAAAAAACGCTCACGCTAATACACAAGCACCCGTGTCTCGCCAAAGCTGACAAATAAACAGACGGACAAGCCGCACTGCACGTGTGAACAGGGGAATGAGCGAGAGAGCGGGGATAGGGCGCCTCCTGCGCTTAAAAGCTTACAGCACCTGGTATTCCCAGGCGGTCTCCCATCCAACTACTAACCAGGCCCATCCCTGTTTAGCTTCCGAGATCAGACGAGATCAGGCGTGCTCAAGGGGGTGTGGCCATAAACGAGAGCAAGGCTCGCTGGCACCCTTCTTATTGAGAGGACAGCTCCGTCACCTCTTTTACGACGCTGCTTTTTTTCCCTTGCGTTTTTCTCTTCTTCCCACGTTCTCTCTCTTCACTGCCTTAGTCCCCGCTCTATATCACTTCAGCCTTTCACTCTTGCTTCCTTCCAATGAGGACGGAGCTGCGGGAGATAGAGCGCTATAGAGGATCGCTGTGGAGAGCTGCTGCTGTGCTTTGACATCTGAGCTCTGTGGAAAACGATCTCAATACAATTCTGAAAAACGCAACTCTCCGAACGCCAGCCGAACAAGTCTCCACAGCCAAAGCGCTGTGTCTCTTTTCAGCTGGCGATAAACCTTTCCTCGATCCTTTGCGGACTTGTTAAACTGTTCCTGATCAGAATAAAAAACGCTCACGCTAATACACAAGCACCCGTGTCTCGCCAAAGCTGACAAATAAACAGACGGACAAGCCGCACTGCACGTGTGAACAGGGGAATGAGCCAGCGAGCGGGGATAGGGCGCCTCCTGCGCTTAAAATCTTACAGCACCTGGTATTCCCAGGCGGTCTCCCATCCAAGTACTAACCAGGCCCATCCCTGTGTAGCTTCCGAGATCAGACGAGATCAGGCGTGCTCAAGGGGGTGTGGCCGCAAGCGAGAGCAAGGCTCGCTGGCACCCTTCTTATTGAGAGGACAGCTCCGTCACCTCTTTTACGACGCTGCTTTTTTCCCTTGCGTTTTTCTCTTCTTTCCACGTTCTCTCTCTTCACTGCCTTCGTCCCCGCTCTATTTCACTTCAGCCTTTCACTCTTGCTTCCTTCCAATGAGGACGGAGCTGCGGGAGAAAGGGCGCTATAGAGGATCGCTGTGGAGAGCTGCTGCTGTGCTTTGACATCTGAGCTCTGTGGAAAACGATCTCAATACAATTCTGAAAAACGCGACTCTCCGAACGCCAGCCGAACAAGTCTCCACAGCCGAAGCGCTGTGTCTCTTTTCAGCTGGCGATAAACCTTTCCTCGATCCTTTGCGGACTTGTTAAACTGTTCCTGATCAGAATAAAAAACGCTCACGCTAATACACAAGCACCCGTGTCTCGCCAAAGCTGACAAATAAACAGACGGACAAGCCGCACTGCACGTATGAACAGGGGAATGAGCGAGCGAGCGGGGATAGGGCGCCTCCTGCGCTTAAAAGCTTACAGCACCTGGTATTCCCAGGCGGTCCCCCATACAAGTACTAACCAAGCCCATCCCTGTTTAGCTTCCGAGATCAGACAAGATCAGGCGTGCTCAAGTGGGTGTGGCCATAAGCAAGTGCAAGGCTCGCTGGCACCCTTCTTATTGAGAGGACAGCTCCGTCACCTCTTTTACGACGCTGCTTTTTTTCCCTTGCGTTTTTCTCTTCTTCCCACGTTCTCTCTCTTCACTGCCTTCGTCCCTGCTCTATTTCACTTCAGCCTTTCACTCTTGCTTCCTTCTAATGAGGACGGAGCTGCGGGAGAAAGGGCGCTATAGAGGATCGCTGTGGAGAGCTGCTGCTGTGCTTTGACATCTGAGCTCTGTGGAAAACGATCTCAATACAATTCTGAAAAACGCGACTCTCCGAACGCCAGCCGAACAAGTCTCCACAGCCGAAGCGCTGTGTCTCTTTTCAGCTGGCGATAAACCTTTCCTCGATCCTTTGCGGACTTGTAAAACTGTTCCTGATCAGAATAAAAAACGCTCACGCTAATACACAAGCACCCGTGTCTCGCCAAAGCTGACAAATAAACAGACGGACAAGCCGCACTGCACGTGTGAACAGGGGAATGAGCGAGCGAGCGGGGATAGGGCGCCTCCTGCGCTTAAAAGCTTACAGCACCTGGTATTCCCAGGCGGTCTCCCATCCAAGTACTAACCAGGCCCATCCCTGTTCAGCTTCCGAGATCAGACGAGATCAGGCGTGCTCAAGGGGGTGTGGCCGTAAGCGAGAGCAAGGTTCGCTGGCACCCTTCTTATTGAGAGGACAGCTCCGTCACCTCTTTTACGACGCTGCTCTTTTTCCCTTGCGTTTTTCTCTTCTTCCCACGTTCTCTCTCTTCACTGCCTTCGTCCCCGCTCTATTTCACTTCAGCCTTTCACTCTTGCTTCCTTCCAATGAGGACGGAGCTGCGGGAGAAAGGGCGCTATAGAGGATCGCTGTGGAGAGCTGCTGCTGTGCTTTGACATCTGAGCTCTGTGGAAAACGATCTCAATACAATTCTGAAAAACGCGACTCTCCGAACGCCAGCCGAACAAGTCTCCACAGCCGAAGCGCTGTGTCTCTTTTCAGCTGGCGATAAACCTTTCCTCGATCCTTTGCGGACTTGTAAAACTGTTCCTGATCAGAATAAAAAACGCTCACGCTAATACACAAGCACCCGTGTCTCGCCAAAGCTGACAAATAAAGAGACGGACAAGCCGCACTGCACGTGTGAACAGGGGAATGAGAGCGAGCGAGCGGGGATAGGGCGCCTCCTGCGCTTAAAAGCTTACAGCACCTGGTATTCCCAGGCGGTCTCCCATCCAAGTACTAACCAGGCCCATCCCTGTTCAGCTTCCGAGATCAGACGAGATCAGGCGTGCTCAAGGGGGTGTGGCCGCAAGTAAGAGCAAGACTCGCTGGCACCCTTCTTATTGAGAGGACAGCTCCGTCACCTCTTTTACGACGCTGCTCTTTTTCCCTTGCGTTTTTCTCTTCTTCCCACGTTCTCTCTCTTCACTGCCTTCGTCCCCGCTCTATTTCACTTCAGCCTTTCACTCTTGCTTCCTTCCAATGAGGACGGAGCTGCGGGAGAAAGGGCGCTATAGAGGATCGCTGTGGAGAGCTGCTGCTGTGCTTTGACATCTGAGCTCTGTGGAAAACGATCTCAATACAATTCTGAAAAACGCGACTCTCCGAACGCCAGCCGAACAAGTCTCCACAGCCGAAGCGCTGTGTCTCTTTTCAGCTGCCGATAAACCTTTCCTCGATCCTTTGCGGACTTGTAAAACTGTTCCTGATCAGAATTAAAAAACGCTCACGCTAATACACAAGCACCCGTGTCTCGCCAAAGCTGACAAATAAACAGACGGACAAGCCGCACTGCACGTGTGAACAGGGGAATGAGCGAGCGAGCGGGGATAGGGCGCCTCCTGCGCTTAAAAGCTTACAGCACCTGGTATTCCCAGGCGGTCTCCCATCCAAGTACTAACCAGGCCCATCCCTGTTTAGCTTCCGAGATCAGACGAGATCAGGCGTGCTCAAGGGGGTGTGGCCATAAGCGAGAGCAAGATTCGCTGGCACCCTTCTTATTGAGAGGACAGCTCCGTCACCTCTTTTACGACGCTGCTTTTTTTCCCTTGCGTTTTTCTCTTCTTCCCACGTTCTCTCTCTTCACTGCCTTCGTCCCCGCTCTATTTCACTTCAGCCTTTCACTCTTGCTTCCTTCCAATGAGGACGGAGCTGCGGGAGAAAGGGCGCTATAGAGGATCGCTGTGGAGAGCTGCTGCTGTGCTTTGACATCTGAGCTCTGTGGAAAACGATCTCAATACAATTCTGAAAAACGCGACTCTCCGAACGCCAGCCGAACAAGTCTCCACAGCCGAAGCGCTGTGTCTCTTTTCAGCTGGCGATAAACCTTTCCTCGATCCTTTGCGGACTTGTAAAACTGTTCCTGATCAGAATAAAAAACGCTCACGCTAATACACAAGCACCCGTGTCTCGCCAAAGCTGACAAATAAACAGACGGACAAGCCGCACTGCACGTGTGAACAGGGGAATGAGCGAGCGAGCGGGGATAGGGCGCCTCCTGCGCTTAAAAGCTTACAGCACCTGGTATTCCCAGGCGGTCTCCCATCCAAGTACTAACCAGGCCCATCCCTGTTTAGCTTCCGAGATCAGACGAGATCAGGCGTGCTCAAGGGGGTGTGGCCGCAAGTGAGAGCAAGGCTCGCTGGCACCCTTCTTATTGAGAGGACAGCTCCGTCACCTCTTTCACGACGCTGCTTTTTTTCCCTTGCGTTTTTCTCTTCTTCCCACGTTCTCTCTCTTCACTGCCTTCGTCCCCGCTCTATTTCACTTCAGCCTTTCACTCTTGCTTCCTTCCAATGAGGACGGAGCTGCGGGAGAAAGGGCGCTATAGAGGATCGCTGTGGAGAGCTGCTGCTGTGCTTTGACATCTGAGCTCTGTGGAAAACGATCTCAATACAATTCTGAAAAACGCGACTCTACGAACGCCAGCCGAACAAGTCTCCACAGCCGAAGCGCTGTGTCTCTTTTCAGCTGGCGATAAACCTTTCCTCGATTCTTTGCGGACTTGTAAAACTGTTCCTGATCAGAATAAAAAACGCTCACGCTAATACACAAGCACCCGCGTCTCGCCAAAGCTGACAAATAAACAGACGGACAAGCCGCACTGCACGTGTGAACAGGGGAATGAGCGAGCGAGCGGGGATAGGGCGCCTCCTGCGCTTAAAAGCTTACAGCACCTGGTATTCCCAGGCGGTCTCCCATCCAAGTACTAACCAGGCCCATCCCTGTTTAGCTTCCGAGATCAGACGAGATCAGGCGTGCTCAAGGGGGTGTGGCCGTAAGCGAGAGCAAGGCTCGCTGGCACCCTTCTTATTGAGAGGACAGCTCCGTCACCTCTTTTACGACGCTGCTCTTTTTCCCTTGCGTTTTTCTCTTCTTCCCAAGTTCTCTCTCTTCACTGCCATCGTCCCCGCTCTATTTCACTTCAGCCTTTCACTCTTGCTTCCTTCCAATGAGGACGGAGCTGCGGGAGAAAGGGCGCTATAGAGGATCGCTGTGGAGAGCTGCTGCTGTGCTTTGACATCTGAGCTCTGTGGAAAACGATCTCAATACAATTCTGAAAAACGCGACTCTCCGAACGCCAGCCGAACAAGTCTCCACAGCCGAAGCGCTGTGTCTCTTTTCAGCTGGCGATAAACCTTTCCTCGATTCTTTGCGGACTTGTAAAACTGTTCCTGATCAGAATAAAAAACGCTCACGCTAATACACAAGCACCCGTGTCTCGCCAAAGCTGACAAATAAACAGACGGACAAGCCGCACTGCACGTGTGAACAGGGGAATGAGCCAGCGAGCGGGGATAGGGCGCTTCCTGCGCTTAAAAGCTTACAGCACCTGGTATTCCCAGGCGGTCTCCCATCCAAGTACTAACCAGGCCCATCCCTGTTTAGCTTCCGAAATCAGATGAGATCAGGCGTGCTCAAGGGGGTGTGGCCGTAAGCGAGAGCAAGGCTCGCTGGCACCCTTCTTATTGAGAGGACAGCTCCGTCACCTCTTTTACGACGCTGCTTTTTTTCCCTTGCGTTTTTCTCTTCTTCCCACGTTCTCTCTCTTCACTGCCTTCGTCCCCGCTCTATTTCACTTCAGCCTTTCACTCTTGCTTCCTTCCAATGAGGACGGAGCTGCGGGAGAAAGGGCGCTATAGAGGATCGCTGTGGAGAGCTGCTGCTGTGCTTTGACATCTGAGCTCTGTGGAAAACGATCTCAATACAATTCTGAAAAACGCGACTCTCCGAACGCCAGCCGAACAAGTCTCCACAGCCGAAGCGCTGTGTCTCTTTTCAGCTGGCGATAAACCTTTCCTCGATCATTTGCGGACTTGTAAAACTGTTCCTGATCAGAATAAAAAACGCTCACGCTAATACACAAGCACCCGTGTCTCGCCAAAGCTGACAAATAAACAGACGGACAAGCCGCACTGCACGTGTGAACAGGGGAATGAGCGAGCGAGCGGGGATAGGGCGCCTCCTGCGCTTAAAAGCTTACAGCACCTGGTATTCCCAGGCGGTCTCCCATCCAAGTACTAACCAGGCCCATCCCTGTTCAGCTTCCGAGATCAGACGAGATCAGGCGTGCTCAAGGGGGTGTGGCCGTAAGCGAGAGCAAGGTTCGCTGGCACCCTTCTTATTGAGAGGACAGCTCCGTCACCTCTTTTACGACGCTGCTCTTTTTCCCTTGCGTTTTTCTCTTCTTCCCACGTTCTCTCTCTTCACTGCCTTCGTCCCCGCTCTATTTCACTTCAGCCTTTCACTCTTGCTTCCTTCCAATGAGGACGGAGCTGCGGGAGAAAGGGCGCTATAGAGGATCGCTGTGGAGAGCTGCTGCTGTGCTTTGACATCTGAGCTCTGTGGAAAACGATCTCAATACAATTCTGAAAAACGCGACTCTCCGAACGCCAGCCGAACAAGTCTCCACAGCCGAAGCGCTGTGTCTCTTTTCAGCTGGCGATAAACCTTTCCTCGATCCTTTGCGGACTTGTAAAACTGTTCCTGATCAGAATAAAAAACGCTCACGCTAATACACAAGCACCCGTGTCTCGCCAAAGCTGACAAATAAAGAGACGGACAAGCCGCACTGCACGTGTGAACAGGGGAATGAGAGCGAGCGAGCGGGGATAGGGCGCCTCCTGCGCTTAAAAGCTTACAGCACCTGGTATTCCCAGGCGGTCTCCCATCCAAGTACTAACCATGCCCATCCCTGTTCAGCTTCCGAGATCAGACGAGATCAGGCGTGCTCAAGGGGGTGTGGCTACAAGTAAGAGCAAGACTCGCTGGCACCCTTCTTATTGAGAGGACAGCTCCGTCACCTCTTTTACGACCCTGCTCTTTTTCCCTTGCGTTTTTCTCTTCTTCCCACGTTCTCTCTCTTCACTGCCTTCGTCCCCGCTCTATTTCACTTCAGCCTTTCACTCTTGCTTCCTTCCAATGAGGACGGAGCTGCGGGAGAAAGGGCGCTATAGAGGATCGCTGTGGAGAGCTGCTGCTGTGCTTTGACATCTGAGCTCTGTGGAAAACGATCTCAATACAATTCTGAAAAACGCGACTCTCCGAACGCCAGCCGAACAAGTCTCCACAGCAGAAGCGCTGTGTCTCTTTTCAGCTGCCGATAAACCTTTCCTCGATCCTTTGCGGACTTGTAAAACTGTTCCTGATCAGAATTAAAAAACGCTCACGCTAATACACAAGCACCCGTGTCTCGCCAAAGCTGACAAATAAACAGACGGACAAGCCGCACTGCACGTGTGAACAGGGGAATGAGCGAGCGAGCGGGGATAGGGCGCCTCCTGCGCTTAAAAGCTTACAGCACCTGGTATTCCCAGGCGGTCTCCCATCCAAGTACTAACCAGGCCCATCCCTGTTTAGCTTCCGAGATCAGACGAGATCAGGCGTGCTCAAGGGGGTGTGGCCATAAGCGAGAGCAAGATTCGCTGGCACCCTTCTTATTGAGAGGACAGCTCCGTCACCTCTTTTACGACGCTGCTTTTTTTCCCTTGCGTTTTTCTCTTCTTCCCACGTTCTCTCTCTTCACTGCCTTCGTCCCCGCTCTATTTCACTTCAGCCTTTCACTCTTGCTTCCTTCCAATGAGGACGGAGCTGCGGGAGAAAGGGCGCTATAGAGGATCGCTGTGGAGAGCTGCTGCTGTGCTTTGACATCTGAGCTCTGTGGAAAACGATCTCAATACAATTCTGAAAAACGCGACTCTCCGAACGCCAGCCGAACAAGTCTCCACAGCCGAAGCGCTGTGTCTCTTTTCAGCTGGCGATAAACCTTTCCTCGATCCTTTGCGGACTTGTAAAACTGTTCCTGATCAGAATAAAAAACGCTCACGCTAATACACAAGCACCCGTGTCTCGCCAAAGCTGACAAATAAACAGACGGACAAGCCGCACTGCACGTGTGAACAGGGGAATGAGCGAGCGAGCGGGGATAGGGCGCCTCCTGCGCTTAAAAGCTTACAGCACCTGGTATTCCCAGGCGGTCTCCCATCCAAGTACTAACCAGGCCCATCCATGTTTAGCTTCCGAGATCAGACGAGATCAGGCGTGCTCAAGGGGGTGTGGCCGTAAGCAAGAGCAAAGCTCCCTGGCACCCTTCTTATTGAGAGGACAGCTCCGTCACCTCTTTTACGACGCTGCTCTTTTTCCCTTGCGTTTTTCTCTTCTTCCCACGTTCTCTCTCTTCACTGCCTTCGTCCCCGCTCTATTTCACTTCAGCCTTTCACTCTTGCTTCCTTCCAATGAGGACGGAGCTGCGGGAGAAAGGGCGCTATAGAGGATCGCTGTGGAGAGCTGCTGCTGTGCTTTGACATCTGAGCTCTGTGGAAAACGATCTCAATACAATTCTGAAAAACGCGACTCTCCGAACGCCAGCCGAACAAGTCTCCACAGCCGAAGCGCTGTGTCTCTTTTCAGCTGGCGATAAACCTTTCCTCGATCCTTTGCGGACTTGTAAAACTGTTCCTGATCAGAATAAAAAACGCTCACGCTAATACACAAGCACCCGTGTCTCGCCAAAGCTGACAAATAAAGAGACGGACAAGCCGCACTGCACGTGTGAACAGGGGAATGAGAGCGAGCGAGCGGGGATAGGGCGCCTCCTGCGCTTAAAAGCTTACAGCACCTGGTATTCCCAGGCGGTCTCCCATCCAAGTACTAACCAGGCCCATCCCTGTTCAGCTTCCGAGATCAGACGAGATCAGGCGTGCTCAAGGGGGTGTGGCCGCAAGTAAGAGCAAGACTCGCTGGCACCCTTCTTATTGAGAGGACAGCTCCGTCACCTCTTTTACGACGCTGCTCTTTTTCCCTTGCGTTTTTCTCTTCTTCCCACGTTCTCTCTCTTCACTGCCTTCGTCCCCGCTCTATTTCACTTCAGCCTTTCACTCTTGCTTCCTTCCAATGAGGACGGAGCTGCGGGAGAAAGGGCGCTATAGAGGATCGCTGTGGAGAGCTGCTGCTGTGCTTTGACATCTGAGCTCTGTGGAAAACGATCTCAATACAATTCTGAAAAACGCGACTCTCCGAACGCCAGCCGAACAAGTCTCCACAGCCGAAGCGCTGTGTCTCTTTTCAGCTGCCGATAAACCTTTCCTCGATCCTTTGCGGACTTGTAAAACTGTTCCTGATCAGAATTAAAAAACGCTCACGCTAATACACAAGCACCCGTGTCTCGCCAAAGCTGACAAATAAACAGACGGACAAGCCGCACTGCACGTGTGAACAGGGGAATGAGCGAGCGAGCGGGGATAGGGCGCCTCCTGCGCTTAAAAGCTTACAGCACCTGGTATTCCCAGGCGGTCTCCCATCCAAGTACTAACCAGGCCCATCCCTGTTTAGCTTCCGAGATCAGACGAGATCAGGCGTGCTCAAGGGGGTGTGGCCATAAGCGAGAGCAAGGTTCGCTGGCACCCTTCTTATTGAGAGGACAGCTCCGTCACCTCTTTTACGACGCTGCTTTTTTTCCCTTGCGTTTTTCTCTTCTTCCCACGTTCTCTCTCTTCACTGCCTTCGTCCCCGCTCTATTTCACTTCAGCCTTTCACTCTTGCTTCCTTCCAATGAGGACGGAGCTGCGGGAGAAAGGGCGCTATAGAGGATCGCTGTGGAGAGCTGCTGCTGTGCTTTGACATCTGAGCTCTGTGGAAAACGATCTCAATACAATTCTGAAAAACGCGACTCTCCGAACGCCAGCCGAACAAGTCTCCACAGCCGAAGCGCTGTGTCTCTTTTCAGCTGGCGATAAACCTTTCCTCGATCCTTTGCGGACTTGTAAAACTGTTCCTGATCAGAATAAAAAACGCTCACGCTAATACACAAGCACCCGTGTCTCGCCAAAGCTGACAAATAAACAGACGGACAAGCCGCACTGCACGTGTGAACAGGGGAATGAGCGAGCGAGCGGGGATAGGGCGCCTCCTGCGCTTAAAAGCTTACAGCACCTGGTATTCCCAGGCGGTCTCCCATCCAAGTACTAACCAGGCCCATCCATGTTTAGCTTCAGAGATCAGACGAGATCAGGCGTGCTCAAGGGGGTGTGGCCGTAAGCAAGAGCAAAGCTCCCTGGCACCCTTCTTATTGAGAGGACAGCTCCGTCACCTCTTTAACGACGCTGCTTTTTTTCCCTTGCGTTTTTCTCTTCTTCCCACGTTCTCTCTCTTCACTGCCTTCGTCCCCGCTCTATTTCACTTCAGCCTTTCACTCTTGCTTCCTTCCAATGAGGACTGAGCTGCGGGAGAAAGGGCGCTATAGAGGATCGCTGTGGAGAGCTGCTGCTGTGCTTTGACATCTGAGCTCTGTGGAAAACGATCTCAATACAATTCTGAAAAACGCGACTCTCCGAACGCCAGCCGAACAAGTCTCCACAGCCGAAGCGCTGTGTCTCTTTTCAGCTGGCGATAAACCTTTCCTCGATCCTTTGCGGACTTGTAAAACTGTTCCTGATCAGAATAAAAAACGCTCACGCTAATACACAAGCACCCGTGTCTCGCCAAAGCTGACAAATAAACAGACGGACAAGCCGCACTGCACGTGTGAACAGGGGAATGAGCGAGCGAGCGGGGATAGGGCGCCTCCTGCGCTTAAAAGCTTACAGCACCTGGTACTCCCAGGCGGTCTCCCATCCAAGTACTAACCAGGCCCATCCCTGTTTAGCTTCCGAGATCAGACGAGATCAGGCGTGCTCAAGGGGGTGTGGCCGTAAGCGAGAGCAAGGCTCGCTGGCACCCTTCTTATTGAGAGGACAGCTCCGTCACCTCTTTTACGACACTGCTCTATTTCCCTTGCGTTTTTCTCTTCTTCCCACGTTCTCTCTCTTCACTGCCTTCGTCCCCGCTCTATTTCACTTCAGCCTTTCACTCTTGCTTCCTTCCAATGAGGACGGAGCTGCGGGAGAAAGGGCGCTATAGAGGATCGCTGTGGAGAGCTGCTGCTGTGCTTTGACATCTGAGCTCTGTGGAAAACGATCTCAATACAATTCTGAAAAACGCGACTCTCCGAACGCCAGCCGAACAAGTCTCCACAGCCGAAGCGCTGTGTCTCTTTTCAGCTGGCGATAAACCTTTCCTCGATCCTTTGCGGACTTGTTAAACTGTTCCTGATCAGAATAAAAAACGCTCACGCTAATACACAAGCACCCGTGTCTCGCCAAAGCTGACAAATAAACAGACGGACAAGCCGCACTGCACGTATGAACAGGGGAATGAGCGAGCGAGCGGGGATTGGGCGCCTCCTGCGCTTAAAAGCTTACAGCACCTGGTATTCCCAGGCGGTCCCCCATCCAAGTACTAACCAAGCCCATCCCTGTTTAGCTTCCGAGATCAGGCGTGCTCAAGGGGGTGTGGCCATAAGCGAGAGCAAGGCTCGCTGGCACCCTTCTTATTGAGAGGACAGCTCCGTCACCTCTTTTACGACGCTGCTTTTTTTCCCTTGCGTTTTTCTCTTCTTCCCACGTTCTCTCTCTTCACTGCCTTCGTCCCCGCTCTATTTCACTTCAGCCTTTCACTCTTGCTTCCTTCCAATGAGGACGGAGCTGCGGGAGAAAGGGCGCTATAGAGGATCGCTGTGGAGAGCTGCTGCTGTGCTTTGACATCTGAGCTCTGTGGAAAACGATCTCAATACAATTCTGAAAAACGCGACTCTCCGAACGCCAGCCGAACAAGTCTCCACAGCCGAAGCGCTGTGTCTCTTTTCAGCTGGCGATAAACCTTTCCTCGATCCTTTGCGGACTTGTTAAACTGTTCCTGATCAGAATAAAAAACGCTCACGCTAATACACAAGCACCCGTGTCTCGCCAAAGCTGACAAATAAACAGACGGACAAGCCGCACTGCACGTGTGAACAGGGGAATGAGCGAGGAAGCGGGGATAGGGCGCCTCCTGCGCTTAAAAGCTTACAGCACCTGGTATTCCCAGGCGGTCTCCCATCCAAGTACTAACCAGGCCCATCCCTGTTTAGCTTCCGAGATTAGACGAGATCAGGCGTGCTCAAGGGAGTGTGGCCGTAAGCAAGAGCAAGGCTCGCTGGCACCCTTCTTATTGAGAGGACAGCTCCGTCACCTCTTTTACGACGCTGCTTTTTTTCCCTTGCGTTTTTCTCTTCTTCCCACGTTGTCTCTCTTCACTGCCTTCGTCCCTGCTCTATTTCACTTCAGCCTTTCACTCTTGCTTCCTTCCAATGAGGACGGAGCTGCGGGAGAAAGGGCGCTATAGAGGATCGCTGTGGAGAGCTGCTGCTGTGCTTTGACATCTGAGCTCTGTGGAAAACGATCTCAATACAATTCTGAAAAAAGCGACTCTCCGAACGCCAGCCGAACAAGTCTCCACAGCCGAAGCGCTGTGTCTCTTTTCAGCTGGCGATAAACCTTTCCTCGATCCTTTGTAGACTTGTAAAACTGTTCCTGATCAGAATAAAAAACGCTCACGCTAATACACAAGCACCCGTGTCTCGCCAAAGCTGACAAATAAACAGACGGACAAGCCGCACTGCACGTGTGAACAGGGGAATGAGCGAGCGAGCGGGGATAGGGCGCCTCCTGCGCTTAAAAGCTTACAGCAACTGGTATTCCCAGGCGGTCTCCCATCCAAGTACTAACCAGGCCCATCCCTATTTAGCTTCCGAGATCAGACGAGATCAGGCGTGCTCAAGGGGGTGTGGCCGTAAGCAAGAGCAAGGCTCGCTGGCACCCTTCTTATTGAGAGGACAGCTCCGCCACCTCTTTTACGACGCTGCTTTTTTTCCCTTGCGTTTTTCTCTTCTTCCCACGTTCTCTCTCTTCACTGCCTTCGTCCCCGCTCTATTTCACTTCAGCCTTTCACTCTTGCTTCCTTCCAATGAGGACGGAGCTGCGGGAGAAAGGGCGCTATAGAGGATCGCTGTGGAGAGCTGCTGCTGTGCTTTGACATCTGAGCTCTGTGGAAAACGATCTCAATACAATTCTGAAAAACGCGACTCTCCGAACGCCAGCCGAACAAGTCTCCACAGCCAAAGCGCTGTGTCTCTTTTCAGCTGGCGATAAACCTTTCCTCGATCCTTTGCGGACTTGTTAAACTGTTCATGATCAGAATAAAAAACGCTCACGCTAATACACAAGCACCCGTGTCTCGCCAAAGCTGACAAATAAACAGACGGACAAGCCGCACTGCACGTGTGAACAGGGGAATGAGCGAGCGAGCGGGGATAGGGCGCCTCCTGCGCTTAAAAGCTTACAGCACCTGGTATTCCCAGGCGGTCTCCCATCCAAGTACTAACCAGGCCCATCCCTGTTTAGCTTCCGAGATCAGACGAGATCAGGCGTGCTCAAGGGGGTGTGGCCGTAAGCGAGAGCAAGGCTCGCTGGCACCCTTCTTATTGAGAGGACAGCTCCGTCACCTCTTTTACGACGCTGCTTTTTTTCCCTTGCGTTTTTCTCTTCTTCCCACGTTCTCTCTCTTCACTGCCTTCGTCCCCGCTCTATTTCACTTCAGCCTTTCACTCTTGCTTCCTTCCAATGAGGACGGAGCTGCGGGAGAAAGGGCGCTATAGAGGATCGCTGTGGAGAGCTGCTGCTGTGCTTTGACATCTGAGCTCTGTGGAAAACGATCTCAATACAATTCTGAAAAACGCGACTCTCCGAACGCCAGCCGAACAAGTCTCCACAGCCGAAGCGCTGTGTCTCTTTTCAGCTGGCGATAAACCTTTCCTCGATCCTTTGCGGACTTGTAAAACTGTTCCTGATCAGAATAAAAAACGCTCACGCTAATACACAAGCACCCGCGTCTCGCCAAAGCTGACAAATAAACAGACGGACAAGCCGCACTGCACGTGTGAACAGGGGAATGAGCGAGCGAGCGGGGATAGGGCGCCTCCTGCGCTTAAAAGCTTACAGCACCTGGTATCCCCAGGCGGTCTCCCATCCGAGTACTAACCAGGCCCATCCCTGTTTAGCTTCCGAGATCAGACGAGATCAGGCATGCTCAAGGAGGTGTGGCCGTAAGCGAGAGCAAGGCTCGCTGGCACCCTTCTTATTGAGAGGACAGCTCCGTCACCTCTTTTACGACGCTGCTTTTTTTCCCTTGCGTTTTTCTCTTCTTCCCACGTTCTCTCTCTTCACTGCCTTCGTCCCCGCTCTATTTCACTTCAGCCTTTCACTCTTGCTTCCTTCCAATGAGGACGGAGCTGCGGGAGAAAGGGCGCTATAGAGGATCGCTGTGGAGAGCTGCTGCTGTGCTTTGACATCTGAGCTCTGTGGAAAACGATCTCAATACAATTCTGAAAAACGCGACTCTCCGAACGCCAGCCGAACAAGTCTCCACAGCCGAAGCGCTGTGTCTCTTTTCAGCTGGCGATAAACCTTTCCTCGATCCTTTGCGGACTTGTAAAACTGTTCCTGATCAGAATAAAAAACGCTCACGCTAATACACAAGCACCCGTGTCTCGCCAAAGCTGACAAATAAACAGACGGACAAGCCGCACTGCACGTGTGAACAGGGGAATGAGCGAGCGAGCGGGGATAGGGCGCCTCCTGCGCTTAAAAGCTTACAGCACCTGGTATTCCCAGGCGGTCTCCCATCCAAGTACTAACCAGGCCCATCCCTGTTTAGCTTCCGAGATCAGACAAGATCAGGTGTGCTCAAGGGGGTGTGGCCGTAAGCGAGAGCAAGGCTCGCTGGCACCCTTCTTATTGAGAGGACAGCTCCGTCACCTCTTTTATGACGCTGCTTTTTTTCCCTTGCGTTTTTCTCTTCTTCCCACGTTCTCTCTCTTCACTGCCTTCGTCCCCGCTCTATTTCACTTCAGCCTTTCACTCTTGCTTCCTTCCAATGAGGACGGAGCTGCGGGAGAAAGGGCGCTATAGAGGATCGCTGTGGAGAGCTGCTGCTGTGCTTTGACATCTGAGCTCTGTGGAAAACGATCTCAATACAATTCTGAAAAACGCGACTCTCCGAACGTCAGCCGAACAAGTCTCCACAGCCGAAGCGCTGTGTCTCGTTTCAGACCGGGGTAAAGTTAGCTCGAAGTTCGAAAACGATTTTGGCACGCCTGTAGCGCTTTCACGAAACCTCTTAGAGTTGCGAGAATGCTAGTTTTGTGTATAAAATACATTGTGGATGCTTTCTCAGCCTTTACTTTTTCGTTTTTATGACATTTTTTTGACCAAGCACGAATATTCTTTTGTCCATATCTTCGCAATGGAAGCACAGAACGCCGTCAAACCAAATGCATTTTAAAGACCACGACTTGTGGATATTTCCACACTCTTTACATCAAACTATCAGTGAGCTAATTATCTTTTTTTAAACCTCCGGTTTTTCATCGATGCGTAATTACGCACGAACTGGAACCCGGGGGACCGCTGTGTGCACACGTTCACAACGCGAGAAATACTGTTCAAATCGCTTCGTGCGAAAAACCCGTATATGACCATAGGAAGCAGAACAGCGCAGTCTCCCATTACCCAGACTGTAAGCACAGGAATAAAGCTTTGTTTGACTTCTGAAACCCTTCCTTTACGTCCTGTTTTCATTCAGGTAAGGGTCAACTATATTGAAAATACTACTGACAGCAGGAAGATTAAAATATTCTTTACTCAGCATCTTATTAAAAACAGCTCCCATGATGTTCAAACCGATTTTTTACACAGAACACTGACACAGCTTTGCATTCTGAATCTTTTTCTCATGCTTTTATTTAATATGGCACAATGCACTGGGATAGGGGTATTCTGTTCACAAACCAATAGCATTTAAACCACAGCACCCACAATGCTGCAGGTAAGTGTTTTGCACACTAAGCAGGTCATCTGACTATTCCCAGCTTTGTTTTGGGTTATGGAACCTTTATTTTTTTATGATTTTCTGAAGATAACACTACAGGTGGGATGGGTGGGTTGTCTTCATGGCTCAATAGCATTTCAAATACAGCACCCACACTGCTGAAACCAAGTGTTTTACACACCAGACAGGCCCCCGAACCTCATACAACCTTACTGTGGCTGTGGCCCCTGTCTTTATTTTGTAATGAGTTTCTGAAGATAACACTACAGGTAATACACTGGGACAGGTGGGTCGTCTTCATGGCTCAATAGCATTTCAAATACAGCACCCACTCTGCTGAAACCAAGTGTTTTACACACCAGACAGGCCCCCAAACCTCATACAACCTTACTGTAGCTGTGGCCCCTTTCTTTAATTTTTTATGATTTTCTGAAGATTACACTACAGGTAATACACTGGGACGGGTGGGTCGTCTTCATGGCTCAATAGCATTTCAAATACAGCACCCACTCTGCTGAAACCAAGTGTTTTACACACCAGACAGGCCCCCAAACCTCATACAACCTTACTGTAGCTGTGGCCCCTTTCTTTAATTTTTTATGAGTTTCTGAAGATAACACTACAGGTAATACACTGGGACGGGTGGGTCGTCTTCATGGCTCAATAGCATTTCAAATACAGCACCCACTCTGCTGAAACCAAGTGTTTTACACACCAGACAGGCCCCCGAACCTCATACAACCTTACTGTAGCTGTGGCCCCTGTCTTTATTTTGTAATGAGTTTCTGAAGATAACACTACAGGTAATACACTGGGACGGGTGGGTCGTCTTCATGGCTCAATAGCATTTCAAATACAGCACCCACTCTGCTGAAACCAAGTGTTTTACACACCAGACAGGCCCCCGAACCTCATACAACCTTACTGTAGCTGTGGCCCCTGTCTTTATTTTTTAATGAGTTTCTGAAGATAACACTACAGGTAATACACTGGGACAGGTGGGTCGTCTTCATGGCTCAATAGCATTTCAAATACAGCACCCACTCTGCTGAAACCAAGTGTTTTACACACCAGACAGGCCCCCAAACCTCATACAACCTTACTGTAGCTGTGGCCCCTTTCTTTAATTTTTTATGATTTTCTGAAGATTACACTACAGGTAATACACTGGGACAGGTGGGTCGTCTTCATGGCTCAATAGCATTTCAAATACAGCACCCACTCTGCTGAAACCAAGTGTTTTACACACCAGACAGGCCCCCGAACCTCATACAACCTTACTGTAGCTGTGGCCCCTGTCTTTATTTTTTAATGAGTTTCTGAAGATAACACTACAGGTAATACACTGGGACAGGTGGGTCGTCTTCATGGCTCAATAGCATTTCAAATACAGCACCCACTCTGCTGAAACCAAGTGTTTTACACACCAGACAGGCCCCCGAACCTCATACAACCTTACTGTAGCTGTGGCCCCTGTCTTTATTTTGTAATGAGTTTCTGAAGATAACACTACAGGTAATACACTGGGACGGGTGGGTCGTCTTCATGGCTCAATAGCATTTCAAATACAGCACCCACTCTGCTGAAACCAAGTGTTTTACACACCAGACAGGCCCCCGAACCTCATACAACCTTACTGTAGCTGTGGCCCCTGTCTTTATTTTTTAATGAGTTTCTGAAGATAACACTACAGGTAATACACTGGGACAGGTGGGTCGTCTTCATGGCTCAATAGCATTTCAAATACAGCACCCACTCTGCTGAAACCAAGTGTTTTACACACCAGACAGGCCCCCGAACCTCATACAACCTTACTGTAGCTGTGGCCCCTTTCTTTAATTTTTTATGATTTTCTGAAGATTACACTACAGGTAATACACTGGGACGGGTGGGTCGTCTTCATGGCTCAATAGCATTTCAAATACAGCACCCACTCTGCTGAAACCAAGTGTTTTACACACCAGACAGGCCCCCGAACCTCATACAACCTTACTGTAGCTGTGGCCCCTTTCTTTAATTTTTTATGATTTTCTGAAGATTACACTACAGGTAATACACTGGGACGGGTGGGTCGTCTTCATGGCTCAATAGCATTTCAAATACAGCACCCACTCTGCTGAAACCAAGTGTTTTACACACCAGACAGGCCCCCGAACCTCATACAACCTTACTGTAGCTGTGGCCCCTGTCTTTATTTTGTAATGAGTTTCTGAAGATAACACTACAGGTAATACACTGGGACGGGTGGGTCGTCTTCATGGCTCAATAGCATTTCAAATACAGCACCCACTCTGCTGAAACCAAGTGTTTTACACACCAGACAGGCCCCCAAACCTCATACAACCTTACTGTAGCTGTGGCCCCTTTCTTTAATTTTTTATGATTTTCTGAAGATTACACTACAGGTAATACACTGGGACAGGTGGGTCGTCTTCATGGCTCAATAGCATTTCAAATACAGCACCCACTCTGCTGAAACAAAGTGTTTTACACACCAGACAGGCCCCCGAACCTCATACAACCTTACTGTGGCTGTGGCCCCTGTCTTTATTTTGTAATGAGTTTCTGAAGATAACACTACAGGTAATACACTGGGATAGGAGGGTGCTATTCATGAGTCAAAAGCTTCATCACAACATCTGAAAATTTTAGATTTTACATTCTTTTTATTTCCCATGTTTCGTTTAGTTTTTTCCTAATTTCACATTTTAAATAAGCTATATCTGTAATCACAATGCTATTGAGCCATGAAGACGACCCACCCGTCCCAGTGTATTACCTGTAGTGTTATCTTCAGAAACTCATTACAAAATAAAGACAGGGGCCACAGCTACAGTAAGGTTGTATGAGGTTCGGGGGCCTGTCTGGTGTGTAAAACACTTGGTTTCAGCAGAGTGGGTGCTGTATTTGAAATGCTATTGAGCCATGAAGACGACCCACCCGTCCCAGTGTATTACCTGTAGTGTAATCTTCAGAAAATCATAAAAAATTAAAGAAAGGGGCCACAGCTACAGTAAGGTTGTATGAGGTTTGGGGGCCTGTCTGGTGTGTAAAACACTTGGTTTCAGCAGAGTGGGTGCTGTATTTGAAATGCTATTGAGCCATGAAGACGACCCACCCGTCCCAGTGTATTACCTGTAGTGTAATCTTCAGAAAATCATAAAAACTTAAAGAAAGGGGCCACAGCTACAGTAAGGTTGTATGAGGTTTGGGGGCCTGTCTGGTGTGTAAAACACTTGGTTTCAGCAGAGTGGGTGCTGTATTTGAAATGCTATTGAGCCATGAAGACGACCCACCTGTCCCAGTGTATTACCTGTAGTGTAATCTTCAGAAAATCATAAAAACTTAAAGAAAGGGGCCACAGCTACAGTAAGGTTGTATGAGGTTTGGGGGCCTGTCTGGTGTGTAAAACACTTGGTTTCAGCAGAGTGGGTGCTGTATTTGAAATGCTATTGAGCCATGAAGACGACCCACCTGTCCCAGTGTATTACCTGTAGTGTTATCTTCAGAAACTCATTAAAAAATAAAGACAGGGGCCACAGCTACAGTAAGGTTGTATGAGGTTCGGGGGCCTGTCTGGTGTGTAAAACACTTGGTTTCAGCAGAGTGGGTGCTGTATTTGAAATGCTATTGAGCCATGAAGACGACCCACCCGTCCCAGTGTATTACCTGTAGTGTTATCTTCAGAAACTCATTACAAAATAAAGACAGGGGCCACAGCTACAGTAAGGTTGTATGAGGTTCGGGGGCCTGTCTGGTGTGTAAAACACTTGGTTTCAGCAGAGTGGGTGCTGTATTTGAAATGCTATTGAGCCATGAAGACGACCCACCCGTCCCAGTGTATTACCTGTAGTGTAATCTTCAGAAAATCATAAAAAATTAAAGAAAGGGGCCACAGCTACAGTAAGGTTGTATGAGGTTTGGGGGCCTGTCTGGTGTGTAAAACACTTGGTTTCAGCAGAGTGGGTGCTGTATTTGAAATGCTATTGAGCCATGAAGACGACCCACCCGTCCCAGTGTATTACCTGTAGTGTAATCTTCAGAAAATCATAAAAACTTAAAGAAAGGGGCCACAGCTACAGTAAGGTTGTATGAGGTTTGGGGGCCTGTCTGGTGTGTAAAACACTTGGTTTCAGCAGAGTGGGTGCTGTATTTGAAATGCTATTGAGCCATGAAGACGACCCACCTGTCCCAGTGTATTACCTGTAGTGTTATCTTCAGAAACTCATTAAAAAATAAAGACAGGGGCCACAGCTACAGTAAGGTTGTATGAGGTTCGGGGGCCTGTCTGGTGTGTAAAACACTTGGTTTCAGCAGAGTGGGTGCTGTATTTGAAATGCTATTGAGCCATGAAGACGACCCACCTGTCCCAGTGTATTACCTGTAGTGTAATCTTCAGAAAATCATAAAAAATTAAAGAAAGGGGCCACAGCTACAGTAAGGTTGTATGAGGTTTGGGGGCCTGTCTGGTGTGTAAAACACTTGGTTTCAGCAGAGTGGGTGCTGTATTTGAAATGCTATTGAGCCATGAAGACAACCCACCCATCCCACCTGTAGTGTTATCTTCAGAAAATCATAAAAAAATAAAGGTTCCATAACCCAAAACAAAGCTGGGAATAGTCAGATGACCTGCTTAGTGTGCAAAACACTTACCTGCAGCATTGTGGGTGCTGTGGTTTAAATGCTATTGGTTTGTGAACAGAATACCCCTATCCCAGTGCATTGTGCCACATTAAATAAAAGCAAGAGAAAAAGAGATTCAGAACACAAAGCTGTGTCAGTGTTCTGTGTAAAAAGTCGGTATGAACATCATGGGAGCTGTTTTTAATAAGCTGCTGAGTAAAGAATATTTTTATCTTCCTGCTGTCAGTAGTATTGTGAATATAGTTGACCCTTACCTGAATGAAAACAGGACGTAAAGGAAGGGTTTCAGAAATCAAACAAAGCTTTATTCCCGTGCTTACAGTCTGGGTAATTGGAGACTGCGCTGTTCTGCTTCCTATGGTCATATACCGGTTTTTCGCACGAAGCCGTATTGAACAGTATTTCTTGCGTTGTGAACGTGTGCACACAGCGGTCCCCCGGGTTCCAGTTCGTGCGTAATTACGCATCGATGAAAAACCGGAGGTTTTAAAAAAGATAATTAGCTCACTGATAGTTTGATATAAAGGGTGTGGAAATATCCACAAGTCGTGTTCTTTAAAATGCATTTGGTTTGACAGCATTCTGTGCTTCCATCGCGAAGATATGGACAAAAGAATATTCGTGCTTGGTCAAAAAAATGTCATAAAAACGACAAAGTAAAGGCTGAGAAAGCATCCACAATGTATTTTATACACAAAACAAGCATTCTCGCAACTCTAAGAGGTTTCGTGAAAGCGCTACAGGCGTGCCAAAATCGTTTTCGAACTTCGAGCTAACTTTACCCCGGTACTTAAGCCTCGTAGCAGACCCTGGGAGGCACGCTCAAAATAATCATCTTTCCCAGTACTTCAGAGTCATATTTAGATCGCTTTACTGCAATTTTATTTGACTGATGGGAGATGTGAAGCCATCGAACCTGTACTGCGCTTTCACATTGAAATTGAAGCCATTTCTCATGCTTTCTCTCAGTGTCCGGGCTGCAATTGCGTGTAAAGAAGGCGACTTGAAAATGAAACGTGTAATCACTTTACAGAGGGTCTTCACGACGGGGTGCGTCAGCTAGTTCTCCATTATTGTCAGTTTACTGGACTTCTGAAGAAACCTATCTACAATGAAGATACAAACTGCACGGTTTAAGGCACATGAAGATAAATCTGTTTGCTGATTGACTCAAAACATGTCGATACAAATAATCTGCCAGGCTGATTTACTTGTCCGACCACCTCCCTCCGTCCCCCTTTGCTGTTAGCACAATTCTTTCAGTTTCTTTTCTTGTATTTTCCTTGCTATTTTATTGTTCCTTTTCCCCAGGTGGAGATGGATCCACAACCGAAACCGTTTTCACCCTGTGTTTCTGCACCGTCAGTCTGTATGAAGAACAGAAGTTGCACAGCTCCAGTGGCGCAATCGGTCAGCGCGCGGTACTTATACAGCAGTGCACAGCAGAGTCATGCCGAGGTTGTGAGTTCAAGCCTCACCTGGAGCAGTGTCTTTCTCTACTGAGCGCAACTGTCGAGTTTAGATACTCTTAGATATTTGATGGAGATAAATTAACATCAAACGAACAAGTAACGATTTATTTCGAGTCACAATCAAAGAAGGCTCCACAGCTGAAACGTTGTGTTTACCTCTATTTTCAGCATGGAATAAACCTATACTTTTCCATTTGCAGCCCACACATGCTGTGATGCAGCTCCCTACTTAAATTACTATCAGCTGTATACCTCCAGTTGACCTGTACACAAATATATGAGAGGGGTCTACTGAGACGAGAGGAGCACTGAAGACTTGATAAAGCTCTCGCATTAGATTATGTGTTTATGTTGTTCCCCAGATTTGTTTTAATGTTCTTTTTCTTTTGAAGTTGTTGTGTTTGGTTGTTTTTTTATAGTTGCTAGACAACTACAGGGATTTACCTAGGTTCCCGTAAGACTTCTCGTTTTGTGTTTGTTGTGTTTTCGGGTTACAACAATTTTTTTTTTCTATTGATAGGACCCCACGCATTACTGTGGGACTAGTTAACTTTAGTTCATACATTGTACCTGAAATTACCACATAAACTACTACTGTACTCTGTTTTCCCTTTTTTTAAAAAAAGGCAAACCTAATGTTTGTTTCTCCTTGCTTCTGATTGGTAGCTACAACGGGTCAGTTGCAACAAACTGGCTGCTGAAATTTGTCAGCAGCTCTGTAGCAAACCTGTTTTCAATTGCAACAAACCTAAAATAACAACTGCTCCCCATTAGATGTTACTAAAGTAGGAGACTAAGCAGACGAAGTGGAACAATAGATTACATTGGAACTGTCCTGAATGTAGTGGAAATAATATCGTCATTAAGTAATGAACAATTGCTTTCCAGACACTACAATTATTCACAAGGAATTTTATCAATACATATTTTATTAATAAAAGTGTAATATCTTAATAATGAAGTTTAATGTTATCTATATTAGTAGCTGTATTACAGGTAATGCATGCACAGACTTTATTATACTATAATGAATTTTCAGGTATCCCGGGGAGAGAACTGAAATGAAGGAAATACATATTTAAAAGGGGTGTAAGTCTTAAATGTGTTCGTTCACATAGGGGTGTTAATTGAATAGATTTGTTGTAATATTATTTGACTCTACACTTCTGTTTCTCAGGAGACAGCATTAATATCGGGGATTTGCGGATACAGATAATAAGTTGTACTATACAGGCAAATGTATGGTTACCTTAATGAAAAAAACTCTTATCATTAACCTTTTCAACATTATTATTTAAGACAGTCTTTCAGAACAGTATTCTCGTATTAGTGGCTATAGTCTAATGATAACGGTGGTGAAACAGGTGAAATGTGCGGAAAGAATTGGAGATGGAACAGGAGACTCATCCAATCGATAGAAAGCTTGGGTAGGACTGCACAAACACGATGCCAGTACTTAGTAGCGTCATTTAAAAAAATACGTGGTTTAACAATATCAACTGCTCTTCTGTGAGCTCAGCTCCACTACTAGTAATACATTGCCCAAATTTTCAAATTAGATACATGTGTTTTCTACATGTATATAATTGGTACTTTTTTTGTTTTAACTGATTTAAAATATAATCTTTATAAAACAGACAAAGGGTTTATGTGTCGCGCATGAAATTCACACACAAGTAAGGAAAGATATCGCGCTTAGGAAGAAATCCAGAGTGCAGACGCCGGCGATTGAAAACAACCACATACAGCCTGTATGTGCTCTACCACTGAACTAAACTTCTGACAACTACTGTATCTTTATCTGCAGCACTTTCTTTTAGGAAGAGTGAGGAGTCTACAAGCCTAGAAAATAAGACAACTAAGTGAAAGATAAATTTTCACTTCTTGATTAAAGAACATAAAAAACACCTTTCTTCCAGCCAGATTCAAACCAGAGAGAAAAGAGTTCCCAGCTGTTTCCACTATATTCCTCCGCTCTTACAACTGAGTTATCGAAAACACAGGAAGCCCACCTTTTGTCTTACATAAAGCACAATGTAGTGCAGTGGTCCTATTTATTTAAATCCCAGTTCGAAATCAAATCTCATTCCCATAGTCCTGTTTAGTTTGAATTTAAGCAGTTGTAGCAGCAATACTTGGTAATAAGACAGAATTAAGCGTTGCTGTGCTTTCCTAAATGAGGCCCCATCTCACTCTCCATCTCTGTGGTGCAGCCACAGAGAAAGTATTCATGCAGGCTGATTTAAGATATTTTCTTTTGATAAGGGACAGCTCCCAAACAGGGATGCATTTAGATAAGCCTGGCTATCATGATCAATGGTCATCCATTGGCGCCTATCTGTCTAGGGAGTGCCAAATGGACATCTGGACTGCATTCCTAAGTGTCAGGAGTAAGTGACTCGTATCTCACCTTGATCAACCAATCAGGGATTTGCAGGGCGTGGTAACACCACGTGGGTCTCCAATGCCCGCCAAAATCTCAACCAATCAGCACACATCTGTGTCTTGGTTAAAAAGGGAGCGCAAGCTCAGATCGGGGCTCTCCTTGGCCATTTTCGCGCATCCTCAGAGACAATCACATGATAACTGCTGTTGTCTGCACTGGGACTTGGACTTTGTTCTAAGCGCGAGGCCGAGGATCCCATACGTACTCAGAATTCTACCAACGTGAATGCTCCGCTTGATCAACGGCAGCCTACAGTTGGACCCTCGTCGACAACCTGAATAGCTTATTCAGTAGCAGCGCTGGTCCGGGAACGAACCAGCTTCTTCCCGGGCAAAAGAGTGACTTGTGCGGACTCGCGGTCACACTCTGTGCATAGATACTTTCTACTAGCCAGCTGGACTGCTGGTAGATCCCCTCGGAGCAATGACTGCCCTGCGCGTCGCAGTTAGATTCCTCCGCCCGTCCAACTCCGAGCTGCACCTCTACTGGTTGGCCGGTAGCCAGAGGACGCCGGGACAACGCCCATTGGACAACCACTGGAACCAAGGCTGCAACAGAGCCTGTCAGCTGGTTTGGTGTTCGTGCCGGGAAATTCCAAATCCATACACAGTGGATAAGTAAACCCCATGTCCTACATTGCGTCTCGAGAATTCAATTGTACCTCAACACAAGTTGTTATCAATTTAATTCACGAGTATTGCATTTACTTCCGAGTTTAGAGTAACAGTGGGTAATAACGCTGATTAGCGATTTTGTAACCGAACGATATATATTGACATATATTCTCTGTTGTGTATCTCTTTGTGTTTGCATCTCTTCGAGATTATATACCTTGTATATTGATAATCCTCACAGTAAGGTCTGCCGCTTGTATCCAGGCAGACTGGTATATGTTTGGTGCACAATTTATATTAATAACTGTATCTCGTGTATTGAACATGTGTGTGTGCGTTGTTAGTTGTTCTGACGATTGATTTTCTAAAAACCACAGCGAACCACCTCGTGATTACTGCTACATGAATAATTGTCTCAGTAAACCCATCAAACCTGTACACAGCTAAGGAAGAGTAGCTCGGAAAATACCCAACTCAACAAGCGAGCGCATTGGTTGCTCTTGCTCTTAATGCAAGGAGCTGTTTTTTATTTCACATTCATCATTATTATCCAAAAACAGCTGCACAACTGGTCGCATTTGTGATTATGTCACTTCTCTGCAAAACTGGAAACTACTGTAGGTTTATGTAGCGCCAATACATTTAGCTGCTACTCCTGCTGCTACTCCTTCGTCCTGTTTTAAAAAAAAACATAAACAATTTTCTAATGAACAACTCATGAATTATTGCCAGGATCTATATTTAGCGTTTGGTAGTGATAACACTGCAGATATTGATTGAGTAGAAATTCATGATGTATTAACAGCTTTATCTGAAGCGAGAAGTCCTAGAACGCCATCTATGAAGTTTTAGGATTCATACCAAGAAATGCCTTTTATTTCCCACCCCAACTGCTGCTTTGGCATTACACATTATGTGAACATTACCAGTTTTGGTAGCTTCTGGGCACGATTTTTCTAAATTGAAACTTATTACAAAATTCTTGTAAATCAGGACTAATTTTAATATCAAATGAAATTACTACAGAAGAAAAGGCTTAACTGAAATATGAATAAGACTATGCAAGCCTAAAAAGTAGAACAATTCAATTTCTATAACTTATTTTTAATTTTTTTAGAAATTGGCTCACACACTGGAAAAGACTAACGTTTCTCTTTGTTAGAGTATGTGAATAACAGTTTAACCCCAAATGTTTGTAGTTGTGATTCTGTTAAAATTCAATAAATCGTCTATCAACAGTAAGAAATTATAAAGAAAGAAAAAAAATGTTTTATTACATAAACTATAAGACAATGAAGAGAGTTTACTTCGCTTTTTTTCTTTTGACTTATGCGTTCAGGATCCGAACCCATCTGTGGACGGTTGTGTTTCTTGAATCTCTTGTAATCATCAAAAGTCGTTGTTTTGTGCTTCAGTTTTTTCTCGAGTTGTACCATGGATATTTTATATGATCAATACTTTACATGCTCTTTTGCATTTTTCTTCACATACAGAAAAAGTTCAAGTTGTTCATATCACAGAAGATTGCAATGTGAGTACAGTAATATAAAACACCTGAAGATGCCAGGGATTGAACCCCGGACCTGTGGAGCAGTAAGTGACTTGTAACGCTGACATAAGAAATACTTACATAAAGTGCTTTTACTGACCATATTACAAATCACAGGAAGTAAGGTCTTAAAACATTGGGCAGTAGTGGGATTTAAACCCACGCCCCTGAGAGAGTGGAGCCTAAAATCCAGCATATTAGACAATTCAGCCACACTACCTCTGGCCCCTTCTCCTTTCCTCTCGTTGCTGAGTATAGGTGCCTTCATGCAATTGAGCCAGTTTTGAATCCCAGCCAATACATCTCCAAATCTTTTCAAATGAATCTGTGATCTTGTAGCACATCCTCTGAAAGAAGCAATCGAAATTGGAAACGTCTTCTTCAACACTGAAAAGCTCAATTAGGACGAAGCAGTTGTACACAGGACAGCAGTACCGTATATGTTCTTGATTGATTCAGACTCGTTCTCAGTGGTTCTTGCTCACCAAATAACTTAAAAGCTGAGGAAGAACGCTACGAAAAATACTAATCAAAATACAAAATAATAATCATTATTAACCAGAAACAGCAGAAAAACTGGTCACATCTGTGATTATGTCGCTTCTCTGCTTCAGCAAGGTCAATAAAGGACTCTCTGAAAGTAGTAAAACACTGAAGAACTGCAAAACTGAATTCAAAATCATATTAGGAATTCTGAGTGATGCCTGCTGACATGCAATCCAATACGGATGTTGTCTTTAAATAAGAATTCTCTATGTTTCCCTGCCTTTTCCCTGGAGTGAAACTATTGGATTGAAGGAATTCTTATCATAGGTTTACAAGGTGCCGTTGATATTTGGATAAATCTATGAACTCGTGATTTTTATATACTTTAAATATCGGCCATATGCACAGAATAAAATGACAGTACTAATGATTTTTCCTGAGACGAAGCACAACTTATCTTTCCAAGACAGCTGATAAAGGCAAGCCAGTGGATACTCTAGCAGAACATGGAAAAACGTTCAGCTTTGTAACCAACAAATTCCCCATTTAGATCTGACATGTGAGGTATGCTTTATGATTGCTTGAAGTGAAACCCACAATCTCTTTGGAACTTAGACAAGTTATTTCTGATGGAGCCCTATGCGGAAAGACTTAATCAGCTCTACCCCTGAGGATGACTCGACTCGAAAATGCAGAACATTAACGTTTCACAGATAAAAGGAGCACAACCGACATTAAAATTGAGGGCGCATTGTGATTTGCACTGACTCAAAAGTGATCTTGGTAGACAAACTTCCCTGCTGAAGGTGGAAAAAAGAATTTGTGTTGAGAAGAAGAAACACTTTTTTCTCCCTGCTTTGATGTTAAGCTGATAAAGTAGCTTTTAACACATTGCTCCACTTGGTGGTTGTAACACAAAAACTCTTAGCAGCAGTGGGATTCAAACACACACCTCCAACAAGACTGGAGCCTTAATCCAGCACCTTAGACCACTCAGCCACACTAACCACTGTGTCCTGTCTCTTTGTCTCATTACTTGCCCGGAGGAAGCCGGGTGGCTTTTGCTCTTGTCCAACAGTGGCGTTATGACTATGGAACCGACTGCACCTGCTTTTTCTGAGATGCTTCCCCTCTCATGGTGAGATCTCGAATTCTTAAACACCTCTGGATAAAGTTCTTCTGTGGAGCAGGCTACAGACCTCTGCGTACAGCACCCTTGATGTTGTTTTATTTCTATAGCAGCACCCATCCGGAATTTGTTTTTGTTTTACTTTTTATTTGAACAACAAAATAGATTCAATATAAACAAGAGCACATATAACGTATTAATAGACTCGTGAGGGGCACATAAATAATACAATCAGACTTTATGGAAAAAAAAGTTAAACAAAGTATATTTCCTCAATTACAGGACAGCACAAACAGTTCTTAATGCAGAAATGGAAGCCTGTCTAAATTTTCCTTTCTGTTAAAGACATTTCGGGAATCACTTTTTTTGGGACACTGATTTTTCTCCTTTGGGGAGCTAAAGAAGACTATAGGGTGTGGCACAGTGGTAGTGCAGTTGATTCTAGCTCAGAAAGTTGCGCGTTCAAATTAGGTTGGGGTCAGCTAAGAGTTTTTCACCATCTGCTGGTGCTGAACCCAGACTTCTCACCATGTAGTTGAGTTCTTCTCAATATCTCAGCATCTCCAAAACATCATGTCCAACTTTAGAGACAGCTACATCAGACAATGAAAGTTTGAGACCACTTTATTATTACAGGTTCTAGCAAACCTGAAAGCTAAGGCGTTTCAGGCCACTTTTTTAATTAAAAAAGTGTCTGAAGCCTCTAAATAAAATTAGGCTTTTTTAATTGTGTATGAAATTCACTCCCATGGGCTCTGAAAGGGGAAATATACTGTTGGGATCCTCGCAAGTGAGGTGTCTCTTCTTGTGGTGAAGCACAGTCATACCTGACTTGTCCGGAATGACCCAAGACAGACTTTATCCAGAAGCGACGGCACCACTCCAAGTAGAATGAGA
This sequence comes from Lepisosteus platostomus, assembly GCF_059453375.1. Classification (NCBI taxonomy): domain Eukaryota; kingdom Metazoa; phylum Chordata; class Actinopteri; order Semionotiformes; family Lepisosteidae; genus Lepisosteus; species Lepisosteus platostomus. Next base: position 50,507,575 of record NC_142615.1, on the reverse strand, counting down.
GAGAAACACAGCACGACACGGGGAGTCAAGAGGCTCCCACAATTCACCTTTCCTCACATTACTGATTTCTTCACTAACATTTTGACCGTTTTACAATCACAATGACCGTTTCACATTAAATAAGTTTTTAAACCATCAATATTTAAGAAAAAAAATAGTACATTTTTTTCCAATTATTAAAAAAAACATTAAATGCCTTGATTGCATAAAGTTTCACAGACAGAAGCAGCACGCCAGCACAACCAACATTAAAATGGAGGGCACACTACGATTTGCATTGACTCAAAAGTGATCTCGGCAGACGTCATTCCCTGCATAACGCAAAAGGTGGCAAACCGCATTTGGTTGAGTGGACGCAAGAAAGTTTTTGTTTTCTGCCTTGATGTCAAGCTGACAAAGTATCTTTAAACACTTTGCTTAGTTTCTCGAGGGACTGCCAAAAAGCAGCTCCCTCCCCTTTGAAGTCAGTTGGAAGAGGGTCGGTTACCACTGTACTGTGTCTCTTTGTCACATTACTTGCTCAGAGAAAGCCAGGTGGCTTTCGCTCTTCTGGTCCGACTTAGTGGCATTACGACTGTGTAACGAACTGCACCTGCTTTTTTTGAGATGCTGCCATTCTCGTAGTGAGATCTAGACTTCTTTAACACCTCTGGATATAGTTCTTAAATGAAACAGGCTTCAGACCTCTGCGTACAGCACCCTTGATGTCATTTTATTTTTACAGCAGCCGCATCCGGAAAGTTGTGTCTTTTACGTTTTATTTGAACAACAAAACTACATACAATACAAACAAGAGCACATATAACGTATCAAGAAAATCTTCAGGGGCACATGCTATAATACAATTACACTCTATGAAAAACGTTTACACGACGTTAATAAAGATAAGGTCCGCACAGCTTGTTCTTACATTTCGAAAGAGTCCGTATATACCCCTTTACGTCTATTTTGAACTGTTCAAACGTAGGACTCTTCCCAGACCATTTCACTTTATACCACATTCCTAAATGAGGATGCATCTCCCGTTTTAGAACTATTTTGGGCGGTATGGCTTATACAACACACCCACAGTATTCTAATGGTGGACTGCAGATCTGTGCTATAGTTCAGTCGAATTCGAAGGATCCAGCAATCGTACTGGATTTGACTAGGATTCTGAAATGTCACTTGCAAAAGTATTCAGGTTTGCTTGAACCTTTGATAAAAAAAAGTGATCTAATCTGAAACTACCCATTTTACAATCTCTGAGGTAGTTGTCACTAAACTCGGACGTGATGTGGCACACATGTGCCGTGTGCCTTTACTTTTCTAAAAAACTGGTATCGGGAAAAGTTTCTTAATATTTCTTTTGATTAGCATGCAAGAAAATGTGATCATTACCTATGGAATTTCCCGCCAGCGTGGAGCTTGAATTCACAACCTTGAGATTTAGTGTTCAAGAGTCACAGAAGAGGTCGGCCTGGTCTTCAGTTTGCCAACGATAAGCTCCGGCAGTGCTCCTCTGTAAAGCAGCTTGTTTGGATCGGTTATGTGGGACGGCATTTCGATACTAAGATCATTTGCAGTGCACTCAAAAAACATAGATGAAGAAGGTGTCACAGTAAGGTGAACCCAAGGGCGAGGGATGTTCCTGCTTCGTGTACATCTACACCACCTAGCAATACAAACGGGGTGCTAGGGCCCCTCTACATTACCACAGGCTCTGTTTGTCTCCCAGAATCACCAATGCACACACAGACCAGCGACAAGCATTTGTATTGTATAAGTGCCCTTTTTATTTTCCAACTACATTCACATTCACTGTCACCCAAAAACACAACGAAAACAGAATTCACAGCAGCAAAAGGTCCTTCCCAGGGTCAAAATGAATACAGAGGGGCAGCAGTCTTTTCTGTAAAATACATGAGAGAGGTTACTCGATCGTCTCTACTTAGTACCTGTAGTCTCTGATGGCCCACTTTGAGGAGAGGGGTATCGCCCAGTCCTATTTCCCCAGTCTCTGTTCAGGTAACAATAGAAATCCTCTGCGACTATATTACATTCCTCTCAGTTTGAATCGGCTAACTGTGCCAGTTTCCTTGTTCCTCACCTTCAGGTGTTAAAAGTCTCTGTACAGTACCTCTGTTCCAATGCCAATGTCTCTCATTGTCGTCAGTTACTGAACCAGTAGATCCTTGCCTCCAGGTATTAGAAGTCTCTGCAGAGTTCCTCCGGGGTCTTGCACTCTGCAGCGGGGTCTTGCACCCTGCAGCTTCCTTGTGCTGCCTGTGTCGTCTCCAGGATCCAGTGGGAATCGGGAGCCCCCTCTGTTCTGTCTCAGGTCTTTTTTATCCCTCTCCTTAGCCAATCCCTTTCAGGGGGGTTTCCACTGTCCCTGTCAGAATCAGGTCTGCCCAGTATTTTTCCAGGAGGAAGCTTGTGTTGTTTGAGGAATGTGGGAGTGCTGAGCTAGGTGTCATGGAACCTTATCAGTTCACCCCTTGGTCTGGCTAAAACTGGCTCAGCGACTCCTCACACCTCCAAGTCTCGATACCTAATTGCTCCCTGAACGACTTGGGTTTGACTGTTTTTACTGACTGTTCCTGTATTAATTGGGACAACTGCAGTCACCCCCTTGAGTGAGAGGCAACATTGACACCATCCTGGAATTCAACATAACCTAATCAATCACAGCCTGTTTCTGCCTCAATAACCCACACCCTGTAACACAAATCAACATAACCCAATCAATCCCAGACCGTGACTGCCTCAATGACCCACATCCTGCGACACAAGCTTCACCTGGAGCACAATGGCTGTGTTTTCAGCTACGGAAACTTCCTGTTGACAAGTCGGTGTTTGTGTTGCTTTTTCTGCTCAATGGAGCTGTATTAATGCAGGCACACGTGCTTCCACGGCAAGTTATTTTATTAGTGCTCACAAACCAACACACTGCAGACACCTCTGATACTGTCACTGCTTGTGGACCCCGTGTTCCTGCCGTCAGCCTACTATACCATGTTCATGCACATCTAGAAATATTACTGCTGTAGTACAGGAGCGAAAGACGAAACGAAAGCACACCCAGTTTAAAAAGGCACATCTGTCAACTGCTGAACTTCACAAGGATGGGATTCACACCCACATGTGCAGAGCACAATGGATTAGTAGTCCATCGCCTTACCACCCCACCACCTCATCCCAGAAGTTAGCCTCCTGACATGAGTTAGTACTCAAGATGGTCGTCTTTCCTCTACTCAAGGATCATTTTCCTCTTCCACCTGCGATTTCACCATTTTCCTTGAAGATGTCAAACATAAAAAGCATATTGAGCTCCTTGGACTTGAAATTACCAGATAAAAGCCATTTCTCATCACTTGCTCAGCGAGCAGGCGCAGCGCACACAGAACGCAGGTATCTCAGAGCGGTGTGTCTAAGAGGCTGTAAAAGGATAGTGCTCTGTTGGTGCTGTGGCTTAGCTGGTTAACGTGCATGTCTAGTAAATAAGTTTCTGGGTTCAAATCACCACAGTGCTTTTCTCCTCTCTTGCCATGCAGAGTTGGTCGTTGTGGACAGCAACAGGTGTCTGCCTTAACTTTAATGGAAGTGTTCATTTCTGGAACAACTTTTTTAAAAACAAATTCCACACATATTGTGATAGATAAAATACTAATCTTCCCTGTCAGTGCAGAATAATTAGTGCCAGCTGGCATGAAAACGACAAAAAAAACATTTTTGTCTTTAGCGTAAAACCTGTGAATGTAGAAGAAAAGATGACGAATGTCAATTTTTATGGCACCGTGAGCTTGTCCTTCAGTCAAACACGTAGGTAATTCAAACACACCCAGAGATGCACTTTGAATTAGCTTTGACCTAAATACTATCTACTCCAGATGTGATTGGGCCTCTTTCCACATCCTGATATATGCAGAGAACACAAGCTTTTGGCACGAGTGAATATAAATGTAAACATAAATACTATTCAATATATCGGAATTTTGTTTACCTGGGGATCCTCAAATCAGGAGTGTAGAAAAGAACACCGTTAAACACCGGGAGTGCAGAACATGATAAAAGTGTTCTTTAAACAAAAAGTGAAAATAGTGAATATGTCTTTCACTTAGATGTTCATTGAATGCTCAGTAAACGATAAAGCAGAGGCTCGTTTTGTGAATTCTCCTCGCATCAGATTGTCTTGCTTCGACCTTTAAATTGTACACTGTGTAGACCCTTCACTCTCCCTAACTCAATTAAAGAGCTGCAGGCAAAAGTGCCTATCAGTTTAGTTCAGTGGTAGAGCACTTGCATCTCGTGTATAAGGCTTTGTTTTCTACTGCCACTCTGGATTTCTTTTTAAATGCAACATCTTATCTGTGATTGTCTTTCATGTGACATCCCCCGTGTGTGAATTTCAGCATGACACATAAAATCGTTTGAGATGCTATTTTTAAAACAGACCAAACGAAAGACCTAGTAGCTAAATACAAGTAGAAAACACATGAATCTAATTGAGAAAATTTGGACTGGAGCGATGTATAGTATTGTAATGGTTGGGGGTTCAGGTGGGCACCCTTGCCATTGCCACTTAAGTCAGCCCCCCACCGTCGGGGACTCAAACCTGCGACCGCCACCATAGCTCAACAGGGACCCAGCCGCTTGAGCTTAGGGACGGACTCCCTTTAGTTCAACAGGCTGGGTCCCTGTTGAGTGATGCCAGAGGTCTGGGTTTGAGTCCCTGACGGTGGGGGACTGACCTGATGTGGCAGTGGCGAGGATGCCCATGTGAACCCTGGAGCGTTACAATGGTGTCAGCAGTGGGATGGGATAGCCCTTTGCTGAGGTTGGTGAGTTAAGCGGGGGAGAGTGTAACGCATACGGCCACCATTGAGTGTGTAAGAGCCGGCTTACCAGAGCGGTGATGTCACTGCCCTTCCCTGTAATAGCAGGGCCACAGCCGCAGGACTGAAGGGAGATTGCTCTTTAGCTCAACAGGCTAGGTCCCTGTTGAGTGATGCAGGAGGCCTGGGTTTGAGTTCCTGGTGGTGGGGGGCTGTTGTGAACACCGGAGTGCTACGGTATTACTAATAGCAGCACAAAGCTCACAGTGGTGGCTTTAGGGTATCAGAGCCAGTGGTGCAATGGATAATGTGTTTGACTTTGGCTCAGAAGATTGCAGGTTTGACTCCTCCCTGGCTCGTTAAGCTTTTAAACTACACTTCTCAGCGTACACAACCCTTCTATCGACTGGATGAGTCTCCCGTTACGTCTCCAATTCTTTCCGCACATTCTGCTTGTTTCACCACCGTTACTGTTGGACCACAGCCACAGAATCGAGGAGAGATACGGTTCCGATAAACTGTCTTAAATAATCATGTTGAAAAAGGTGACAAAGTTTATTTTTCTTTAACATAACCTTACATTTGCCTGTTCAGTTCAAGTTATTTTCTGTACCTGCAAATTCCTCAATTTTTCTGCTGTCTCCTGAGACAGACATGTGTCAAATCACAATAAGTAATACAATCTATTCAGTTAACACCCAGATGTAACAGAACACATTTAAGACTTACACCCCCTTTAAATATGTATTTCCTTCATTTCAGTTTTCTTACCTCCCCAGGATACCTGAAAGTTCACTATCCCATATTAAGGACTGTACATGCATTACCGGTAATACAGCTACTAATAAAGATATACATTAATCTTAATTATTAATAAATTACACTTTTATTAATAAAGACATGTATTCATCAAATTCATTGTGAATAGTTGTGGTGTCTAGAAAACAATTTTAGCTACAGTAAATATTTCAAGCAAGTGGTGCGTATGTTCGTTACTTTGTGACTATATTATTTCCACTACATTCAGAACAGTTCAAATGCGATCGACTGTTCCTCTACTGAACTACATAAACCCTGTGAAGAGGTGGTTTAAGTTAGTCTCCTACATCGGTAACATCTAATGGGCAGCATATGTTATTTTAGGTTTGTTGCAATTGAGAACAGGTTTAGTAGACAAATTTCAGCAGCCACGTTCGTTGCAATGACCCGTTGTAGGGTCATTGCCAATCAGCTGCAAGAAAAAAAAAAACATCATTTGTGCCTTTATTTAAAAAAAAGAAAACAGAGTAGTAGTTTATGTGGTAATTTCAGGTACAATGTAAGAACTTAAGTTAACTAGTCCCACAGTAATGCGTGGGGTCCTATCAATAGAAAAAAAATACTTGTAACCCAAAAACACAACAACCACGATGCAAGAAGCCTTCCGGGAACCTAGGTAAATCACTGTAGTAGTCTAACGACTACAGAAAATAAAATAAACAAATACTTAAAGGAACAACTTCAAAACAAAAAGAACATTAAAAACAAATCTGGGAAACAACAAAAACAGAATCTAATGCGAGAGCTTTTTCAAGTCTTCGGTACCCCATCGTGCTCCCTTAGTCCCAGCAGACCTCTCGTCTAAGAAGATATCTCTCATCTATCTGTGTAGAGATCAGCTGGGGGTCCACAGCTGATGGGAATTTAAGTAGTGACCTGCGTCAGCTGCAAAGGAAAAAGTATAGGTTTATACCATGCTGAAAGGAGAAGGAAACACAACGTGGACCCTTCTTCGGGTGTGACGTGGAATAAACCTTTACCTGTTCCTTTGATGTTAATTTAGACTGGATCTCCAGCAAACACCTAACAAGCTACAATCCCGTTAGATAAGGTGTTAAGGACGACCTATAAGTAACAGTATCTAAAGTGGACGGTTGCTTTCGGTAGCTAAAGACAGACCACACTGCTCCAGGGGAGGCTCGAACTCACAACCTCGGCATGACTCCGCTGTGCACTGCTGTATAAGTACCGCGCGCTGACCGATTGCGCCACTGGAGCCACGTAGATTGCTTTCCCTTCACACACTGACGTTGCACAAACACAGGGTGAAAACGATTTCGGCATGTTTTCCGTCTCTCCGTGGGAGAAAGGGACAGTAAAAGAGCGAGGAAACTACAAGGGAAGAAAATGAAAAAATTCTTGAAGCCAGCTCCACAGAAGAACTATATTCTTTACTTCTCCTGCCATTGCAATTTGCGCACAGATTTTTTTTTTCAAAATGTATTAGCCTTGATGGGAAAAAAAAAACTAGACTGTGTGCGCGGTGGCCAAGTGGTAAGGCATCGGTTTCGTAAACCTAAGAGCGCGGGTTCAAACCCCGTCCGTGCCTGGTTTGCGTGCCACGATATACCTTTATCTAAATCGTCAATTGTCTTGCAATGTAGAAATCTCTGTAATAATAAGAAAAGAAAAGTAGTTAATAATCCTTTGACAAAGTAACGGGCATCCTCCACTGCTTGTCAGGATGGCTGAGTTGTCTTAGGTGGCAGCCTCAAGAACTCAATCGTGTGTAGTGAGAGTTGTTATTCACAACCCGGATTTCTATGGAAGCCCGTTTCCGCCAGGGAGTAAAAAAAAACCCGCTATGGTATCTCAGAATTCCGATTTAGCAACTCAGAATTGCGACTTAGTAACTCAGAATTCCTACTTTATATCTCACATTTGCGACTTCGAAATAGCCCATATTTCAATGTCTGTCCTTTTGTTATTGTAACGGATTCGGGTTGTAGGGCTTGTGCCCTCGCAGCTCCCACCCTAGTTCGTGCCTCACTGCATTGGCTCGAACCCAGGTCTTGCCAGCTGAGCTAAAGAAGACCCTTTTAAGTAAAAAAAGACATACAATGAGATACCATAGCGCGTTTTTTTTACTCCCTGACGGAAACGGGCTTCCATAGATTTCCCTTCATGTTCATTAAGATGTTTAATTTGTATGTTGCTTATATAAGAACAGTTTCTTCAAAAGTTCTGTCAATTAACAGTGGAGAGCTAGCCGATGTACGTTTTCATGAAAACTCTCTTTAAGGCGATTACAAGTATCTTGAGCAAATCTGCGTCATATTTTTTTTAAAAAAAGTTTAGCTCAAGATGCAACAGGAGTATAAATGAATTCTCCCGCCCTACATTCCAAGATATGGAATCTTATTTTTCTTGAAGTGTCTGATGTTGGTCGTTATTGGAAATTGCCCGGTGATATCGACTCAGGTACTCAGTTGTTACGTGCTGTAATTCGATACATGCAAAGCATTTATATTCCCTCAAATTATTAATAAGGCCAATAATGTATTAAACATTACATGCCACTTTTTCTCTAGATGATGTTCACGATGGAACAGTGAGAAAGGCATGCCTAGATATGCTTGAACCAGAACCTTACTATCGTTTTAGTCCCGACCTGACCGCACTGAGCAATGGTACGACAGAGACTCCAACAGGTCGGTTTTCTCCTTTTACAGTTTTTGGGAAAAAAATAATCTGCACTTTTAAGCAAGTATTTTATTTCAAATTTTGCAAAGTGTAAGTTTTTCTTGGAAAACGTTGTTTCAGAAAGAAACTGAGTTGATGGGAATAGCCCTGTCAGTAGAATATCGAACGTTTCATCTCAGCTAGTTCTTCTGTGGAGCAGGCTTCAGAACTCTACGTACAACGCCTTTGATGTCATTTTATTTCTACAGCAGACGCATCCGGAATGTTTTTTTTTTACTTTTTATTTGAACAACAAAATAGATTCAATATAAACAAGAGCACTTATAACATCAGTAGAATCGTCAAGGGTACATAAAATAATAAAATTACACTTTCTGAAAACGATTAAACTAGGTAAATCAAGATAAGGTCCGCACAGCTTTAATGTTCTTACATTTCGAAAGAGTCTGTAATTACCCTTTTTCGTCTATTTTGAACTATTCAAACTTAGGACTCGTACCAGACCATTTCACTCTACGTACAGTATATCTCTTTTCGTAACGAAAATGTATTTCCTGTCTTAGAAATGCTCTGGGCGGTATGTCTTGCACGTGGACTGCAGATCTGTGATATTGTCGAATTCGAGGGATCCAGCAATCATACTGGATTTGACTGGGATTCTGAAATGTCTCTTGCAAAGGTATTTGTGTTTGCTTGAACATTTAATAAAAAAGTGATCTGAGACTTCCTAGCTTCCAGTCTATAATCTCACTGTAACTAAACTAGGATGTGATGTTTCGCAGATGTGCAGTGTGCCTTTACGCTTGGCATGTTCAAGACTATTCGTTGCGTGAGCTCCTCACTGCGTGTCCTGTACTGTATTGTGATTTCGTTGAGATTATCTACGAGGAGTACAGCGACTAGAACGCCTTGAACCTTTTTTTCGGTATATAAAAGAAAACGCTTAAGCACATACAAAGTAACTAACATTTCCTATATGTAGGTTTTCTGATTATATCTCTACTTTACTTAAATACCTTAGTGACAGGCGATTCTTTCCGATATTTGTTCAGGCGCGGTTATTGATCCCATACTAAAGATTATTTTTATAAAGAACATGTCACCTGCAAACTCGTATCGAGAAAGTTTTATAATATTACTTTTTATTTAAAAAAGTACATTTATCATAACCTATATGATTTCTTACCAGCGTGGAGCTCGAATTCACAACCCCGAGATTACGTGTTTGGTACTAGTTGCGCCACAGAAAATTGAAATCTCTTATTCATATTAAATACTGCGGCTCCTGTCCTTTTCTTCTCGTCAGAGAAGAGGTCGGTCTGGTCTCCAGTTTACCAACAATAAGCTCAGGTAGTGCTCCTTTGTAAAGCAGTGTTGGTTCACATTGCTTATATGGGGCAACACATCAACTCGATGATCGCTCGCTGTACACGCATGCCCCCCCTTCACTGAAATAACATAGACGAAGGAAACTCTCTTGTCTTGGGCTGCTGTCACCCGGATTCAAAGCGCGGGTAGTGCGGTCACAGCACAAAGTACGGTCCACTATACCATCGCGGTGAGCTGGGACAGACTATCCTTAATTTTATTCAAATGCTCACAGTGTCTTTAATCTGATGGATTCATATACCGTGCTCATGAGAAAGTCACAAACCTGTCATCTACACACTGTTCCCAGAGCTGGATAAGTTATTCCAGATTCTACAGCTCTCTAGCAATAGTGGAAATCAGGCTACATAAATGGAGAAATTCTCTTCAAAATGTGGAAATATATTCCCGAGACGAGTCCTTTCTCAAAGGTCAACTCTGCTTGTAAGTCACCCCTCCCCACATCGCGCGGTGTAGCGGTTATAACCTTCTAAAGGGCTTCAGTGAGAAAGCGGGCAGAAACAAAGCGATCTCTTTCATTTATACGTTTTGCACGCCTGACGGGGTTTTACGGTGCTCTTTTCTACACTGAACTGATCATTTGGACATCGTAAGGGAAGAGAGACACATTTCTATGTAATCAGGAAACCAGGAATCCTAACCGTTAGCCCGTTAGTGCCACAGAGAAAAAAAAAAACGTTTCAACGAGATAAAATTGCAGGATAAACACATTTTTTTTCTTTTTCGTAGCGTTTGTGTTTTGTTTGATTTAGCGAATTTTATACACTTTATTTCTGACACATGAGTTAAAAGGCTGGTAGAGTATATTTAATACAAGAGCGCTGAACAACAATTTTCATCTACCGTATTGTAATGTTTTTTTTTAAAAAAAACAAGTTAAATGGATATATAGTAAATGTTTTTTTTCATATAATAGTGTTTATGGTCTGAAAAACATCATTCATTATTTAACGGACATTTGGTATAATTAAAAAAAATACTCATTCACGAATGTTAACATTTTTTACAGTAACGTGTTCTATTGTGATATTGCGCCCCGTGCAGCAATATCACCAGACAGTTTAATGGTCTTAGTTCAAGTGGGTAGCTGCGCCAGCATGCGTAGGCTGCAAAGGAACAAGTAAAAGGTTTATTCCATGCTGAAAAAAAGAAGAAAGAGAACACAACGTTTCGGCCGTGGAGCCTTCTTCAGGTGTGAGAGAGACAGGGCAGTAGGCAAAGGTAAAGTAGCGGGAGAACAAAGGTTGGGAGGGAGGAAGAGTGAGAGGCGGGAGCAGGGGACATAAAGAGAGGCCAATCAAGAGGTGTGAAGTCAGAATGGGTGCAGAGAGGTATGAAATGAAGCTTCCAATGAATGGAGAAAATTTAAAAGAACAGTAGTCTGTCGTTAAGGGAAGGGAGAATGTATGATCCTAGCTGCAGAATAATTTTAGTTTCGGTGGTCTTTCTGATGTATGAGTTTGGAAAACCGTCTTTGAGAACACTGGTGCCCGGCTAGCTCAGTCAGTAGAGCATGTGATTCTTTAGGTCAGGGGTGTGGGTTTGAGCCCCATGTTGGGCGGTGTCCATCTCCTTATTAACAAAGTTTCCTGCTCATCCTTGACCCTCTTACACCTCGATGGTACTGAGCACGGTTTTCCAAACTCATACATCAGAAAGACCACTGAAACTAAAATTATTCTGCAGCTAGGATCACACATTCTCCCTTCACTTAACGACAGACTACTGTTCTTTTCAAATTTTCTCCATTCATTGGAAGTGAAGAGAACAGAACTTAAGCTATTATTTATATAAATGTAGCGTGAGGCTTTAATGTGTTCTATAAAATCGAGGAGTCAACTGGATAGATTTGTTAAATATTTTAGTGATGGGTCTCCGTAATTGTGGTTATCGGAGGAAAGCAGGATGAGGAGGAAATAGATGGCACCCAAGCATGTTAAAGGAAAAAACTCAGCATCTTAAAAGTGATTTATGATGGTTTACAGTCCCTTTTCTGTCCTGTGGCTGTGATCCAATGACTGTGTTGAAACAGCCAGGGTTGTGCTAGCTCTTGATGGACTGGTATGCAAACCAAATGACAGACAAGCAAAGCGTTGTTTTACAATTCTGAAAGCTCGTTCAATGTGGCTTCTTGTGTTTTTATGACTCCTGTTATAGTGCTGGTCTTGTAATGTTGTTGGATTGTGCCCAGGTGTCAGAAGATACCGTCATAAAGGATAAGCACGACTTGGCAAAACAACACGCCAGCAAGCACTTCCCCACTTTGAAAGGAAGATGTTGGAACAGATTAAAGAGCTTAATCTGAACTGACACAGGAGAGAGAGAAAATCAAAATTCAGATAAGTAAGCACAAGGCACACCCTGCTAAAGAAATGTATTGCCTTAAAAAAATGCTTAGAAGGTCAGAGGAACAATTGTTTTGTTGTTGGTTTTTTTTATTGCTCAAGTATTTTTATAAGTCTAATTTCCAGCTCTGTTAAAAATAAAACTTTAACTTTACTGGTTATTAGTCGGTGTCTTTTGTGACGACTTAGCTATAACAATGGGTTTGCTTATTCATCTGGAGTGTTAAACAAAATTAATGCTGCAATAATACAGTAGTGTTTAATTTCAAATGCACAGCTGCAGTTCTCATTTGTTTCATGACTAATTACAATTGGGTATCTCATTAATAACAATGTAGCCTCATAAGATGAATTGTAGCCTAAATGCAATTCTTAAATTAAAAACTAACTGATTTGCCAGGAAATTTAGTTTGAATATAAACAAGAAACAGAAAAGTAATTGTATATTAACATGGCGTATGTATTATCCTACTAATCGGAAGTGTTCTGATGCACAGTCCCCTGCAGTTCGGGCTAATTAGTACAACAACGCCGAACCGGATTAAGCACAAGTTGAACTGAGCTCCAACTTTGTTCCACATGTTTTTTGCTGCAATTGAACTCAGAGTGGGAGATGATCTCCACAATGTACCATACTAAATTGGTACGCGGCTGTGTTGTAACTCGGGAAGTCCATTGCAATTGACCCTATGGGTTTATATACATGGGTTTCTCTACATCCACTACCATAAGGGAGGAATGGTGAGTTAGAGGGAGGGCACCAGTTTGGTTTATCAAGAATTCACCAGACTGAGTAGAAGTACAGATCCAATCATTCAAAATGTGCAAGGTATGCTGCAGTAAATCGCAGTGCTCGTTCTGCAAAGAACTGTAGGATACCGCATGATGTATCATAGTAGGGTGAAATATCTTGTAAAACCACCAGGTGGAGCTATGAAAGCTCTCATGTGCAGCATTTGGTCTGTTGCCAGAAAACACTTGGTTTTGAATCCCTGTCAATGCTGAGGGACAATTGTTTGTCAATTACAGAATTTAACAGTCTAAACGGTATATGCAATTTAATAATTTTAAGCTTTGTATAACATTGTTAAACATTAAACTGATTAAAATGTACACTGAAGTGTTATAGAGGACACATGTTGTGTATTGCCTCTTACAATTAAAAAAAACATTCATTTGAATGTGATATGAAAGATATTAATAATGAATAACACTGGATAGGCTGTAAGCTCAAAATAGTACTGTAGTCCACTTTCTTTCTAAACATCTGCATCAATTTGTCTCATTCACCTATGATTACTTAAACATTTTGCCTGCCCTTTTCAGCTATAGTTTTTTTGAACCCAGCTCCTGGCATGAGTTTTCCTTTAACAAAAAAAGGAAAATAGTTGGATTTACACTTGTAAGAAACTTTCTGATTTTAATGGGATATGGAATATATTAATAATAAATGACATTGGATGGTCTAAATGGAAGATGTATAGAGGAGACATGTTGAGTCTTTTCTTTTCAGCTTGAAATTAACTTTTGCCTACTACTGTATATTCCATTGCAAACTCTTTATGCAACGCAGCTCCATACTTCTCTCAAAGTCTAGGCTAGGTGTTGCACCCCACTGTGTTTATGTAGATTAAACAGTTCTGCTGGGGGAGGGGAAGGAATTTTCATGCTCTGGTCTCATTGTTGCCCTTTAACATAAGGCAACCAGCAATCAAATGTCATGTTTTTCTGGACTGTAGTTTTAAATCGTGAACAAAGACGTGCCTTATGCATACGGTGTGATGTTGTATTTCCCACAAGCTATACTGTAGTAGCTTTAAAAGTATACATTTGTCCTGTATCAAAGTTTAACTTGTTCAGAGCACCCTACATTACAAACTGAGCGAATTCAACAGTATCGACGGCTAAAAGCAACATGTCAAAATGTTCCCAAAATAACAAGTGAATGAGTTGAGGATTCGATAATAGAGTAATCATAACAATAACTCCCGAGTTGTTTCATACAATCCAAATGAAAGAAGGACACTTAAATAAACATGAAAAGACTGTTTTTTCATTGACGAAAAGTAACGTCACACTCTCTCTTGTTTAATCTGATTGTTTTATTGCTGCACAGACTAAAACCAGAGAGAAAGAGCACCTCTTTCTTTGAAGCATTTTGTTTATCCTATCATGTATCAGTTTCCAATCACACAAAGTAAGTTTTGAGAATCTCCAATTCAACATGCCTATGTGTTCGCGGAGAATGCAAGGCAAGGCCCTTTTCCCTCTGGACCAGTCAACATTTACGGATGTGGTTCACTCCCAGTCACAAAATTACAAAACAGAAGAGCGGCGTAGCGGTCGGCTCTGGCTGTCCCCTCTGTGCCGACACACTGCACATTCAATCCCCCACTCCTCTTGGCTGATGGGCAAAAGGTGGACATCTGGGAGAACTGTACATGGCATTGGCATCTGTGAATTCTGCTGTGTAGATAGTGCTTCCTGAGGGGAGAGAAACAGTGGGGATGGCATCAGCCAATTTCTGGGTGGTGGTGAGCAGAGAGGACATGATGGAGTGTCCTAAGGTGGTGTGTGCTCTGCTGGGGGTGGAGGGATGTGTGGAGATATGCATTGCACCAGGCACAGCAACCTGTGTGGCAGGGAGGGGCACTTTTCAGGAGATGAAGTTCTGTTTGGAGACCCGCTGCTGTCGTAAACACTCCAAACAGGTGCTCTTGCTCTTTTTACAAAACTTTTTACTTGCTCTTTTTGAAAACAGAGACCCACAGCCTGTGGCAAAATAACGGAATCCATGTAAGAAATAACATCACACAGGAGTATTCATCAGTTGCGGAAGAGACGTCAAAATCTTTTTTCATCCATCTTACTGCTTTCTTTTTTACCGTTCCTATAGTCTTTGAATATTGTTTAGTGTGTGCGAGGCTTCCTGAAGAAGAGGCTGTGAATAAAACATTTATAATAAATTATACATTCTAGCACAGCAAAAATACCTTGGATTTTGAAATACAATCGGGTATTTCAAATGAAGCCCCTTTGTACTTTGCAGGCCAGAGCAGCTGAAGCATGACATCTCTTCCTGTAAAAAGTCTTTACCAAGACTCTAAATATCTGACTTTCAGTTTGAAGTGGTACAGCGGATTCCAGGGCATATTCATTCTTGATTCAGGATATATATGAGTGTGCTAATGGTTAAAACTGTGTTTACATGAGGTACAAGCCGTAACATTTTCATTCCGAAAGAAAGCCAGTCTGTGCGCATTTCTCAGCGTGCACATTGTCAGGAACAACAAACCCACAGTGCCAGCAAACCTATCGATAGCCTGTAGGTACTGTCATTGACCAGGTTAAAGTTAGCTTGAAGTTTGAAAATGATTTTGGCACACCTGTAGCATTTTCACAAAACCTCTTAGGGTTATGAAAACACTTGCTTTGTGTGCAAACTACATTGTGACCGTTTTCACAGCCTTCACTGTCATTTTTAAGCCATCAAAACTATTAGTGAGCTAATTATCTTTTTAAACCTCTGGTTTTTCATTGATGTGTAACTACGCACTAACTGGAACCCGGGGGACTGCTGTGTACACACGTTCACAATGCAAGAAATACTGGTCAATACGGCTTTGTGTGAAAAAAAACAGTATATCGCCATAGGAAGCAGGACAGCGCAGTCTCCAATTACCCAGACTGTATGCACAGGAATAAAGCTTTGTTTGATTTCTGAAACCCTTTCTTAATGTCTTGTTTTCATTCAGGTAAGGGTCAACTATATATACACTATAGTGCTAACAGCGGGAAAATTAAATATATTCATTACTCAGCAGCTTAATTAAAACAGCTCCAATGATGTTCAAACCGATTTTTTACACAGAAGACTAATACAGCTTTGCATTCTGAATCTCATTTTCTCATGCTTTTAATTAATGTGGCATTCTGCGCTGGGATAGGGGTATGTTGTTCACAAACCAATAGCATTTAAACTACAGCACCCACAATGCTGCAACCAAGTGTTTTACACACCAGACAGTCCCCCTCACCTTATACAACCTTGCTTGGGGTTGTGAAACCTTTTTTTTAATTATTTTTTCAATACGGCACCATTAAACATGCATTACACTGGGATGGGGGGGTGCTATTCATGAGTCAAAAGCTTCATCACAACATCTGAAAATTTTAGATTTGACATTCTTTTTATTTCACGCTTTCTTTTAGTTTTTCCTAATTTCACATTTTAAATAAGCTGTATCTGTAGCAAATCACAGTGAAGGTGTGGTATGCAGATGTGACTGTGTAACCATCAGGCACGAAGGAGAGAAAATCAAAAAAATCTCTGGGGGTCCAAGGCCTGATGATTGACCTCCCCTCCAGGTATGACAAGTAGTTACTAGAAACAGTTCACATGCACCACCATGCAGATTGACACGGTGAATTCTATTGCCTGTATTATGTCAGGCTAGATATTAATGTTGAGTATGTCCCATCCACTGGGTTGAGCAGTACAGGATCTTGAGTTTTGTAGGGACTCATATCGGCTGGGTTCCTTGCTTCAGAAATCCAGGAGGATCCCTTGTCATGCGGAACAGAGCTCAATATCAACCAAAGGCACCGAAGAGAGAACAGTGGCAGGCATGGTGTGGAGAAAAAAAATGGGTTAGACACAGAAAAAACAATTGCAACGTGGTTGTCTACTTACCCACCTGATATCTGTTTCTGCACTTCCTAAAGAATTAGATCACTCAGGATCAATAAGACTACAGAGATGATGTAGAAGACTACAGCATTGTTAAATATGCTTGTAGGTATGGGGCATCCTTAATAAGGTATGACATATTTCTACAATTTAGGGGCTGTGTGCCTAAATGCTCTGCTACCTGCTCGCTATTATTAATGTAATCTGTTTATTGATCTAGACAGCATCCTGCAAATGCCATAATCTTACTGGAAGAAAAGGATCATTTTGGTGTATAGGCTGTTCTTTTTTGATGAGTCTCCAAGCCTGGAGATGTACACGGTATGATATTGAAAGTCAGTGGGGTTCGGACTTCGATGATGTGATTGTGTTTTATTCTTTCGGTTAGAATCCTTTTAGTACTGTGTCCTGTCTGAAAGGTACTGTAGAGATGGTACTATTTGGGTAACCTAATAAGGAATCACGTTAGATACACCTCTGTTGGATAGAAGCCAGTTTTCTTTGATCTTTCTTACATCGGAGTGGAATAAATCATGTCATGGTGACATACTGTTGATTTAGAATTCTTTGCACTACTACTTTGATGTTAACACTGTGTAGTAATCATATATAAAAGGGACTGTGTTGTGTTATGATGAACTTTTTTACCGTTTTCATAATACTTTGTTTGGTTTCTGGCAATAGATAACAAATGGTTTCTAGTGATTTTTTTGTGTTCTAGTGTTTTTCATTATTTTTTCGCAAAGTGTCTGAAAGTTTACTCTTACCCAAGAGATTTTTGGGGGAATATTGAAACTTGTACTTACATGTCTTTTGGAGTTGAATTCTGCTGAGAACACATTGACAGTCTTCTTGAGTTTCCAGCATGTCTTTTATGTAATGCTTGGGAGTAGGGGGTGGTTGCTCACTCATCAATAGTGCCTGAAATATAAAACCGTAAGAAGGGTTACGAACTGCAAAGAATCCAAAGAGTATTAATGGGTCACAGATCAAGATCTAGGTATTTGCAGAATTTGACAGATCTCTCTTGATCAAACTCCTTTTTTCTTACTTTGTGTTTTTATAGCAAGACATTATATTGTTTCTGTGCTAAATGGCAAGCTCTTTAAGGTGTTCATGTTCGTGCCTTTGTTTCTATATTATTGGAAAGAAACCTAGTAATTGATTTGATGCATCCATATCTAATCATCAACCTGATACACAGTAATTCTATCTTCGAGATGCCTGTGTCATGTAATAAATTGCAAAGATTATCAATAATCTTTTATGCCTTTTTATGCCTTCTTTGGAGTGTTTTTTGAAAAGGTATCTCTAATTTATAGAACCATTAATGCCAGAACATAACCCTGAAATTCAAACTTCCTAACAATAACAAACAATTATAACATCCACTGAAAAATGTCATCCTATGTTTCTGTTGAATCTAAAACTACATGTCCTGCTTAAAAAACCCTTTCATAGTGATAGTTTGCATGCAGAGCATACTCACCAAACTGGGGTTGGCAAAATGTACATATCCACGTTACTTCATTCTTTGTGCTTTCATACTCTTCTTTTGAGATGCACAATTCATGGAACCAGTTTTCACAACTGTCACACTGGACCTACACAGAGTAAACCTTATATTAGTTCAGCTATCACATTTCATTGGCATGTTTTGTTATTATGTGCATACATTACACATAATAATGTTACGACCCCAAGTATCTAGGGGTAAAGGGGTGTAACATTTAGAATAATTCTTTTGGAAGCAGGTGGGTTCTGGTAAGTGACTAGGAAGCACAATAACAAAGGTGGGTGATGATTTTAAGTTAAATAAGTGACTGGTAAGACACGATAACACACAGGGGTAAGGGAACTAGAGTGGTGCCAAAGAAAAGAAAATAACCAAACAAAATGGAGCTGGCTAAAAAAAGTGAGGGAAAGCTAACCTGACTGCAAAAGAAAACCCGAAACACACGGTCTTCTGCGTCTTCAACACCCTAGCTAACCTCCCCTGACTACTCAAAACCATACAAGAAAAATGGCATTCACCCGTACTTAACTATTGTTACTAATACAAAATCATTTAAGTGTGTAGAATGTACCCAACAACCTGAACTAACCTTATACACAAAAGTTTACACAAAAACACAAGTGAACTAGGAATACAGATAATGGAAAACGAGACTAATCGACAGGAACAGGGTACAAAAGAACATAAAGGTTGAACATGTAACATGTTAGGGCAAGATAATGGCAAAACAAGGACAAACACAAACAAACGAAAGTACAAAGAAATGAACAGAAAACAACAAACCAACAAAGCCAAAACAATAGCAAAACAAAGCGATAACCACAACTAAATGAAGCAAAGCAAAACCAAGCAGGACCAAAGTCAAACGAAAGGCTCTTCCTTCAGAAAACCTCCATGTTATATAGTGAATAAGATGCACGCTGGCTGAGAAGCTGATTGATCATGATGTCATACAGAACAGTGGTGTAATGGTGGGCCAATGAGGGAGGGAGAACAATCAAAGGGTCAGCAGTGTGGAACATAAAAAAACACAGACCACACACTGGGACATAACAATTACACATACAGATAGAAATGATGTTCACTTTCCCAGTTTGTCTGCAGCACCAGTGTTTTCTCCACACATCAGACACATGTCCTGGAGAGGAGCTATAATAAACATGCCAAATAGACTGATTTCTCCAATGTTATCTACAGATCATTGTTGCATAATTGAAGACCATTTGATAGAGACCTTTTCGTATGCACTTTCCTGATTAGGTGTTCTACTGCTTCTTAAACCGCACATTGTCATGTCTCAGAATACTCCTGTCAACACCTGTTACCCTTTTTTTGTTGCTTTGACTTTAAGGGGGCACATGATAACACACCCATGTTCAACCAGTTTGTTTCACTATGGGCAATCAAGACCCACACTTTTCCCAGACTGTGGTTGTGTCAACCACGATGAAGGCCAAAGTGTCATTGAATTTTAACTGTGCGAAATGTGATTTAATTAACTTTTCATCTCTGTGTTATATAGTACAAAAAGAATACCCAAATGAGTACTGCATATAAATAAATCGAGAATATTTTTTCATTCAGACTTGTTACATAGACAGAACATGCTTCAGGAAAACAACATACACCAATAAACGCAGGCAATGATGATCAAATGGTACAATACCTGAAGCTTCAAGAATTCTGATTGACAGGTCTTCCCGCAACTTTCTTATTTCTTTGGCGCTGCTGTTCATCTCGATGTATGTTGGAATATCCAGGAAATTGTTCACGATGTCTGCGCCCATCTAACAGACGAAGGTTTGTCACAATTATTATTTCCCTAAAAATCTCTCATACAATAGTTTTGAGACAGTCCAAAATTTCTGCATGGAAAGGTTATGCTGACCTGCATCACAAAGACCCCACAGCTTGAGGCATCTGCTTGCTTGGTGTGACCAATCACGCTTGGGTGCCAGATGATATTCAAACAGTCTTCTTTTCCTAGGACGTTCCTTCACATCTTGAAAATCCCTGTGAATCAAAATAATAGGTTATTGATAAATGAGGACATATTTGTCATGCTGAATTTGAATGTGAAATGCATGTGTGCCCGTGCAGAGTTTCACCACGAAACCAATGCTTGATTTCTTACCTGAAACTTTTTGCCGCTGCAGTGGAGTCCGCCATCTCGTCACTCCCCATAGGGTCGACCACAAAGACTTTCTGGGATGGAGCACACAGATACTGCAAGAAACAAAGGGCCCATCATCAGACATGAAGTTGCATTTAATGTGGGGCCAGACACACAGGCAGTTTCAGGAGTTTAATGTTGTGGAAACAAAAGTTTTTAATATTTAAATATTTTATTTATATTTATATATTATTTAACATGTAATATTTTCCAAACCTCAGCAAAGACAGTCAGGAAATGACCTAACAGTACTTTTTTTTTCCTACATGACACTTTGACCTGCTTGGTGTCACGGAGGGGGTGACTGCGGAGGATAGGGATTCTATGCGGAGCTCTTCGGAAGGGTAACGATAGGCGAAGGCGTAGTCGGAGAAGTAGCTGAGTCCAAAATCCGGGTAGTCGTAGTAGGAGCGTCGGTACAGAATCGGTAGGCGTGGGCGTCATCTGGAAGGAAGAGCAGGGTCCAAAATCCAGGAGAGAGTAGAAGGCGCGTAGGTACAAAGTCGGGAGGCAAAGACGTAGCAGAAGAACAGCAGGGTCAAGATCCAGGAGTCAAAGAGTAGTATCGCAGAATGTAAACTAGGAACTAAGCTCAGGGAGAAGATCTCAATCGTGAGCACTGAAAGGGGGTCTGGCGAGGGTTTAAATAGAGGAAAGATTGGTGCGTGCACGTTTGGGATGGGAGGAGCTCGTGGGAATGCATGAGCGCCTGCCTGCGGGGGTGCAATTCATGACACTTGGTTTTCTGTTTATTACACAGCAGTATTCACAATAATATTTTAGGAAAAATGTGCACTGTCACTATTGCCTTGGATACTCACTATCCATGTCCGCCTTTTTTAACAGGAGAGGAACCCATACATTGTAATTTTTTTAGATGCAACAGGGATAATCACTTGAACTGTGTTATGGTTCCAAGTGTAATTATAAACCTACGCTGTTTTGGATTACCTGCACCACACTTACCAACAACTTCCAATGGACACCAGTGTTAAAAAAAACTAATTATGGCTTCATAGTTTTCAAAGTTGACCTGTAATGAAAAGAATGACGAGATTAGCACGACAGGCTGCCTCACATAGATGGTGTGCTACCTTTGAATTTTGATTTCTGACTATAAAGGTAGTTTCTTTAGGCAGCACCATGGGCACAGTTGTGACCTGTTTTGATTGCTTGTAGCTCTCCTTGTTTCTCTATTGATAAAACAATCATTAGTTAGTGAAAAACCATGTTTGCCTCTCACTAATGTAATCCATCAACATTTGTGTTTGATCTCCTTACCTTGGACAAACGTTGTCTAGCCATGTGCTCTCTATTCCCACTTATGATTACACTAGTTGTGTAGTGGTTCATTAGGAAAACCTTCTTCCCCAAGTCCATGGATTCTTTCACTACTTGAAAGTAACACTCAATGGTCTTATGGAAAAAGCAAATACAATTGAAGAAGATATGATTTCACACACTCACACACATTTGATTACACAAAAGCTCAGAAACCTTAACAAACCTTGCAATCAAACACTTTCATCTCACCTCGCCTATGAGCCACTCATCTGGTTTCAGAGACACAAACTCCGAGTGTCTGAGAATATATGTGTCTGCACTGTGCATGGATGGCAAAACTGCAACCACTAATTCACTCAGATTGATGTTCCAAAGGGCGTTAACCTAAAAAAGATTTACCAAGCCAAAAGCATACACAAGAGATCACTGGAGCTAACATAACGAAAATTGAGATTACACACCACTGTCAACAAGTATAACAAGTTAGAGAGAAACGACAAAGAACACCTACAGTAGTAGAAGATGACATTCATAAGCTCTGAAAAAGAAGTTTGTTTCTTTGCCTACACCTGGTGCTCTCTTTGCCCATTGTTCCTGTGCATGTTCATGACGTGTTTTAGTGGTGATCAATGGTGCCATCAAAACCTTTTTGGGGAGATCATTTTGGATTATATGTTCTCTGTACCACCCTAGAGGGATTTTCTCATCATCGTAATAAACTCTGCTGGCTTCAGTTTCCTCCTGTGCTGAAGTATTGATTGCTTGACAATGCCAAACCAGGTCTCAACATGACAGTTAGTGGCTCTTGTTTGTGCTACCTCTGACATTGATATGTCTTTTTTGCTGTCTGAAGCATATCTTGTCAGGTCACCCAACAAAATTCCACTCCACAGTGGAAATAATGCCATGTATCTTTGCAACAGAAATCTAATTATGTCTTCACAGAAATAGGGGTTCACATTGTGTTGTGTCCCATAGTCATCATGTCCTTGAACTGATATGCTGTCTTCATAAATACCTTTGAACTCTACAGCGAAAGGAGAGCAGCCCAGGCTGCCTCTCATTTTTGGGTATAGTACCTCATCTGTGTCTTTGACTTCTGCTTCCTTTTCCATCTGGTCTGGTGTGGTTGTTTGAGAAATGTAAGCGTTAAGGAGGCAGACACTAGATTGGACTTCAGTTGTGAACCTTCTGCTTGAGAGTACAGTACACATGTGTTTGAAAACATTTCTGGAGACACTCAAAGTTGTGCTGTTTTGTAGGATGGCAAAGGAAAATGTTGCAAAGTCTCGCAGTCCTTTGTCTGTTGTTTTTTTACTAATTGCTTGAGAGACAGCCTTTATGACATGGGCAGAGCAAAGGTGCAGAACAGTGAACATCTGAAGTTCTGTGTACTTAAGTTTGCCTTGGCAGACTTTCATTGCACGATTTAAGTATGCATGGATGGTGTCCCCATTGAAGGCAAAAAAAAACACTATGAATCAGGGCCCAGCTGTAGTCAGTTTCTACATGCTGCACTCTCTTGGTAGTACATGTTGAGATGTCAAACATGAATTTACGTAGCCAACGTTCTATACTGACAATGGTGTGGTCAGTTGTCAACATTTCAGACACTGGTAATGGAGGCTTTCTTTTCCACCTCCAGGTAACGTAAGACTGTAGTACAAAATTATTTTGTTCTCCGATGGAATTTTTCTGACTACCCCTCCTGTCGCATCCAGGTAAAGGCTGACTTTCTCCTTCATATTTAGATCGGCAATAAGAATTCACATACTCTGTTCTGTGTAAAGATAGGCAGCAAATGTGTCTAACTGCAAAATCTGTATATATCATGAAAAATGGACAGTGTTGAAGTCGCATGCTTTCATATATTTTTGTGCCATATGTAATTCAATCACTGGATCATAGTGAATGCGTTTACTGTTCCTGAACTCTGATGAAATGACTTTCAGGACATTCTGTGTTAGTGGTTTAGATAAATTGCCTGCTGCAATTTCAGCAAGCGGAGTTCTGCTCAGGTTCCTGTAGTATACATTGCTGATTCTTTTTGTGAGGGTCTGGCAATCTTTCTATGATAAGGCTGACGTGCTTGTTGAAATTGTTTCCCTTTTACTGTGCTGTATTTGCCCTACTTGTACAACATCAATTGTGATGTCATCATTGCCCATTGGTTTGTGTCTTGTTGTCATTATGTATTTTACATTGCAGGACCTGAAGGTACAGACTGCTTTTATCATCAGAAAGTTTTTTTTTTCTGCTGTTCTCTTTCCTGATGTATTGGTATTTGAAGGCTATTGGGCAGCAAGGATTTATCTTCATGAACTCCCTATATAAGATCTGGCTCCATGGTCGTCTTAGTTTAGATGTACCTTTTAGAGGTGCTATTTTTCTCCATTGTTCAGCCCTTAGACATACTTTGAAAGTTTTAGGCACAGACATAATCTTTCTTAATCCCCTTTTATCCTGAGGTGACGTCCCAGACGAGCTTGCGCCCTGGGAATATTCACTGTGCTCTTCAGGCTTTTTTTCTGATTCTACACAGATTTTTTTTCTCCCTCTAACATGTCACCACTGTCTGTGTTGCCGTGTGCTGCCCATGCATGTTTTGTATCTTCTGATGAACTTCTGAGCTCTGTGTTGCCTTCCAAACTATGTCCCTCACTTTGACTTGAAATACTGACTATAGATTGTTTACTGTCATCTGGTTTGGAATCTCTACCAATACTCTCCTCTTTCTGCATCCTAAGCACTTGGGTTCTTACTTTTTTTCTATCTTCATGCCAAATCACTGATAACCATTTCTTGTTGCTGGGGCAATCCTCTCCAAGGACTCTGTTTGACAGTGTTGACCACATCTTGTAACTGTCCAACTACTTACATCTCAGCCTCTCTCGACAGCCTCATGAGACCGCTGGTTGAAGATCTTCCCTCATACATCAAAGACACCAACCACGCGCTCCAACTTTTCAATGATTTCCAATTTCAGGGTACCGAATGCCACATTTTTACCATGGACATCACATCTCTGTACACCGTCATTCCCCATAATGACGGCCTTACAGCCCTCAAGCACACGCTGGACAAACGCACAGTGCTTGATCCACCCACCCACACCCTGGTACGCCTTGCAGAATTGGTCCTCACACTGAACGCATTCTCTTTCAATAATCTTTTTTACCAACAGGTCAGTGGAGTTGCCATGGGCACCAGAATGGGACCCAGCTATGCCAACATTTTTGTCGGCTGGGTAGAAGAACGCTTCTTCACTTCCTACACTGGCTATGTCCCTGACCTCTACAAACGATATATTGATGACTGCGTCGGTGCCGCCACATGCTCCAACGATCAGCTTGAATTTTTCCTGCACCATTTCACCAACTTCCACCCGTCCCTCAAATATACGGTTAACATTTCTTCCACCACTCTTCCGTTTCTAGACATCCACTTGTCTATCAACTACCCCCGACTGTCCACTTTATTACAAACCCACGGATTCACACAGCTGCCTCCTGTACAGCTCATTTCACCCCAACCACGCTAAAAACTCTCTTCCTTTTTCACAGTTCCTTAGGTTACGACAATTATGCAGCGACGACATCGACTTCGAAAACCAAGCCCTCGAAATGTACTCATTTTTTATCAACAGAGGATACCCCAGCAGTGTGATTGACAGGGCCCTTGCCCGAGCCAAAAACACCCCCCGGACCATCAACCCGATCAGGAACTCCCGCCGTAACAACCGCATTCCTTTGGTGCTTCCTTACCACCCTAACACACTTCCTATCCCTAGGACCATTAACCAGAACTTTTCCATCCTACAGGATGATCCCTCCATTGGGGCCCTCTTTTCTGATCGCCCTATCATCTCATATCGCCGACCACCTAATCTGCGTAACCTCCTTGTCCACAGCTCCCTTGACCGCCCTCAGCAACCATCCACACCAGGCACTTTCCCTTGCAAAAGAGCTCGCTGTATCACCTGCAAGTACACAGCCACCACCACACTCATTCAAGGCCCCTCAGGACAATTCCGGATCACCCAGACAGCATCTTGTACCTCCAGCAACCTTATTTACTGTATCTCTTGCAGTAAATGCCCAGCCATCTACATTGGGGAAACAGGAAGGAGACTCGGAGACCGCTTCAGAGAACACGTCAGGGCTGTGAAGATTAAAGATCTCTCCAAGCCCATTGTTTCTCATTTCACCTCTGACGGCCACAACCACTCTAATCTCTCCGTCTGTGTTCTCAAAGACGGTTTTCCGAACTCATACATCAGAAAGACCACCGAAACTAAAATTATTCTGCAGCTAGGATCACACATTCTCCCTTCCCTTAACGACAGATTACTGTTCTTTTAAATTTTCTCCATTCATTGGAAGTTTCATTTCACACCTCTCTGCACCCATTCTGACTTCACACCTCTTGATTGGCCTCTCTTTCTGTCCCCTGCTCCCGCCTCTCACTCCTCCTCCCTCTCAACCTTTGTTCTCCCGCTACTTTACCTTTGCCTACTGCCCTGTCTCTCTCACACCTGAAGAAGGCTCAACGGCTGAAACGTTGTGTTCTCTTTCTTCTTTTTTTCAGCATGGAATAAACCTATTACTTGTTCCTTCACATCTTGTCATTCCAACTATTTTTTTTTCGAGTTTAGAAAACTTCAGAAATTCGTTGATCATATTCCCTACTCCACCAGCCCTTGACCACAGGTCTGAGGGGTGCGTAGTGTGGTACAGGTTCTTGTCCCATCCTGCTCTTGGTCCAAGTTGGAGGGTTGCACCGATTCTGAGTCTTGTTAGCTGGTATGGATTGGTTTGGGGGTGTTGATACCAGAGTGGTCCAGGAGGGGGGTGCAGGTGTCTCTGAGTGTCTTGGTTATATACGCTTGTGTGTATAGATGAAAAAGCTATTGAAGAGCACCCCATTCATCTCGGTGGAAGTTGGAAGTTTTGATGTTCAAAAAATCCTAAAAAGAGAATTAAAGTTTCACACAACAAAGCATGACTGTGAAAGGTCAGGAGGCCTGCCTTGTGTGCACAACACTTGATTACAGTCAAAAAATCATGAAGCCATGAAGAAGACCCACCTGTCCCAGTGTATTACCTGTAGTGTTATCTTCAGAAAATCATAAAAAATAAAGAAAGGGGCCACAGCCACAGCAAGGTTGTATGAGGTTCGGGGGCCTGTCTGGTGTGTAAAACACTTGGTTTCAGCAGTGTGGCTGTTGTATTTGAATTGCTATTGAGCCATGAAAAAGACCCACCTATCCCAGTGTGTTACCTTTAGTGTTATCTTTGGAAAATCATAAAAAAATAAAGGGGCCACAACCCAAAACAAAGCTGGGAAAAGTCAGAGGACCTGCTTAGTGTGCGAAACACTTACATTCAGCATTGTGGGTGCTGTGATTTAAATGCTATTGGTTTGTGAACAGAATACCCCTATCCCAGTGCATTGTGCCACATTAAATAAAAGCACGATAAAAAGATTCAGAACACAAAGCTGTGTCAGTGTTCTGTATAAAAAGTCTCTTGAAACATCATGGGAGCTGTTTTTAATAAGCCGCTGAGTAAAGAATATTTTAATCCTCCTGCTGTCAGTAGTATTGTCAATATAGTTGACCCTTACCTGAATGAAAACAGGACGTAAAGGAGGGGTTTCAGAAATCAAACAAAGCTTTATTCCCGTGCTTACAGTCTGGGTAATTGGAGACTGCGATGTTCTGCTTCCTATGGTCATATTGACAGTATTGAACAGTATTTCTCGTGTTGTGAATGTGTGCACACAGCTTTCCCCGGGTTCCAGTTCGTGCGTAATCACGCATCGATGAAAAACCAGAGGTTTAAAAAAAGATAATTAGCACACTGATAGTTTGGTGTTGAGACTGTGGAAATATCCACAAGTCGTGGTCTTTAAAATGCATTTGGTTTGAAGGCGTTCTATGCTTCCATTGCGAAAATATGGACAAAAGAATATTCGAGTGTGGTCAAAAAAACGTCATAAAGATGACAAAGTGAAGGCTGAGAAAGCATTCACACTGTATTTTATACACAAAGCATGTGTTTTTGTAATTCTAAGAGATTTCGCGAAAGCCCTACAGGCGCGCCAAAATCATTCTCTAACTTCAAGCTAACTTTACCCTGGTCACGTTTTGCACGTTCGAGTGGTTTTAATGCGGCTCCTTCGTACACGGTGCTGATCTTTTGGAAAGCAGGAGGCAAAACCGACACGTTCTCATACCGGGAGTCGAGCCTGGGTGAAAACCAGGAATCCTAACCCCTAGACCATATGGCAGAGAACAACCACGCTGTTCCCGGCATCATGCAAGCAAACTACATATGAGAAAACACGCAAGAGAGTTGTCACTCAGATTGTCGAAGAGTCGATGTATACTGGGGCTCAGTTGAAATGCAACGTCAGGACTTTTCCGAATTATGTCACACGAAGAGAGCACAGCCTTTTCCACCCTGCAACGTGTGTATCTGTAACTCGCCGTGATCGTATAGTGGTCAGTACTTTGTGTTGTGGCCGCAACAACCCTGGTTCAAATCCGGGTCACGGCAGAATATGGGCGTCTGCTTTTACTACTTGCACGAATGAAGGCAAAAAAAAGCCAATCGATGTGAACGAACGGCGCTTTCCAGAGGAGTACTGCCTGACTGGATCGCTGATGAACGACAGAGGCCACTCCGACCTCTTCTCGGTTTTCTTCAATGACTTACTAAGGATCTTCTTCACATTCGCCCATGCAGGGGAAGCCAGTTACACCAAAGCAAACGCAGGAAAGTGCATTTCAAGCAGAGACCAGGAGGGACTTGTTTACACCGAGAGTGGTCGGAGAATGGAACAATGGGCCCAGCCCTGTTGCTGGAGCCGATTCTTGATGAGATCTTGGGCTTACTAAGAGGCCCCCGCTGGATGCTAATCTTTCTGTTGTACTTGCAGGTCCTGCACTGCTTTTGAGCCGACAGAGCTCGTCCTGGTCTGTCGGCACAGCCCAATTGCAAATGATCGGCTCCGGTTACAGAAGAAACGTGCGTTTGGTACTGTTGTAACAGAAGGAATAAGGTTCTTGATCCCAAGATGAAGAAAAATAGATGAGTTTATTGCATGCAAGGAACAATAAAGCTGAAGTCTTGTTTCCCGCAAGAAACAACAAAACCGAAATGTTGTTCGATGTGCCGGTACAAACTTTTAGGTTATATAGTTCTTGCTTGCTACTTCAGACGTCATTCGATGTTATGGTAAGGGGGGGTCATGGTATTCGGCCAGTTAAGAGGCCCTGGCCAAATGGTCAGTTTAAGATTATGCCCCCAGGGGGTTCCTTGTTCGCATCTGGAATCCTTATCAGTTAACCCGCTTTCCTGCCATAAACCCCTGTTGCTTAGAAGTCTAATTTTCAGGCAGAATTGACTTAAGTTAACCCTTTTTACATCTTGTCTCTTACTTCATTCCCCCCTTATAAAATATGGCATACGTCAGGACTGCCTATTTTTACACATACAATGTCAGGGCAGATCTTTCCTTTTTAGATGTACAGGCATGCATTACCATGACATTGTGTGTTCCACGGTTACAACAAGATGTTATTGATGTTTTTGTACAAGTGATAGTTACAATTATACATATAAAACAACCCTAATCCTACAAATACATAAAGTCCTACTCCAGGACCCAAACGCAGACCTCAGCCATGTGGAGATGTTTTTAATAAAATGCTTTTATTCATTCAGCAGAGAGTGAGAGGGACATCCAGCAGAGAGAGACACACACACACCGGTTTCCATTGACAAAATTGTTTTTTTTCAATTCCTCTTGTCTAACAGGAATGTTTTGTTTGTGGACAGACTGTTAGACTAGAGGAAAAGAGCGCCTCCTTCTACGAAGCATTTCGTTGATCTGATCATGAATTATTTTCCAGTCGCACGAAGTAAGGGTTGAGAATCTCCGATTCACCATGCTACTAATGGTTTCCCGGAGATTGCAAGGCAAGGCACGTGGTCCACCCCCAGTAAATTTCAAAAGTCACAAGATTTCAAAACACGAGGGCGGCGTAGCGGTCGGCTCTTGCTTTCCCGTCTATGCTGATGCACTACAAGTACAATCCCCCCTCCATCTCCTGAGTGATGGGTAACAGTTGGATATCTGGGAGAATTATTCGTCCCACTGGCGTCTGTGAATTCCGCTCCGTAAACGGTGCTTCCTGGGGGGAGATAGACGGCGGGGACAGCATCAACAAATTCCTGCACGGTGGTGAGCGGAGAGGCCGGGATGGAGTGTCCTGAGGCGGTGTATGCTCTGCGGGGGGCAGAGCTTCCGCCAGGCATTGCAACCTGCGCGGCGGGGAGAGGCACTTTTCGGGAGACAGCTGCTCAACTGTTTGACTGCTGGAACATACTGTCTCCTTCCTCTGCATTTTCAGGAGTGTCTCTAGCCTCCCAATCCTCCCCAGTAATGCGTCATACTGCTCCCGCTGCTGCCGAAAAGTCTCCACACAGGTGCTGCTTCTACAGGTTGGCACCCTGGCCAGTGGCCGAGAGCAGAGACCCACGGCCTGTGGCAAAATAACAATTCATGTAAGAAATAAAGTCACACAGTAGTATTCATCAGTCACAGAACAGACTTCAAAATAAACTTTTCTTTTTTTCCGTCTTACCGCTTTCTTTTTTACTGTCCTGGTGGTAGATTTCGAAGAAGTTTCGCCCGTGCAGTGTTTTCTTGAAGAACAGGCTACGAAGAAATAATTATAATGTAATTTAAAATTCAAAATGGCAATAATACCTTGTAATATGCGCTGTAATCGCGTATTTCAGATGAAGTCTGCTGTATTTGCTTACCCTTCGCTCTTTGGAAGCTGGGGCGGCAGAAGCACACCGTCTCACCCCTTCCCTA
Source organism: Lepisosteus platostomus (assembly GCF_059453375.1). Lineage (NCBI taxonomy): Eukaryota > Metazoa > Chordata > Actinopteri > Semionotiformes > Lepisosteidae > Lepisosteus > Lepisosteus platostomus. The sequence continues at coordinate 50,477,010 of NC_142615.1, read as the reverse complement.
CAGTGAAGCATGGCGGAGGTTCAGTAATCGGGGTTACTTTTTTTTTGCCAAAGTTTAATTAAATGCACAACGACACAGCGGGCAGCAGTAGTTTGCGGGCAACGAAACGTCTTTTCTGCGGGCTCACCGGTGGAGGGGGACAAAATTAAAGTTGTTTTTATTTATGCTTAACAAAAGAACACAAATTACAATCCAAACAAGCGTACACATAACAATTCAAGACAAAAAGATCGTCAGGGGTACATATTACTACATAGATTCAAGTTATGAAAAAAGATTAAACGCATTATATTGAAATAATGCCCACACCGCTTTCAGATTTTTGCACTTCGAAATCTGCAAATACCCCCGTACATCCAGTTTAAAATGCTCAAGCAAAGGGTTCTTTCCAGACCACTTCATTTTATGTATATAATAACGTGCCGTTATAATAATTAAATTTATTACAAACAAAATTTTAATATTGTTTTCGATGGGGCTGAAACTTTTCCCACCTTTTCCCATCAAAACAAATACTACTATTGGTCTCTCTCTTTTTTTAAATAGAAGTCTGCAACTTAATCCAGAACATTTTTTACCCCGGGACATAACCAAAACACATGCTGAATAGTTTCAGGGCTATTGTCACAAATTTAAAAAGTTACAAAAGGAGGTTACAGAAGACATGATCATCACGGAAGCCGGGTCGGTCTCCCGTGGAGAGTGGAGTTTAGACCCCCCCACGCCAAGCGGCGATTCGGAAAAAAGACAGGGTTCAGGGAATACACACACGGGGGGGTTTATTGGGGCTTACGGTGAAGTAGGGAAAATCCGTAGGCAAAGATATCCAGGGACGTCCAAAGGGAAGTCAGGAAGCAGTCCATAGCCGGGACATCTATCGGCAGACAACCAGAGACCAAGAAATACGGAGCTCAGTGGGTCGGGAAGCATTAACAGGAGGTTGGGGGCGGGGGAGTATACTTAAATAGTGAAGCTGAAACAAGGCACACCAGGCAATACTGCAGGCAGTCATTAAGAGAACTAATGCGAGGAGGTTGGAGCGCCCTCTGGCGGAGAGGATGGGGGCCGTGACCATCAGAGCGCAATAGAAACTGAATAAAATGAACTCCGCCCGGGCTCAATATCAACAGAGCTGCGATCTGTCAAGGGGGTGTGTGGTACGTTATGTTTAAGTAGTGCAGTTATGCTGAATACAGTGAAAACTCTGTGTCCCTGTAGGCATTACGGGTGATCTGCTGAAGGAGCTACAGGTGGGCTGTTCAGGAGTCTTACTGCCTGGAGGTAGGAGCTGTTATGAAAACCAGCCCACTAAGAGTGTGCATTCTCTGTCTGTCTGTCCTGTGATCATCCGGCTTCTCCTCCCAGACCTCTCCCACCTTGTGCTGTTTTTTTTTTTGGGGTGGGGGGCATTGCCGAGACCCCTTCTGCGCCCCTTTGCACGGAGAAGAAGCCTTCTATGAACACAGCTCGGGTGGGCTAGGAAAGAGGAGAAAAAACCCCAATAACATCCACCACTGGAAAAAACAATCCAAATCTCTCTCTCTCTCATATCAGCAGACACAATATCGGGTTTCCACAACTTACACAACACATACATGCTCGTACGTGCGGGTAGCGGGGGCATCTGTGGTCCGAAACGATACTGGGAACATTTTATACAGAAGTAAAAAAAGAAAACCACAACAACATTCATTTAAAATCAGGGCGGGGGGGGGGGGCGGTTCATGGATTTCTGGAATGCAATCAAGGCGGGGGGGGACGCAGGACAGGGAAAAAAAAACGAGAACAGGTTCAAACGTTAGAAAGCAGTTTTGGGTGGGGCGCACATGCAAAAGCAGCGCCGACAGACCGGTGCTCCTCTTACTATCGCGCGTTTAATTCTTCCAGCAGAACAGATTGAGTCCCTGCTGCCTTCTCCTCCCGGGACATTTCCTCCTTCTGAAGGACCGCAGGCACGCGACACATCGGCAGAAGAATTTCCAGATCGGGTTGCTCCCTTCCTCCGGGTCCCGAGACGGAGCCCCCCCCACATCCAGGTTCGCCGGGGTTCTCTTCCTCGATGAGGGGACGCCCGTCCGCGGCGGGGTCTTCTTCGCGTCTCCCGGGGCCTGTCCCCTGGGTGTAGTAGGCGCCCCCGTTCTCCCGCACCAGCTCCTCGATCTTGTCCAGCAGCTGGGACACCTGCCGGTGGTCGCCGGCGTCCCGGTTGTTGAAGACGTGGTACCGGTTCCCGCAGGCCTCCAGCAGAGCCTTCAGCCCTGCCTGGGCCCCCTGCAGGAAGTCCTCGACGGGGACTCCTCCCAGGTCGTCGCCGTAGGTGAACAGGACCACGGCGTGCCGGGTGACCCCGGGCCCGAAGGCCTGTTTCATCTTCCCCCCAATCCTCTTCTCCCCCTTGGTGAAACGCCCCAGCTGCAGCACCAGCAGGAAGGCGTGGGGCCCCGGGGCTGACAGGGCCAGGCAGTCCCGGACGTGGACCTGGCGATCGGGGAGACCTTCGTCGAAGAGGTCCGGGGTGTCGACGACGTGGAGCCGTCTCCCCCCGGCGCGGGCCGCGTGGGCACTCCCGCACGCGTCGTCACGGGGGTGGAGCTGAGCACCGAGGGGAACTCCGTCCTGCCCTGCAGGGTGTTCCCCACTGAGCTCTTCCCTGTGCCCCGCCTGCCCAACAGCACCACCTGCAGGTGAGCTGGCACAATTACAAAGAGGGAAAACAATGGAGACTTTGATTATTGTGTTCGTCCCTTATTATAATAATAATAATAATAATAATAATAATAATTGCTTACACTTATATAGCGCTTTTCTGGACACTCCACTCAAAGCGCTTGACAGGTCATGGGGGATCCCACTACCACCACCTGGTAGTGCAGCCCCACCTGGATGATGCGACGGCAGCCATAGTGCACCAGAACGCTCCCCACACACCAGCTCTCACTGGGGAGGAGAGCAGAGTGATGAAGCCAGTTCAGAGAGGGTGATTGTTAGGAGGCCATGATTGATAAAGGCCAATGGGAAATTTGGCCAGGACACCAGGGTTACACCCCCTACTCTTTTCGAGAAACACCCTGGGATTTTTAATGACCACAGAGAGTCAGGACCTCGGTTTTTACATCTCATCCGAAGGACGGCGCCTGTTTACAGGTCCCCCGTCACTATACTGGGGCATTAGGACCCACACGGACCGCAAGGTGAGCGCCCCCTGCTGGCCCCACTAACACCTCTTCCAGCAGCAACCCTAGTTTTTCCCAGGAGGTCTCCCATCCAGGTACTGACCAGGCTCACACCTGCTGAGCTTCAGTGGGGGCTGCCAGTTGTGAGTTGCAGGGTGATATGGCTGCTGGTGTAGACTATTATAGATAGTCTACGACTACCCATTCACCTCATGTGTATTGATCTATTGCTCCAGTCCAACAATTATTATCGCTTAAACTTCCCAATAATTTTCTTTTCCCCTTTTTTTTAATTCCATCATTCCATCATCTAAGATGACAATTTTGTTGTTGTTTTTTTTACAATTGGTGCGATCTAATACGACTGACTGCTCCCTCACAGTTATTGTCACCTTTCTCACTGAAATCCTTTTTTTTTTTTTAACGGTCATCCTGGTAAAACCGGAATTCTTTCGCTAAACGTATTTAAAAAATGAACGTCCGTGCTAACGCAGTGCCGTGTGAGAACTCTCACATGCCGGTGAAACATATTCAGAGTGATTTTTTTTGGGGGGGGTAAAGTGTGCATACAGTGGCTTTTTGGCCCCCAGCTCAACATCAGACAAAGTAATCCACTAACCCCCCCTGAAAAGGAACTCGGCAGGCATTTATACTCACAACTTCTCTTCCTTGTTGAGGTGCAAACGATAGATTCACTCCATACTTGAGCCCAATAGCATAAGGTTTGTAACTACAAATACTCCTAATTTATTGACTAATTAATTGTTTTACATCGATCCTCTTTTAACTGTTTCATCCGACCCAGAGGAGAGGCAGATTCTATCCTAGCAGGCTGGACAGGACAGCAGTCCATCACGGGGCGCAAAAACAAACACACACACACACACACACACACACACACACACACACTCCAATTTTTCCAGAAGCCTACCCTAACCTAGGTTCTACCCTACCAGTGTGTCTTTGGACTGTGATAGGAAATCCACACACAAAACCTGAACAGAACATGCAAGCTCCACCCAGACAGCACCGCAGGAATTGAACCCAGAGCCCTAGGGCTGTCACTGGGTTGGGGACACTGGATTGTAAAAAGACGCCGTCCTTCAGACAAGACATAAAACCAAGGTCCTGACTCTCTGTGGCCATTAACCATCCCAGGGTGTTTCTTGAAATGAGTAGGGGTGTAACCCCGGCATCCTGGCCAAATTTCCCATTGGCCCTTACCAATCATGGCCTCCTAATAACCCCCCCTCTCTGAACTGGCTTCATCCCTCTGCTCTCCTCCCCACTGAGAGCTGCTGTGTGGGGAGCGTTCTGGCGCACTATGGCTGCCGTCACATCATCCAGGTGGGGCTGCACACTGGTGGCGGTAGTGGGATTCCCCATGACCTGTAAAGCGCTTTGAGTGGAGTGTCCAGAAAAACACCCTACAAGTGTAAGGAATTATTATAACTTGAGCTCATCCACTACACCGTAATGGATGCTGAGTGAATCAACACCATAGAAACTAAACACACTCATTCGGGTTTCACCTAGATCGCCCGGATTGTCACCGCTGGAATGGGATTTTGAGATTTTCTGGCTCTCCGAGCTTCTGCAGACAGAAACTTGTCGAGCATAGATAGGTTTGCAGGGGGGGAGGGCGTGTTTCTCCTGCAGGTAACTACCACGCCTACCTGTGACTGAGGTATGAACTCAGGTATGTCAGAGGAATGTACCCCGAACAGTTCCTCATTCTCCTTGCCCTGCCTGTGGTTTCAAGAATAATAACGTCACTTTATTAACCCTAGAAAGGTTCTTGCATGAGGAATGATCTTTTCACAGAGCCCAGCTGCCTCTCCAGGAGACACAGACGGGAAGAGAGAGAGAAGCTGGGGGGTCAGAGCGCAGGGTCAGCCATTGTACAGCGCCACCTGGAGCAGTTGGGGTTCAGGGCCTCGCTCAGGGGGGGCCCCAACGGAGTAGGATTCCTCTGCCGGCCGCAGGATTTGAACTGGCAAACCCCTCCCAGCCACAGAGCGCAGATCCTGAGCAGCAGATCTTTCTAGTGATTTGGGAGCGGTCAGAGTATCGACTGGAGTTTTTTTTTAAAATTAAAATAGCACAAGAGCGCATTCAGCAATAGGCTGATCCACCCCCGGTGCGACAGGGGGCTCTACAGGAGGTCCTTCTGGCCTCAGACTGTACAACGCCTCCGCCTTGCGTCGGGGCAGAGGCCACACTGACAGGGACCCATTTCTGGACTGAACGCATCTAGACATCTACTGCGACATCGGTTCTCTTTCTTTTCCCTGTTTACAACCGTTTTCTTGGGGGGGCAATATACGCCAGGGACCCGTGCAATAATACATTTATATTTACATCTATATTATATTCATATGTGCGATACGATTTTTCTGTGTGCTGTTCTGTTCTAGTTTGTTCTTCATGTGTCCTGGACTGTAACGCTTTTAGTGCACCCCTCACTGTACTGATTGTATTATTATTATTAAAAATTATTATTATTGTATCATTCGTTACACTGTGGCTGTGTTAAGCTGCTGTTGCACTGCAATTTCCCCTCACGGGATCAATAAAGTATCTACCTTTGCCGATTAAAACTGGCTCAAACCCCACAGTACTGTAACGCAACGGGGGCTCAGGCTGGCGCCCTTGCCGCATCTGGTCAGCCCCATCCCGACTGGAGGCTCGAACCCGGGACTTCCGCGTCTCTCTGCAGCGACCCAGCCCCGTGAGCTAAAGAGAGATCTCTCTACAGCCCAGTAGCTGTAGTCCTGCTATCACAGGGAAGGGCGGTGACGTCACCTGCTCTGGTACGCCGGCTCTTACACAGTGCTTGTCGGCCGTAAGCGTTACAGTACGATGAAAAAAAAGGGGGGCGTCGCAGCACGTTATATACATGAAATCAATGTATCTCCGTGCCTATCGGATCCAAGCCTTTGTTAGCGACGCACCCGCCCCTTGTTAATAACCGCGGGACTGTTTCTTCATCTATCGGAACGGAAGGTGTCCGCGGCGCTTCAACACACCTCGAAGGGTCTCCCGATGATACGCTTTTAGAAAAACAAAAAGGGGGTTCATCTGTAACCCCGGTTCACATCGCCTGAAACAATTTCGACGAGAGCATACCAACACTGAGAAACGGTGGTTTGAAATGGAAATCTAATAAGTAAATCGATTCTTAAAAGGTAAAGAGCTTTAGGGAAATATATAACAAGGGTTCAACTGCTGCAGATTCTTAGAAGACAGTTTGTAAACACAGTACGTACCGTGTAGATGACTAAATTAGCCGAGGGTAACTGATAAGCTTGGCAAAATATATATTGGCGGTTTTTTTTTTTGTTTCTATGGTGTGATCCGTTTTGTCTTTCCCTTGCATTAAAACATCTTTCTAAAAAGCCATAACAAGTTGAGTCTCCGATGCACTCTGCAGAGAGTGACTGCAGGGCTCCCGGTATTGCAATACTGAGATAAAGACCTTACTCAGGTTAGAGCACTCTCTCGTGGCTTCCTTGACAGGTATATTTCCAGGAGAGATTAAAAAAAAAACTTACTGTTCTCCATCACTGCTCCACTGTTATCAGGTTTCACGACTGCAGGACACACACACACACACACACACACACACACACACACACACACACACACACACACACACACACACACACACACACACACACACACACACACACACACACACACACACACCTGATTGAATTGTGAAGGGGGAGTGGTTGGGACTGTGTGATTAGGTTTTTGGGTGAGTGAAAGTATGTCACCTACTTTCATACTTGCGACTGCCCGGCTCAGATGATCCCAGGCAAGGGCAGCTCGGAGCTACTGAACGGGTTGGTTCATTTGAGGAGGAGAATCTTGAAGTCATTCCAGTCGGAGCTGCGTTTGACACTATTTCCCCCCCTCTCATTGTGCCCTTCCGGAAAGGTTGCAGGATAAAAATAAATAAAATAAAATCTGACGAATTAATAATACCCACGAGTTGGGGGGGGGGGTGGGGGTTTGGGGAGGGGAGGGGTTACACACTTCTGGTCTCCGGGAGGAGGAGGAAAAAAATATAAAGTCACAAATATTTAACACTGATAATACAAAAAACAATGACAATTATGTCCGACCCGGACAGAAAGCAGCCCGTAACAAAAAAAAAGGACTTTTTGAACAGCTTCCCAGAGGACATAAAAGAACTGGTTTGCTATTAAGGAAAACCTTAGAAGTGTCACCGAGAGAAACCGTCCCATCCCAGTTTATACCGTGTATACTGTGCTCTTCGCGGGGCAGCAATCGATAGGGTTGCAGGTTCAAATCCTCAGTGGGACAGTGCTGTGGCACCCCGGAGCAGGGCGCACATTGCCTCCCTAATATACCCCCCCCACTATGGAAACAGGGTCAAGTGTACAGTATGTTGCTCTGGATAAACGCCTCCATCGATCAAATCAATCATTAGTGCTTGGTTTCGTCGGTTCCTGCTCGTCTCCGTGAGCATCTATCTGTCCGCTTTCCTTAAGCCGTTTTGATTTCTCACGATGTTCTGGTCAGGTGCGCTATTAACATATAAGGAATTTCTAAAACGTGGTTTTACATTATTGGTCAGCGCATTACAAAGAGCTGCCTTCAACTGGTGAGGACAGCTCTGAGCAGTCGAACAGGTTGGCTCAGTTTTTTGTTGTTGTTGTTTAATGAGGAGAGAGAGAGAGAGAGAGAGAATCTCTCTCTCACCCAGTTCCAGGCCATATCAAAACTGATCATGTTTTCAGACGGTGTACTTTCAGCAAAGCTTTCCTGAAAAGAAAAATAATAATAATAATATCGCAATTCAACACCTACTTGTGAAAAGAATATGATAGGTAGCGCCACATTCAATAGTTCCCAAACATTAAAAACAGGAGACGGAGAAAAGCGAAGTTCTCCAGATCAACGGAACGAATTCTCTAGAGGCAAAGACGTCACTCGTGCTGAACTTTAATGTCATCAATAAACCGCATGTACAGTAATAATTTCACCTGCGGTTCGGATCACAAAGTTACTTACGGCTTGAAAATATTCAACATAACACATAGCACGCAGGCTGTCATTTTGACAAACAAATAATAGACGATTGAGGACCGTTTTTTCCCCATTAAAGAGAACTTATTATGCTAGGAAGCTGCAGCTCACTAATATGAGTAATAATATGAACTCAAATCACCTTCAGGTGTACTCAAAGCAGTCCTCTGAAAATGTAGAACACAGTGAAACTAAAACTATAAAAAACTATTAACTATTCTTACTAATCACAGACATACAAGAAATACAGTACCCACCAAACTTAACAGGCGGTCTTCTAGAATAGAAAAACTGCTGTTTTTGAACATAATTGTAATATTAGGTTTATTCATCATTGGAAGACGAGCTCAACTTAAAGAACAGGGAAATACAAAAAAAAAATATCATATACACAATATGTTCAGTGACGTAATGCAGCATGTATAACTCGTAACAGATTTTGTATGAACTGAAGAAATATTCTGATTCTGTTTAAATGATCAAACGGTACAGTAAATGTATTTATTCGTGTTTTAAATGTTTGCATTTTGTGCATCCGAGTATTTTCTTTTAAAGATCAATTGTAACAGCTAAACGTGGTCAAATGCCGTTGTTTTGTGCATAACGCTAACTTCATTTTAAGTAAATGAAGAATCTTTGGAGTATTAAAAGGTAGAGGAATTAAGGAACAGAAAAGGACATTTGACATCCTGAGGACAGTAGCAGAAAAGGACAGTGTCTCTTGAGGACAGTAGGACAGTGTCCTCTGCGGACAGTGCAACTGGAGACAGTAGCAGAAAAGGACAGTGTCTCCTGAGGACAGTAGGACAGAAGGACAGTAACTGGGGACAGTAGGACAGTGTCTCCTAAAGAAATTGCAGTGGAAAGTGATAGATTTCTCCTTTGCTGAATCTATCTTACAGCTCTCCCCCCCATCTTGTGAACATTTGTGAGCTTCAGCGGTTAATCTCGGTCTCTTCACACGCTGCGGTTGGTACCTTCCGACCACAGTTTCCAGCTCAGCTCCGCCACTCCTCCACGTGAATTTCACAATGCAACACAACATTAAACAGAATCAAAAAATGAAAAGATCACCTTCACGTCTGAGGGCTGTAAGCCACAGTTCTAAGGATAGCTGGTAAGATAGACAGAGTGACAGACACACAGGAAACACACAGTCTCACAGTAAAGTCTAGTGTGCAGGCCAGAATTACCCACACAGTCTCACAGTAAAGTCTAGTGTGCAGGCCAGAATTACCCACACAGTCTCACAGTAAAGTCTAGTGTGCAGGCCAGAATTACCCACACAGTCTCACAGTAAAGTCTAGTGTGCAGGCCAGAATTACCCACACAGTCTCACAGTAAAGTCTAGTGTGCAGGCCAGAATTACCCACACAGTCTCACAGTAAAGTCTAGTGTGCAGGTCAGAATTACCCACACAGTCACACAGTAAAGTCTAGTGTGCAGGTCAGAATTACCCACAGTCTCACAGTAAAGTCTAGTGTGCAGGTCAGAATTACCTAGCAGAAGGAGCGTTTCGATCACGAAGCTCTCTCTCCTCCGTATGCTCTGTAACGGTGCGGGGGTTCCCCTTGCACCTAACACTCAGCGTCAACGTCGCTCGACATCATATCGTCCCGCGTAGCTGGAGAGGATTTTAATTCTTCTCCCGTGAACAGCGAACGTTAAAACTCCAAGGAAGAGAAGAAGAGAAAAAAAAAACACATTCTCTATTTGACAGGAAAGGAAACTCTGCGCCTGAGCTAGAAGAGCCGTTGACATGTTTCTGAGCCCCACGCCCACGCAGCTGCGGGAGTATTTACTGAATTAGCGGCACCGGTGGTGCTCACGAAATGAGACGCATTCTCACGCGGATATCGGAGGTGGAGAGAGACAGAGGGTTGCATGTGCTGGTTCTGGGTGGCCCTCTAGTGGGGATCAGCGGTATCGCAGGACGACAAGTACATTTTTGAACCGAAGTTTCTCTGCTCCGTCACGCCTCACCTGACTGATAAGATCAGATCACTTTATTGGCCCTGTACAGTTTCTTGTATTAGGAATTTGTCTTGTCGCAGACCCCAGCTTGCTCTCCGTGAGACACACAGGGAGAGAGAGAGAAACTGGGGGTCAGACTGGACCTGAACCACAGGACCAGCTGTTCTCCTGGTCTAACAAGACTGGACCTGAACCATTGGACCAGCTGTCCTCCTGATCTAACAAGACTGGACCTTAACCACTGGACCAGCTGTCTTCCTGGTCTAACAAGACTGGACCTGAACCACTGGACCAGCTGTTCTCCTGGTGTAGAGAGACTGGAAATGAACCCTTGACCAGCTGTCTTCCTGGTCTAACAAGACTGGAGCTGAACCCTGAACCAGCTGTCTTCCTGGTCTAACAAGACTGGACCTGAACCACTGGACCAGCTGTCCTCCTGGTCTAACAAAACTGGACCTGAACCACTGGACCAGCTGTCCTCCTGGTCTAACAAGACTGGACCTGAACCACTGGACCAGCTGTCCTCCTGGTCTAACGAGACTGGACCTGAACCACTGGACCAGCTGTCCTCCAGGTCTAACGAGACTGGACCTGAACCACTGGACCAGCTGTCCTCCAGGTCTAACGAGACTGGACCTGAACCACTGGACCAGCTGTCCTCCAGGTCTAACGAGACTGGACCTGAACCACTGGACCAGCTGTCCTCCTGGTCTAACGAGACTGGACCTGAACCACTGGACCAGCTGTCCTCCTGGTCTAACGAGACTGGACCTGAACCACTGGACCAGCTGTCCTCCTGGTCTAACGAGACTGGACCTGAACCACTGGACCAGCTGTCCTCCAGGTCTAACGAGACTGGACCTGAACCACTGGACCAGCTGTTCACCAGTTCTTTCCAGGCTCAGACTAATCGCAGAGTAATAAGACTGGAGACAAACATCAGGCAAAAATAATTTTATTAACAATAATTAGAAACCACACCTGATTATCCGCAAATTATTTACATAGAGTCCAAAGATGCCTTCATTGAACTTTACTGCTAACTAACAGAGGCACAGCCGCTCACAGACGACAGGCATTCTCTATAGACAATAATGCTCAGATTTAGAAACGAAATGAGAAATCAGAGATACAAGCATTAACGAGCAAAAACGATAACCTCCGAGTTCAACACTACCTGTCAGGTTAAAGGAAGAGAACAGTTTTTAGAGCAGAAAATAGGAAAAGATGAATAAGAATAATAATTGTTTACACTTATATAGCGCTTTACAGGTCACGGGGAATCCCACTACCACCACCAATGTGCAGCCCCATCTGGATGATGCGACGGCAACCATAGTGCGCCAGAACGCTCCTCACACACCAGCTCTCAGTGGGGAGGAGAGCAGAGTGATGAAGCCAGTTCAGAGAGGGGGGCTATTAGGAGGCCATGATTGGTAAGGGCCAATGGGAAATTTGGCCAGGACACCGGGGTTACACCCCTACTCTTTTCCAGAAACCCCCTGGGATTTTTAATGACCACAGAGAGTCAGGACCTTGGTTTTACGTCTCATCCGAAGGACGGCACCTGTTTACAGTCCAGCGTCCCCCGTCACTATACTGGGGCATTAGGACCCACACAGACCGCAGGGTGAGCGCCCCCTGCTGGCCCCACTAACACCTCTTCTAGCAGAAACCTTAGTTTTTCCCAGGAGTCTCCCCTCCAAGTACTGACCAGGCTCACACCTGCTGAGCTCCAGTGGAGGGGGGCTGCCAGCTGGGAGCTGCAGGGTGATACGGCTGCTGGAATTTATGACTTAAAAGCACAGAGAACGGAAAAAAACGTATGCAGCATTTGGAGCTGCAATCAAAGAAGTCCATTTTAATTTTTTTTTCTGAGACACGAAGGAAAAGGTAGGGAAAAGTGCCACTACAGATTCCGTTCTCATTCCTCATGCATGTGAGCGATATGTTTCACGGTCTGAAACTCCCTCATTTTGCCAGCTGACACAACCCTGTGAATCGACCTCAAAGAGCATCTAAAACTGAAAAAGAACGATTCAAGGCCAGAGAATATCAGATCCAGTGCCATCTGTGTGTGTGTATATATATATACTGTAACGCCCTCGCCTGGTGGTGAGGAGGAAGCACCTCTAGGCGCTCATAGTACCGCTGGGCAGGCTGGGAGTTGTAGCCGGGGAGAGTCTGAGGGTCAACACGATGACCAGCAGCTGACCCTGCATGTGTAAATAGTGTCATAGTAGTTCTAGTGTCCTGTGTAGCCTCATAAGCGTATAGCCTGTTGTTAAGTAATTACCACCCTAACGATGTGTACGTGTTCCGTCAGTCTCCTCATGTGCGTGTAGATCCCGTGTTTGGTTTTGTGCGGTTGATAAAAGAATAAAGCTATCGCTTGGTTCGTGAAGCGCGTCTCCACTGGTCCTTTGTCCTGAGAAGAACCTGTAAACGCTACAATACACACATCAATAGTCCAGACTCCCTTCAGTACCTGTCTCTACTCTTTAGAGCTGGTTGATGGCGTGTCGCTGTCTTTCCAGAACCGATGCAGACGACACAATCCGGGTTTGAGTGAGGAAAACACTGGGGCAAAAGGGTCATGCAGGATATGGGGAATAAAAACAGGGGGTGTGTCCAAGGAGGGCTGGTGGTCGGGGGAGGTGTGGCCCAGGCCAACGATCCAGTCGATGAGTCAAACGAGAAATCCCAAAACAGGGCATGAGTCCAAGGCCAGGCGATCCATCCGCGACAGACGATTAAAATCCAGAACCGGGTCAGGACCGGCAGGGGAGGAACGGGAGCAGGCACTAAAAACCACAACGGAGCCAGACGCATCCGGGTCCCGAGCTCGCATGATGCCGGAACCAATGCTGAGCCCGGATTAGCGTCAGCGTCTGGCTTTTAAGGGGGAACTGAAAAGGGGGGAGATGAGGCAAACTGTCACGAACACGGACTGAAATCCGTGTCAGATCTTATAGAAGACCCTATGTGATGTGGTAAGAGCTGGAGAAAACAGGAGGTGTGGTAAAAGGGAACACACAGGGGTTTAATAGTGCACAAAATAATAGTGACAGCCCGTGAGACAGTGTACGGGGAAGACAAAACGGCATCCAAATCCAAACAGGTCCAAGGGCAGGTCAGGGCACAGTCTGAGAGTCCATCAACAAGGAATCTATCCTGGGATGCGACAAAGTTAAAATCTCCGGGAGGGGGGAGCACACGGACAAACAAAACATGGAGGTCCAAGGGTGATGGGGTGAGATCCTCCAGACCCCGGGCTCAGGAAGCGGGAGGTGTCGGGGATGAGGCCTGCGCCCTCAGGAGACGGACGTAGGGTTTCCTGGTGCCAGGCGGGCCTCGCGACATCTTACCCTAATGATGAGCCCCGAGGACTGGAGGAGCTGGTCTTTAAATAATAACTCTAAAAGGGTACACCTGGAGAGCTTAATCACACAGACAATAATGAGAGCAGTGGAGCGCCCTCTAGGGAGGGATGTTGGGTGTGACACAAACAAGGAAGGGCCGGAGTGGTTTAGCGATCGTGACCGTCGATCTGTTCCGATTCCTGAAAGACAGGACAGGAGAGGTCGCAGAGAGGTCAGAGAGACACCCCTTCGCCCGCAGCTGGCCTCTACCCAGCTGCGGCATCACGTGTCGAAAAAGGTCTCCCTTAAACTGGTTTGTTAATTCAGGTCTGACTGGCCCACGTGCTCGAGCAATTGTGTCTGCAATTGAGAAAATGTCGAGGAGGGAAAAAGGCCTCTTGCCAGTCAAAACCTATCCAGTCTGTCTGGTAAGTAGTAGGTGATGAATAAGGCAGTCTCCTAAAACTTGTTTCTTGGGCTTCAACAGCATGGATGGGTTGCTTGTTCCATACTCCCACCACTCTCTGCGTTGATTTTGCAGAGACAAACGTGCAGTCGGGGTGGCAGGGGCGAACTCCCACAGTAGAGAATTTACACTTCACTGGATCTCTGCAGTCAGAGAGGTCTCCCACCCCTGTCAGGACCCATCACACACACACACTTACCCTGGGCTGCAGTGTATCTGACATCAGTGCTTCTACAGCCAGGAGTCTGGGCTCCTAGGATGTAAAAACACAACAAGTACGAATTACTGACAGCAGCAGCTGAAAGACAGGAGACAGTGTTATCAGTACAATCTCAGCTGTACTGAACACAGTCTCCTGCTCTATGGCTGTAACAAGACTGAAGCTGTGGACAGTGCAGTGACTGACACTCTGATACACTTTTTGTGTACTGTTCTGTTTTCTGTATATTCTGGACTGTGAGCGACTCTTCTCAGTGCGCTTCTCACTGACTGTATTGTGTTGTTGTATTATTGTATCATTTCGTGACTCTGTCGCTGTGTTGACAGTGCTGCTCTTGCACTGCAATTTCCCCTCAGGGGATCAATAAAGTAGCCAATTCTGGTCCTTTTCAACTTGAAGTCTCGTGCTGAGAGAACTCGTGAGGACGAGTCTTACAGGACTCCCCCCTCCTCCCTCCTCTCTCCGCAGAGACAGATCTTGAGGTAAGGGTACGATAACATCAACACTAAGGGGCTCAGTAGGAGAGAGATTTATTTACGCTGGAGAGACCAGTATGCGGCCCCCCTCTCCAACACCTGTTTAAAAACTCCTTGTAACAAATAGAAATATTTGTCCCAGTTGGGTTGACTGGAACGGGGGGGATGACTGTGGCATGGACTTGAACCCGCAACCCATCTGTCATGGGTTCAGAGACTTACCGCTGGCCCAACACTGCCCCTGTACACAATGTGTAAATCGCATCTGGATGCAGGCTTCACCTTTGTTTCTAAAAGAACCCCAAACAGTCCAAAGACCATTTCTCAAGTTTTACCGCGGTCCAAAAACATACTGGTACCGAAGTGTGAACGGGCTTCTGAGGACATAGGCCCTGGTGTGTGTGTGTGTGCCCTGTAATAAGCAGTAAAGCCTTTTACTGTCTGCCTCAATGTAGGGTGTAGGGCTTTCTAAACCCTTGTTTGTAATTGAGCAAACTCTTTTATTTCCTATCAATGTTTTTTGTTACTGTAAAGCGCTTTGAGAGGTTACTTTATTATTATTATTATTATTATTATTATTATTAGCCGAACTGATTTTTTGTCGCTCATAGCAACAGTCATTAAGGAAGTGACGCTGACAAACAGGAAGTCCTCTGTTGTTCCTGTTTGACCAAGTTTCGCTTCCTCTGAGTTTAAACCCACGTGTGTACAGCCGCTGCATCAATTGTCTGTGTCGTCCGGATCGACTCTGAAGAGATGGAGAATCTGCTGCTTAATCTGGAGACTGAGGCGCACTCTTTCATGGAGACTGTGCTTAAATCGATCGTGCACGAAGTTTCGGGAGTTTTCCGAAACCGGACAGATGATTCCGACAAGTCGATTGAAGACAAACTCCGCCGGATCTCCCAGGTTCTGGCGAGACGGGTCGTGATTAAAATCACGTCTGTCGAACACGATTTCGGAACCGAAGTCGCGCAGACAACGCAGGAAGACGAGCTTCGCTGTCTCATAGAGGTGTTGCTCAAATCGATAGTGTATGAAGTTTCGGAGGTTTTCCAAAACGGGGTGTCTGACTCGGAGGACGAGTTTCAAGACAAACTCCGCGGCGTCGCCCAGATCCTGGTGAGACGGGCCGTGTTTAAGATCACCCAGTGTGTGGAGGAGACTTTCGGGACTGAGATGGCGCAGATGAAGTAGGAAAACGAGAGGCTGAAGGTGAGATTGCGGTTCTGGGAGAAGGAGCCAGGAGCAGGAGGAGATCGGGGACAGACAGATCGTGTTGGACACACGCTTCCCTGTGAAATCACTGCAGAGATAAAAGAAGAGACGGAGCTCTCAGGTACGTGCAGTGGCTTGTATGTAGTAGTGTCTGTGTTTAAAAACGGTGTTTTTAACTTCCTCACTGTTGAAACTGTAGTGGAGAGATGCAGAACGAGGTAGGAGAGGTGTGTGATGTTGCAGAGGGTTGGTTTGCTGCAGACTGAGCTGTTGTGGTCTGGTAATATGATAATAGTTGCTGTTGTGTGCGTTTGGGCAGAAACTCTGTTAAGATTGGCCCAAGTATTATTGCTGTCTTTATTTTTATAGTTTTCTAATCCATTTACACGCTTTCTCGATGTGAAAACAATTAAACTTCTTAGATGAATTGGAAAGACGTTGGTAGGGGGATTATGTATCCATTTAACACAAAAGCCAGGTCGTTATCTCATCTGTGCAGTGTTAATGTACCGCATTGTACATTAAAACAGTGACAATTGTACATTAAAGTGTCTGTATTAACCCCTCTCTCTCTCAGTGCAGTGTTAATGTCCTGGAGTGTCCAGTCAGTGTGTCTGTATTAACCCCTCTCTCTCTCTCAGTGCAGTGTTAATGTACTGGAGTGTCCAGTCAGTGTGTCTGTATGAACCCCTCTCTCTCTCAGTGCAGTGTAGTGTTAATGTACTGGAGTGTCCAGGCAGGGTGTCTGTATGAACCCCCCTCTCTCTCAGATTGCAAACTAAGATTGCAGAACAAAGTAGATGCTTGAAAACCCCTTGCTAAAGACAAGTGCCCACATGTGTGTTGGGGGCCATGGGCCCACGTTGGGGCTTTTTTTTATAATTCTATAATGTTAGCATGCCCGAAGGGTGGACCCCCAGAGGTTTTGTTTCTCCTTACTAAGGAGTTTTTGGTGCCTCTTCTCTGTCGTCTTCAGGTCTTCTGTTCTGTATCCACAACACGGATGGGCGCTTGCTTGGTTAAGCGACCCTGGGGCACCCTTGTTGTGAAAGGCGCTATATAAAAATGACATGAATGGAATAGTGCTCCAGTGGGATTAGATCCCGGGCCGGCCCATGTGACTTTACAAAGTATGTAGCAAATGTGTAAAAGCCACTGGTTGGGGGAAGAGGTTTACTCACAGCATTTAAATGTGAAGCATTTCGCACCATAGCGTGTTGTGTTTTAGAGGTGGAATGTGAATAATATTAATTATAATTGGAGGTTTAAGGGATGTCAGCTATTTAATAAAGCAGCATATCACCGTGCACTTTGTAGTTCAGGATATTAACAACCCAAGTTATTCATGCTGTTAAGATTTCAGTTCCTAAATATGGTTTATGGGTTTTATTTTAAGTGTCATTGTCGGTAATGTGGGCTTTTTTCCCCCCTTGATTGTCACAATTGGAAGTAGTAACGGCAGATTCTGAGATTACTTTTAGCCAGCAATTGAACATCGGAAATTAAATCTGTTTACGGTCTACTTGTATAACACTGATCCAAATGGTGAATTTCAGAAATTGACTAAGTGGTTTAGTCAATAAGTCAAATAACTATTCATCACCCCCAAACTTGTTAGTGATTATACCTGAGTGGTAAAATCAAACTATACGCTACACACAACAATTCCACACACGCGTTAATATATTTACAGTATGTACAAACAAGACGTTTCAGAGGCCTTACATCCTAACCACTGAGATAACCTCAGACTTCTTGTTAGTATTGAGCTCTTAAGTAATGCCCACAGAGGCCACCGTAACAGACAGGCTTCTCAGTAAATGTAATAGAGCTTGTAGTTAAATCTCTCTCTCTGCAAACCCAAATGCCACAAAATGCATGGAAGACTGTCTCGCTATTCTATAAATGCATCCATAAGAAGGAAAGACAACTCTAAGGTATCTTTTACCAAGGAAACCCAAGTTCCCTAGAAATACAGAATGGCACGCGGTCTTTCTCTAGCAAGGTTCAAATATTTATGTTTCATGTGGGTTTGGATGATCATGATGTAGGGCACGGCACAACCTTCAAGTTCCACCTTCTCCTGACCTCTGTTTTCCTCTCTCTTCTCTTCTTTTTCTAAATGGGATGTTATGTGGTGTGCCTTGTGGACTGATCATTGTCAGTCATTAGCCCACAATTTAATTGAGGTACACCAAAGTCAAATTTCCAATTCATTTTTTTTATCAGAGGACCCCCACATCTCAGCAGACGTCCTCTCAGCTTTGAAATGGGAAATGTTTACTCTGTCAGGCCTCAGATGCTTTATTTGACTTCTTACAGACATATCCTAGTCCCCCGTAACCGTAGCTGTAACAAATATAATTCTATCACATGTATCCTCAAATACAAGTTAATATGCAATGGAACTAGTACTGGGTTTGTTCCATGCTGAAAAGAGAAGAAAGGAAGTACAACGTTTCAGCTGTGAAGCCTTCTTTGGGCGGGGTTTCACTTTGTGTTCCTTTTCAGCTGACGCATGCTTACACGGCTACCCGCCTGAACTACAAGTAAATATGCTTTTACTCCCGTGAACTAAACATTAAACAGGTTTGGAATCATAGTTCAACTCTTAAGAGTTATAAAGTGATTAAAGAAGTATTATACTCAAAGATCCATTGGACAAGTCTTTGCTTGGGCTTAAATAAGAGGGAACTTAGGGTTGGTCCAGGGTCCGAGATGGCAGTGGCTGTATTCTGGGAGGGTCCCCAATCTGGGAGGGTTCTGCAGACAGAAGAGAGAGAGAGCTATGTTGACCAAAAGAGTCCCAACTGTCTAATTCCGTTCATCAGGCGAAAACAAGATTTCTTCTGTTGCCGAAAGGACATCTTGGCCTCAGTTTTGTATTTCACTCCCTGCCTGGAGTCTTGAAGAGTTAAGGTCCTGGGTAGGACTGCTTGCAGTCACATGGTTGGGGAAAAGTCTGATTGCCAGTTTTAGTTGGAGAGAGATGAGGAGCCAGTGAGTAAACCTAACAAAAATGAGCTCCTTGACAGTTTTTAAGAGACCGCATCACCAATTGGCCTTCCTTTGGGCAATGCATGGTCTAGGAAAGGAAACAGACTGGCTGGAGCCCATTTGCATAATAAATTATTCCATTGTTCGGCTTTGATACATCTTTGTGATGTCTCTTATCAGAGGGGGCCTCTTTAGTTACATTTCCCTGTGTTTAGAGAGAGGCACCATGCTGCCTTGGTCAAGACGCACAAAGATGATTAGAAATCTTGAATAACGAAATTCTACTCAATTAAGTCTCAGTGAAATTTTGTACCATGGTGTTACTGTATTCAAATTAATGGGCATTTCCTCCTTTATTGTAATTTATGAGCAATTTGTGATTCCTCCTAGTCTCTTTTATTGATGTGTCTGTCTGGACCGTGTCTAGGTGCCTTTTCTGTCCCCAAAAAATTCCAATGGCAGGAAAATTGAGCAGACAAAATGTCCTGCAAGGTGTATCTTTGTTTTCCTGCAATGTGCTTACAGGGTAATCTGTCCTTCCCAGAGTATAACTTTGCCTTGGAAGTTGACTACAGACACTGGGGTTTCATGTCGGCGTTCTTGGTGTTTAGGGCTAACCTTTTGGGTTTCCTGTAGTTCCCAGAACCTCACTTGGGCAGAGGTGTGCCTCCTTGCCTCCTTTTATTTGTATTTTCATTCACTTTCTCTGGGATCGAACAGCTCATGTGTTGTTTGACTGTTTTGTGGCCATCAGGCTTGCCAATATAGCCTCCATCCGTAAAGTAAGTTTCTTTCCTAGCTCGGATTTTATGTTTTTCAGCTTTTTTTTAATGGGATGTTGGCTTTTGAACCCTGTGCAAAGCTGGTGTTAAAGGTCTTGTTCTCTTGTCCCGTGTTTGCAGGGTCAGAGGTCAGCGCTCTCCCTGACTCTGGGGACAGGGCTCCTCTTGAACAGCAGCACAGTGAGGAGGAGGGGGGCTCCCGTCTGATGCAGGAGACAGAGCTCGCCGCAGCACAAGGGAAAGAGACACTCAGTGAGCAGCAGCACCCAGAGAGCAGACAGAGGGTGGAGGATCTGGACTCTGTGCCCACGATGAAGACTGAGCCTGAGAGAGAGACACCTGGGCTCTTCGTATGTGCTGATTTTACAGAGAAGATTAATAATCTGGACACAAACAATATTACACAAGGTTGTAATGAGCTGGGCCGTGTCTCTGTACAAGAGCACAAGGAAGAACTGGGTGAGTTTAATCTTACAGAGCAGGACATGGAGCCCCAGTTGACTGACCCTGCAGAGCAGCAGACTGCTGTACCTGGTGAAGAGAACAGTACTGAGTCACAGCACCCAGAGGAGAGTAAGGACAGGGAGGAACAACAGCAGCACCTACAGCGCATGATGATAATTAGGCCTTGTTCTGTTCAAGTGGAGAGACTCTCATTGCAGAGTCTAAAACATTCATATGATCCCTTAGTATCTGATGACTTCACACGTAGGTTTAATAATCTGGTCACTGAGAAAAGTGTTGAAAGATTAAATGAACTGGGGTGTGTGTCTGTTCTTGGGCACAGAGAGGAACAACTGAATGATCTGGACGGTTTTAGTCTCGGAGAGCTGGAGAGGGAGCCCCAGTTGATTCACACTGCAGAGCAGCAGACTGATGTACCTGGTGAAGGGAACAGTACTGAGTCACGGCACCCAGAGGAGAGTCAGGACAGGGAGGGGCAAGAGCAGCACCTACAGCGCATGATGATAATTAGGCCTTGTTCTGTTCAAGTGGAGAGACTGTCATTGCAGAGACTAAAAGGGGAGGAGGGGTGGGGCTCCAGTCTGATGCAGCAGACAGAGCTCACCGGCGCACAAGGGAAAGAGACTACTGGGGAACAGCACACAGAGAGCAGACAGAGACAGACTGTGCTCGCGATGAACATGGAGCCTGAGAGAGAGACACCTGGACCCTTAATAACTGGGGACTCTGTAGGCCAGTTTAATAATGTGCGTACGAAGGAAATTGCCGAGAGGTTTAATGATCTGGATTCTGTCTCTCCTCGTGGGCCCCAAGAGAATGAACTGGCTGTTTCGAATGCTGTAGATGAGAGACCCCGAACGACTCCCACTGGGGGTCACGAGGGAGAGAACGCAGGTCTGTTTGGGGGCACAGGGCAAGATCATCACGGGGAGCGTTCGCAGAGTGAGAAACCCCAGAGAGGCCTGAGGAGCCAGGGGGGTGATCCGAGGCCTGGCTCAGAGGGTGTGGGCAAAAATTCCTCGCAGCAGCTACCGGGTTTATGTCCGTCCAACGGTTCAAAACAACACCAGCACCTTCACGTGGGGAAGAGACCGTTCGTCTGCGGTCAGTGCGGGGCCAGTTATATTTACCCGATTGACTTAAAAACCCACCAGCTCATGCACTCGAGAGAGAACCAGTTCAGCAGCCGCCAGTTGTACACGTGCAGTCGGTGTGAGAAGAGCTTTAGTACACCAAACCTGTTAAGAAGTCACCAACGCGTTCACACGTGGGAGAGACCGTTCGGCTGCAGTGAGTGCGGGACCAGTTTTATTTGCTCGAGTGACTTAAAAGCCCACCAGCTCGAGCACACGGGGGGGAAAGCATTCAGCAGCGGGCAGAGTTTAACTCCGTCAAACGGCTCGGCGGCGCGCCCACCCGCGCCCCCCAGAAAGCGTCACGCTTGCGATCAGTGCGAGAAGAGCTTTGCTATACCGAGCCGGTTGAAAGCCCACCAGCGCTTTCACACGGGGGAGAGACCGTTCAGCTGCAGTCAGTGCGGGAAAGCGTTCTGCAGCGAGAGGGACTTAAAGAGTCACCAGCGGGTTCACACGAGCAGACGGTTCATGTGTAGCGAGTGTGGGAAGGCGTTTCTGGATTTAAGGGGCTTGCGGTCGCACGAGCGCGTTCACACGGGGGAGAGACCGCTCAGCTGCGGTGAGTGCGGGAAGACGTTTGCCTTTCTGTGCTCCTTAAAATATCACGAGCTCCGCCACACTGGGGAGAGGCGGTTCGGCTGTGCCGCGTGCGGGAAGAGGTTCTTCTCGGCCACCCATCTGAAGAGTCACCGGCTCCGTCACACCGGGGAGAAGCCGTTCAGCTGCAACCTGTGTGGGAAGGCCTTCACACGGCCCTCCCACGTGCGAGCGCACCAGCGGCTCCACGCGGGCGAGCGGTGGTTCGTCTGCGGCCAGTGCGGGAAGAGGCTCAGCAGCGAGAAAGGGCTGAGGGGCCACGAGCGGCTCCACGCGGTGGATCGGCAGTTCGTCTGCAGCCAGTGCGGGAAGCTGCTCGGCAGTGCGGGCACGCTGAGGCGCCACGAGCGGCGCCACGCGGGGGATGGGGAGCCGTTCCGCTGCGGCCAGTGCGGGAAGAGCTTCTCGACGGCGGGCGGCCTGCGCGCCCACCGGCGCGCCCACACGGGGGAGAGGCCCTTCGTCTGCAGCCTGTGCGAGAAGCGCTTCTTCACCTCGAGCCACCTGAAGGAGCACCAGGTCCGCCACACGGGGGAGAAGCCCTTCGCCTGCGGCCTGTGCGACAGGCGGTTCACCCGGCGGGCCTGCGCCAACAAGCACCGGCGCCTCCACGCTCGGGACACGTTCGCCTGCCGCCTGTGCCAGAAGCTCTTCAGCACCGCCGGCCGGCTGAAGACGCACCTGGGCCTCCACACAGGGGGCAGGCCCTACGTCTGCGACCAGTGCGGGAAGGGCTTCGGGCAGGCGGCCTACCTGAAGGCCCACCAGAGCGTGCACACCGGCCTGAAGCCCTTCAGCTGCCGGCAGTGCGGGAGGGGCTTTGCCAAGTCGAGCCACAGGAAGTCCCACGAGACCACCCACACGGGGGAGAAGCCGTTCGGCTGCGAGCAGTGTGGGAAGAGCTTCCGGCGGCCCGCTGACCTCCGGCGCCACCAGGGTTCTCTGAGACACAAGAAGAGAGCCCGTTTGGCTATTGGCGGCAGCCCGGCAACTTGAGGGTCGAACCGTCAATCCATCGTGTCCGCGCACGAGAGCTGGATTCAGGTCAGGGTGGGGGGCGGTTTCCCACGGCACATTCCTCCGCATGAGTGGAACCGCTCGGCTGGAGTCGGCGGAGGGGTGGGCAGCCTCGGGAAAATCGAAAAAGCAGCGGCCCGTTCACACGGGGAGACCGCCGAGTTGTGGCGGGGATCCAGACTCATAATTGAAAGGTTTGGGGTTCAAATCCTGGATTGGACACTGCTTAAGCAAGAAAGTGCAATCAGATTGTTTCAGTTGAACACCTTCTGCATAAATGGATAAATGAATCAGCCAAAGAACTAACCCTTCATCAAATGAGAGGAGGCCTATTGGTAGATTGTTAAAGAATTAAAGAAGCGCCTCTTGTTCTCAATTGAAATGTAAGTCCATGTAATTTACATTTGTGTCCAATTTCCAGTTTGCGTTTCATTGTTTTAATCTGAAGAAATCCGTTGGGTTGTAAACGTCTTTAATGATTTTGAATGTTTGTATTGGAGACCATCACGATAATCTCTTTTCAGGACTAAAGAAATTCAGTTATGTCAACCTCTCAGGGCAGGACATTCCCTTAAGCCCTGGAATGGATCTGGTTGCTCTTTTCTGAAATGATTACAGAGCAGCAATATCTTTTATATATGGCATTGACCACAATTTTTATCATTTTAACATTTTAATCAGGCAATTTTCGCTTAACATCCTTTGATTAAATTCCATCCTTTCAACTATATCTTAAAATGTTGCTAGCTTTCTTATTTGCCTCCCCACATTGTCTTGAAGATGTAAATATATCGGAACATAAAAAACTACAGGACATCTCCTGCATAAGTACAGTGGACTCTTCTAGACCAGTGTGTCCTGTTTTGTATTTATAGTTTACAGTCTCTATTCTCACAGCCTGCAAGCAATACCTTGCACCTGTCTACATTAAACATCCTCTGGAAAATGTTGGCTTAGTCTTGAATTTTATTTAAAATGTTTGCAACTCTCATTTGGTATCATCTACAAATTTGATTAGCTTTGAGGCCTCGGACAGTCTTGGAGAACATCGATAACGGACCGGACTTTTTCTGCCGTAGTAACCCGAGTAAACGTTTTATATCGCCTTATACCAACAGTAGAGAACGCTGTGTTCCACGTTCAAATAAAAGGCACCAATTTCGCTTTTCCTGATGTCGAAAATGTCTCGTCTTTCAAATGTATGCGTCTCTTGGGTTTATATCATTTTAGACGTGTTTCTTGTTTGTATAGTAGTTTTACCTTTTATGCTGTAATTATTTTAATTTTTCTTCCTAGTTTTCTTCCATTACTTCGAGAAAGCTACGCATCGCATAACGTGGCTCGGTCGTGCAAGATGTATTAAATCTTGATAAAAAAACTGATTTTATTTTGCCAGTCGCCGTGAGGTCCACATTACCTGCCGCCCTCCTCTTAATAAAAATGGGTCAAATAACTGTTTGTGCCATGTGTTAATTTCTTTTTCTCTTTTATGTTCGCAGATGTCAAAATGCGGCTGTCTTATTATAAGGCGATAGTGTGTTATATGGCAATGAAGTGGCATTACTGGGAGATTGCGGAATAATGCAATATTGTACTACTGCATCGTTACCCACAACAGCGGAGGTGGGATTTGTTTTTTCTTTCTGTTACTGCTTTTCACGGACAGTCTGCATGGAGTGTTCCACACTCTCTTACCTGCCGAAATGTACTGCGTGCTGTGACTGTGCCCTGTATGAGACCAGAGCCCTGAGACCATCTCGGCAGGTGAGAGAGTCACAGTCGGAGGGTTCAATAATAATAATAACATCATTTTATTAACCCTATACAATTTCTTCCATTAGGAATTTGTCTTTTTGCAGACCCCAGCTTGCTCTCCAGGAGACACACAGACAGGGAGAGAGAAGCTGGGGGTCAGAGCGCAGAGTCCGCCATTGTACAGTGCCACCTGGAGCAGCTGGGGTTCAGGGCCTCGCTCAGGGGGGGCCCCAACGGAGTAGGATTCCTCTGCAGGCCGCGGGATTTGAACCGGCAAACCCTCCAGCCACAGGCGCAGATCCTGAGCCACCGAGCCAACGGCTCCGCCGCAGGACTTAATCGGACAATTGGTAGATTTATATGACGGAGCAGAGGAATCCCTCATCCTGCGGTTCTGATCGTCACCTCTAGAGGGCCCAGAAAGACGAGGAACATTTTTTTCCTCCCCTCATTTCGTCTTACTGGACTTTTAATAATAATTAATAATTGCTTACACTTATATAGTGCTTTTCTGGACGCTCCACTCAAAGCGCTTTACAGGTAATGGGGAATCCCACTACCACCACCAATGTGCAGCCCCACCTCATGTTACGCTGGGGGGTCTATCCGACCCCTTAGTGGACAAGGCCAAGACCAGGACATACAAGGGCATGCTGGGGGAACCAAGTTCATTCTAACGTGAAGCGTTTCGGGCGTGACGGGCAGGGAATCTTCCAGGATGACGATACTCCCCCCACCCTGTTCACCAGTCACGAGCGCTCACCGGAGGCTGGACGAGCCGGAAGACGATCCAAACGCTGTCCGAGTTCCTGTGCGGAACGCTCCGCGCAAGACCGTCAAAAAAAAACAGTAACGGAAAGAACAGAGATCCCACCTCAGCCATTTTGGGTAACGATGCAATATTATAAGATTGCATTATTTAACAAACCTCATAGTGATTTTACTGCTCAGTAACACCATATGACCTTGTTATAAAACATCACAGGTTCTGTGTGAATGTAAAAGACGAGAAACAATAAATGAACATAGGACACAACATTTCTTTGACCCATTTTTATTAGGATTGCACACCTTATTGGCAACATAAAATAATTTCTTGCTTTGGTAACTTTTTAAGTGGCTCGATGATCTAAAACCCACACTGGCTACAGAAGGCTTTCCTGTATGAAGGTGCTGGCACTTTTTTTTTAAACCGGCTTGATGTACTCTCTTTCTTGGGTGGATTTTAGGCCCCTTGACTATCTAATCCGCTTCCCGGATGAATGGTCTCTCTTCTTGTGAACGAACTGGTGTCTACCAAGGTTATTTTTCACACGAAACCTCTTCCCACACTGACTGCAGCTGAATGGTTTCTCTCCTGTGTGAATGACCTGGTGGGCTTTTAAGTGTGCTGGCTGAGTAAAATGTTTCCCACACTGACTGCATATGTAGCCCCTGTGAAGGACCTGGTGCTGTTTCAGTTTCTCTGATGTACTAAAGGCCTTCTCACACCGACTGCAACTATAGCTCTCTCTCGTGTGAATGTGTTGGTGCCTTCTTAAGGAGACTGCTTTCCTAAATGCCTTCCCACACTCACTGCAGCTGAAGGGCTTCTCCTCTGTGTGAATCCTCTCGTGGCATTTTAACTGCATCGATATAGTAAAGCTTTTCCCACACTGACTGCAGCTGAACGGCTTCTCTCCTGAGTGGATGCACAGGTGCATTTTTAAACTACCTGACCGAGTGAACCTCTTCCCGCACTGATTGCAGCTGAAAGGTCTCTCTCCCGTGTGGTTGCGCTGATGGGTTTTCAAGTGCTCCAACCGAGTAAAACTCCTCCCGCACTGACTGCAGCTGAATGGCCTCTCTCCCGTGTGAAGGTGCTGTTGGACTTTTAAGTCCCCCGCTGCACGGAAGCTCTTCCCACACGCGCTTCAGCTGAATGGTCTCTCTCCGGTGCCCGTGTGAGTGCGCAGATGCCTTTTTAAGGTAGACGAGCAGGAGAAACTCTTCCCACACGCAATGCACCCGAACAGTTTCTCTCCTGTGTGAAGCCACTGGTGTGTTCTTAAGTTCCCTGAAGTCTTAAATGCCTTCCCACACTGACTACAGACGGGTGATCTCTCCCTTCTCGTGTGAAGGCGCTCTTGGCGTCTCAAGTTTTCCAAACAATGAAATGTCTTCCCACACTGGCTACAGATGAACCGTCTCTCTCCTGCGTGACGGAGCTCATGACTCTTTAGGGCTCCTAAAACTTAAAATGACTTCCCACACTGACTACAAACGAATGGCCTCTCTTCTGTGTGATGACGCTCGTGGCTCTTTAAGGCTTTTAAACAATTAAACGACTTCCCACGCTGACTACAGTTTAGTGGTCCGTCCTCTGCGTGACGATGCTCGTGAGTTTTTAAGTTTTCTGAAGTCTTAAATGACTTCCCACACTGACCACAGACGAATGGTCTCTCCCCCCCAGGGTGAAGGTGCTCATGGAGTCTCAGGTTTTCTAAGCAATGAAATGCCTTCCCACACTGGCTACAGATGAACCATCTCTCTCCTGCGTGACAGAGCTCGTGACTTTTTAAGGCTCTTAAAACTTTAAATGACTTCCCGCACTGACCACAGATGAAAGGTCTCTCTCCCGTGTGAAGACGCTCATGTGTTTTTAAGCTTCCTAAATATTGAAATGACTTCCCACACTGACTATAGATAAACGGTCTCTCTCCTTTGTGAAGACGCTCGTGCGTTTTTAAGCTTCCTAAATATTTAAGTGACTTCCTACATGGACTACAGGCGAAGAATGGTCTCTCTTCTGTGTGAAGACGCTCATGAGTTTTTAGGCTTCCTAAATATTTAAATAACTTTCCACACTGACTACAGATTAATGGTCTCTCTCTTGTGTGAAGACGCTCGTGCCTTTTTGAGGCTTTTAAACAATGAAATGACTGCCCACACTGACTACAGATCAATGGTCTCTTTCTTGTGTGAAGACGCTCGTGTTCTTCTAAGAATCCTAAATGATTAAACGACTTCCCACACTCACTACAGCCGAACAGTCTCTCTCCTGCTTGAACGCGTTGGTGACTTCTTAACAGGTTTGGTGTACTAAAGCTCTTCTTGCACTGACTGCACGTGAACAACTGACCGCTGTTGAACTGTTTCTCTCCTGCGTGCATGAGCTGGTGGGTTTTTAAGTCACTCGAGCAAATAAAACTGGTCCCGCACTGACCGCAGATGAATGGTCTCTCTCCTGCGTGAAGGTGCTGGTGTTCTTTTGAATTGTTGGACTGACATAAACGCAGTATCTGCTGCAATGAATTTTTGTCCAACCCCTCCGAGCCAGGCTTCAGAGGACTCCCCTGGCTCCTCAGGCCTCACTGGGGTTTCTCACTCTGCGAACGCTCCCCCTGACGATCCTGCTCTCTCCCCCCAAACGGACCTGCGTTCTCTCCCTCATGACCCCCAGTGGAAGTAATTCGGGGTCTCTCATCTACAGCATTCGAAACAGCCAGTTCATTCTCTTGGGGCCCACGAGGAGAGACAGAATCCAGTTCAATAAACCTCTCGGCAATTTCCTTCGTACGCACATTATTAAACTGGCCTGCAAAGTCCCCAGTTATTAAGGGTCCAGGTGTCTCTCTCTCTCAGGATCTATGTTCATCGCGGGCACAGTCTGTCTCTTTCGGCTCTCTGTGTGCTGTTCCCCCGAGAGTCTCTTTCCCCTCTGCAGCGGGGAGCTCTGTGCAAAGAAAAGAGAGTTTATTATAACACTGCAGCTTGTGAACGTGCCTCTTTCAGGTTTACACCCATACAGAAAATCTAAAGGGCAATTCTGGTAGCTGAATATAAAAACAGTGGTGTCATGTAATACACACCTAATGTACGCACAGTAGATGGCAGTGGTAGCTAAATATAAAAAAGAGTACACAACCACCTTTCACAAATATTTTACACGTCGGAGCGCTTTACAGGTCATGGGGAATCCCACTACCGCCACCAAAGTGCAGCCCCCACCTGGATGATGCGACGGCAGCCATAGTGCGCCAGAACGCTCCCCACACAGCAGCTCTCAGTGGGGAGGGGAGCAGTGTAATGAAGCCAGTTCAGAGAGGGGGGTTATTAGAAGGCCATGATTGGTAAGGGCCAATGGGACATTTGGCCAGGACGTCGGGGTTACACCCTACTCTTTTCAAGAAACACCCTGGGATTGTTAATGACCACAGAAGGTCAGGACCTCGGTTTTACATCTCATCCGAAGGTTTTACAGATGGTTTTACAGACTCCGACGTGTAAAATATTTGTGAAAGGTGGTTGTGTACTTTTTTTATATTTAGCTAACACTACCATCTTCTGTGCGTACATTAGGTATGTATTATATGACACTACTGTTTTTATATTTTTAACGACCACAGAGTTTCAGGGCCTCAGTTTTACGTCTCATCCGAAGTACAGCGCCTGTCTACAGTATAGTGTCCCCGTCACTATACTGGGGCATTAGGACCCACATGGACCGTAGGGTGAGCACCCCGTGTTGGCCCCACTAACACCTTACCCAGTAGCAACCTTAGTTTTTCCCAGGTGGTCTCCCCTCCAGGTACTGACCAGGCTCACACGTGCTGAGCTCCAGTGGGGGAGGCTGCCAGCTGTGAGTGGCAGGGTGATAGGGCTGCTGGGACTGGTAATTGACAAAAACCTAAAATGGGACAAATGTTGTGACACGATCTATAAAAAAAGGCCAATAGAGACTCTTCTTTCTTAGGAAGCTACTTTAAGGTAGAGACAACTATTCTCACCGTTTTCAACAAGTCATTCATTGAAAGTGTCTTCACCTATTGCTTCCCTTGCTGGTTTGGCAACTGAGGAAGAATTTTAGCATTTATCTTTTATCAAGTATATAATACAGTGAACTATCTGCCTTTGCTCATATGCCTTTTGCTTAGCAACAGTATTAAAGGATAATTCAAGCATATGAATTGACCTTTTGACATGAATGCTACAACCGCAAAATGTCCAGCTCATTTCACATCTTCTGTTCTCTTACTTCTGTTTGTCTATATAAAATAAAATTGCTTCTTAAGAAGAACGTGGTCAATTACAAAGAAATCTATAGTAGAAAGAAAAAAACAACTCCAAATATGGGAACTTAGAACTTTCCTGTGTGAATCTGCTGTATAACACTAATTGCATTTACCATCTCTTTGGAGAGGTTACTCACACCAGCAGGCATATCACTCTGCAGCACAACTGGCAGCCCCCACTAGAGCTCAGCAGGTATGAGCCTGGTCAGTACCTCGAGGGGAGATCTCCTGGGAAAAACTAAGGTTGCTGCTGGAGGAGGTGTTAGTGGGGCCAGCAGGGGGCACTCAGCGTGTGGTCTGTGTGGGTCCTAATGCCCCAGTATAGTGAGGGGGACACTGGACTGTAAACAGGCACTGTCCTTCAGATGAGACTTAAACCGAGGTCCTGACTTTCTGTGGTCATTAACAATCCCAGGGCATTTCTTGAAATAGGCAGCCATGATTTGAGATGCCACCTTTAAAGGCACTATATAAAATAAAGTTGATTATTATTGTGTGAGGTAGCAACGGGTTATGGTGCTGAAAACATCTGCAAGACAGTAACAGGGCTGAAAACATGTCGTTCGGACTAACATCGACTTAAATGTGTACTTATATTAGAGAAACACTGCACATCACTGATGTCAACTGCTCGTTATGGTGGTCCGCTTTAGATGTTTTTTGGGAATATTAGCAAGGATTATACATTTATTGGATTTTTACTGGATTGTTTTTTTCATCATTGGTATCTGTTTTAACGGAATGTTGCCTTTTGATATGTGCTCGTCTCTGTGCGACCGGGAAGACTTAACTAATTTTCCTGTGAAAATGTCACGGATGTCCAAAGGGACTAACTGTGGGGAGCAGGAGAGCAGAAAAAGACCCATATGCGTAGCGGCGAGACGGGAAAAAGGCCCGGGCTCATTAGTGCAAAGAGTTCAGGAATGCCGTATAGAAACCTATGCCCTCAGGGAGCAGACGTGGGGCGCCCTGGTGCTAGGCGGGTCTCAGGACATCCGAACGTCAATGCTGAGCGAGGACAGAGTGCAAGACCCGGAAATATATAGCCCAAGGGAAAGAGAGGGACAGAAAGGACTGCAGGCCGGAAACAAGGGACAGGATAGAGAAGGAGCTCCCTCTGGCTGCAGAGGGCGTGACAGAAAATGCGATGTTTTAGCATTTATTAGGCGTGGTTAATGGGGAAAAAAAAGTGATTTGTGTGGTGAGCAATAATCTGTTCTGTTAAGAAGTTGTTGGGACATCTCGTTCAGAAAATGTAATAATATAATAAGCCCTCGCTATAAGCGTACTTGATTTATATGTGTTTTGCTGGAATTAAGTCACTTCCTTTGTGATCTTGCTTCTTTAATAATAATAATAATAATAATAATAATAATAATAATAATAATAGCTTACACTTACAGAACGCTTTTCTGGACACTCCACTCAAAGTGCTTTACAGGTAATGGAACTTGAACTTGAACTTTATTGCCATATGTAACCGGTACTGGTACAATGGAATTCTTACTTACAGAAAGTCTCTCGATTGTAAAATAAGTGTAAAAAACAAAACAAAGTGCAAACAGTGCATCAAGACAATGTACAAACAAACAATAGACAATGTGCAAGTAAACATGTAGACAGTTTGAATGTAAACAATACAGACGTGTAAACAATGACTGGAGATGTGCAATAGATAAGAAATCATAAAGAGGTAGATGGTGATGGTGTAGGTGTGGTCCAAGGGGGATGGCTAAATGTGTTCGCCAGTCTCACAGCTTGTGGATAGAAGCTATTGAAGAATCTAGTGGTAAGTGTCCATATGCTCTTATATCTCTTGCCTGAGGGCATTGGGGTGAAGAGCTCATGCCCGGGGTGGTGACTGTCCACTGTGATGGCCAGAATTCTACCACAGAAGCGGTCCTCATAGAGCTGTTTAATCTCGGTGAGACCGCAGACGATGATCTTCTGGGCCATATTGACCATTCTCTGCAGTGCCTTTCTTTCTCGCGAAGAGGTGTTGCCATACCACACGGTGATCTCGTTGGTGAGGACGCTCTCGATGGTGCAGCGGTAGAAGTTCACCAACACATGTATTGGCATCCCCCATCGCTTGAGGCACCTCAAGAAATAAAGACACTGCTGAGCCTTCTTCATGATAGAGTCAGTGTTCACAGTCCAGGTTAGATCTTTAGAGATGTGAATTCCACAGATGGGGAATCCCACTACCGCCACCAGTGTGCAGCCCCCACCTGGATGATGCGACGGCAGCCATAGTGCGCCAGAACGCTCCCCACACACCAGCTCTCAGTGGGGAGGAGAGCAGAGGGATGGAGCCAGTTCAGAGAGGGGGATTATTAGGAGACCATGATGGGTAAGGGCCAATGGGAAATTTGGCCAGGATGCCGGGGTTACAACCCTACCCGCTCTTCTGGTTCCCCGACTTAACCATATATAAAGAACAAAATATGCAAAAACTTTGTTTTAATCTGAAACTGTATATACAAAGATTTTAAAGCCACTATGTACAATAGATTTTTATAATTATAATCATTCACTGATGATAACTTCTCATGAGTATGTATATTATATTGACATTTATATTAGTTATATTTACATATCACAGCATGTTAAATATTCATTTTAAATCCATGAGCTCTTCAGCCTTGTCTGGTAGTGAGGACGAATCAGATGTTAAATTGAGGAAGGGAGACAGTAGCTTGAGCCCCACCCCCCAAACAGACTGAGAAAGGGTTCATTGTCACACAGATGAGCACTTTTGTAAGACAATGTGAGGCTCTGAACCTCAGCAGCCACAAATCCTGCTCCTGTGTCAATGTTAGAGGGGTTATAAGACATTCGACATGCATTTTTTTAATTGATTCATGGCCTAACTTGTCCTCCCTATTCACTAACATTGTAAGACAGAGAGAGAGAGGGGTTCATACAGACACACTGACTGGACACTCCAGTACATTGTAGTGGTTTGATGGGTTTACTGAGACAATTATTAATTGTAGCAGTAATCACAAGGTTGTTTGTTGGGGCTTTTAGGAAATCAATCGTCAGAACAACTAACATGTCACGATTATAGTTCCCCCTCCTTAAGGGTGCTCCAGCCCTTTCACTTAAGACTTTATTCTATGCACCTGCTCCCTATTCCCAGCCCACCTTAAAAGCCAGGCGCTGACGCTCATCCGGGCTCTGCATCTGATTTCCATATCGTGCGAGTCCGGGACCTGGAAGCGCCTGGTCCCGTTAAGGTTTAAACCTCTGTTCCCGTTCCTGTTCCCCGTCCGCCGGTTCCGACCCGGTCTTCGTGGTTTTTAATTTTTTGTTCTGACGGATCTCCTGGTTTTGGACTTACCCTTATGTTTTGGATATTCCCTAAGGACTACTCTTTTGGATTGTTCGCCTCGGCCACACCTCCCCCGTGCACCAGCGCACCTTGGACACGCCCCCCTGTCTTCAGCCCCGTTTTCCTGCATGACGTTTCCCTAGTGTTTCCCCCACTCCGTCGGACTGTGTCGTCCGCATAGGGTCCGGAAAGAACTGTTCGTTACATAACAACGCACACACACTGGTTCAATACACGAGATACATTTATTAATATAAATTGTGCACCAAACATATACTACTCTGCCTGGATACGAGCGGCAGACCTTACTGTGAGGGTTATCAATATACAAGGTATATAATCTCGAAGAGATGCAAACACAAAGAGATACACAACAGAGAATATATGTCAATATATATCGTTCGGTTACCAAATCGCTAATCAGTGTTATTACCCACTGTTACTCTAAACTCGGAAGTAAATACATTACTCATTAATTAAATTGATAACAACTTGTGTTGAGGTACAATTGTACATTCTCGAGACGCAATGTAGAACATGGGGTTTACTTATCCACTGTGTTTGGATTTGGAATTTCCCGGCACGAACACCCAACCAGCTGACAGGCTCTGTTGCAGCCTCTGTTCCAGCGGTTGTCCAATGGGCATTGTGTCGGCGTCTTCTGGCTACCGGCCAACCAGTCAAGGTGCAGCTCGGAGTAGGATGGGCGGAGGAATCTGACTGCATCGTGCAGGGCAGTCATTGCTCCGAGGGGATCTACCAGCAGTCCGGCTGGGTAGTAGAAAGTCTCTAAGCACAGAGTGTGACTGCGAGTCCTCACAAGTCACTCTTTTGCCTGGGAAGAAGCTGGTTCGTTCCCGGTCCAGCGCTGCTTCTGAATAAGCTATTCAGGTTGTCGACGACGGTCCAACTGTAGGCTGTCGTTGATCAAGCGGAGCATTCACGTTGGTAGAATTCTTAGTACGTACGGGATCCTCGGCCTCGCGCTTAGAACAAAGTCCAAGTCCTTTTGCAGACAACAGTAGTTGTCACGTGATTGTCTCTGAGGATGCGCGAAAATGGCCAAGGAGAACCCCGATCTGAGCTTGCGCTCCCTTTTTGACCAAGACCCAGATGTGTGCTGATTAGTTGAGAGTTTGGAGGGCATTGGAGACCCACGTGGTATTACCACGCCCTGCCAGTCCCTGATTGGTTGGTCAAGGTGAGATATAAGTCACTTACTCTTGACACTTAGGAATGCAGTCCAGATGTCCATTCGGCACTCCCTAGACTGATAGGCGCCAATGGATGACCATTGATCATGATAGCCAGGCTTAGCTAAGTGCATCCCAGTCTGGGAGCTTGTTCCTTATCAAAAGAAAACATCTTAAATCAGCCTGCATGAATACTTTCTCTGTGGCTGCACCACAGAGATGGAGGGTGAGATGGGGCCTCCTTTAGGAAAGCATACCAACGCTTCATTCTGTCTTATTAACAAGCATTGCCGCTACAGTGGGATCTTGAATGCGAGTTTGCAACAACACGGCGACTTGTTGTTCTGCATCGTAAGTATATTTTATTACCGAGATGTAATAACTGGTCTGAGAATTGGGACAGCAGCTCCCCTTTAACCACATGGCTGTCCTTGGGCCAAGTATAGAAGGGGGAGGATGATCACACATAGTCCAGATAATTTACTTAGGTGAATTAATGTTGGCATCAATTAATAGGACTGCCGTATCATGTAATGTTCGACACCTCCACTGGCCTGACAACACTACAAGAAAGGGTCCAGTCAGCTGCCGTAACTACCGCCGAAAGAGTCACATGTGACTGGCAGCCGGTAAGTTGTTGGCTCCTGACGTAGCAAAAATGGAGCTGTCTACTGCTCGGCTCCCAGGTGACTCTGGGAGATGACTGTAAACTACATAACATAACCTGTGGTCCTGCCGCCAGCCTAGAGTTACTGGGTTGAAACCCTGATACTGGCCATCTAGGATTGGGTGGGTTCGAGGACAGGGGGGTGATGAGATCAAGAGGACATTTGGGGGGAAAAAGGGTATGAAATGAAGTATCTATGGAAAACGTTGCAAACATGATAAAAGAGACACCTTACAGACAGATCCCCCCCACCCAGACAGAGTCTTAGAGGAGCAGGTTGTAGCGGCGAGGCTTAATAATAAGGCAGAATTAAGTGTTTCTGAGCTTTCCCAAATTAGGCCTCATTTCTCTGTTCATCTCTGTGGTGCAGCCACAGAGAAACCATTCATGCAAGGTGATTTAAGGTCCAAGGACAGCTCCCAAAGGGGGATGCACTTAGCTAAGCCTGGCTATCATGATCAATGGTCACCCATTGGCGCCTTTCTGTCTAGGGAGTGCCAGTTGGACATCTGGACTGCATTACTAAGTGTCAGGAGTAAGTGACTCATATCTCACCTTGATCAACCAATCAGGGACTGGTAGGGCCGAGTAACCCACGTGGGACTCTGATGCCCATGGAACTTTCAGCCAATCAATGAGCTGAAGTTCTTCCAGGTAAAAACAGGCAACACAGAGAGCCTGGGAGATTCAGATTCAGATTCAGACAAGATTCAGATTCAGATTCAGATTCAGATTCAGATTCAACAATTCTAAAGGGAATTCAAAGGAGAATTCCAGGGCAGGACGGCCCAGGAGCAGGAGGCTCCCAAGGGCAGGACATTCTTGCAGCGCGCCTCCTGACCATCCTGAAACTCAGCCCAGACAACCACGGAACGGCCAGTGTGTCCGAGTGCCAGAACTTTCCTTTGTTCTAAGAGTCTAGAGTGGAGGTTGCCAGAGAGTAACCAGCAGCAAGCCTCCTGAACAGGTCGGAACTGTGGACAGCTGAATCACTATTCAGAACTAGCTCTTCATCAGGAACGAACCGGTCCTCTTCCTGACTTGCTAGGACCCACAGTCATCTTTTCTCCTGTGCACAAACTGTGCTAGTTAAACAACACCAACTAGCCGGTCAGTGAGCATCAGCAGCGCACCGTCGCAAGCCGCACAGCACAGCCTGGCACGGAGCCAGAGAGCGCGGATTGGACAGCAACAGCCTGCAACTGTTTCTTTGAGTCCGCAGGAGATCTGAATCCCCAAAGATTGGATGAGTATTCAACTTCAATGCATTACAGCTCGAGAATTCAATTGTTATCCCAACCAGTTGATATCAATTTAATTCCTAAGAGTTATGTACTTGTTTTGAGTATCTAATGTAGAAGTTGTAACCAAGTTCACTTTACGAAACGGTCTAAATGGATGATATACTGAACGTATGTCCTCTTGATATGTATAACACTTTGTAACTGATTGAATATATATCTTTTGTATTCTGATAACCCTCTCGATAAGATCTGTTAGTTTTACATGCATATTCTATGTATTAATAAATGTATCCTCGTGTATTAGTACCTGTGTGTGCGCGTTGTTTGAGTTATGTCGCATGGTTGGATTCTAAAGCCATCAAAAGAATCAACTTTGTGATTTACTGCTACAATTAATAATTGTCTCAGTAAATGCCCAAACCCTACAGAACTGGTGCCTTCAGAGAGCCACTACATTACATATTTGGCGTCCCTGAACCGGTTTTCCCTACAAGGTCATTGGAATTTACATATTGTCTCACAACTGAAGTGCTGTGATCGTCCTCCCTGGTAGATCTCACTCCTGTCACTGCTCAGTTCTCAGTTTCCACAAGTTGGACATCTGAGTTGCCTCTGTCCGGGGTACCTGAGACTGAGCGATCTCACACTGCGGGATTTGAGGCTGGGGTAGCTATGTCTGAAGATGGCACAGTCAAGGTAAGTGTTTATATATCCTGATAAACCCATTTCCTAACGATTTTTTAGCACTCTATCATTTTTCTCTGTCTTAAGAGAATCCAGGGTATGGGCTTCAACAACATGGATGTGCAGCTTGTTCCACATCCCCACCACAATTTTTGTAATGTAGTACCTTGTTTCAGAAGAGCAGTGGTCCAGTACAGCCTCGTGTGGTACTCCACTAATTACATCACTGATATAATTAAGAGCAGTGGTCCCAGTACAGACCTCTGTGGTAAGCCACTAACTACACCACTGATATAATTAAGAGCAGTCGTCCAGTATAGACCTCTGTGGTACTCCACTAATTACACCACTGATATAATTAGGAGCAGTGGTCCAGTACAGACCCTGTGGTACTCCACTAATTACATCACATATATAATTAAGAACAGCAGCGGTCCCAGTACAGACCCCTGTGGTACACCACGAGTTATATCAAT
This sequence comes from Lepisosteus platostomus, assembly GCF_059453375.1. Taxonomy (NCBI): domain Eukaryota; kingdom Metazoa; phylum Chordata; class Actinopteri; order Semionotiformes; family Lepisosteidae; genus Lepisosteus; species Lepisosteus platostomus. Next base: position 50,439,659 of record NC_142615.1, on the reverse strand, counting down.
TATATAATTAAGAAGAGCAGTGGTCCAGTACAGACCCCTGTGGTACTCCACTAATTACATAAATGATATAATTAAGAGCAGTGGTCCCAGTACAGACCCCTGTGGTACTCCACTAATTACATCAATGATATAATTAAGGGCAATGGTCCCAGTACAGACCCCTGTGGTACTCCACTAATTCCATCACTGATATAATTAAGAGCAGTGGTTCAGTACAGACCCCTGTGGTACTCCACTAACTACATCACATATATAATTAAGAAGAGCAGTGGTCCAGTACAGACCCTTCTCTGTACCCATTGTTTTATACTCAGTAGCCAATGTTTCTTCCTACTCTGTCTCACAGACACCTCCTGTGCTTCCACACTCCAGTTTCTGTCCTCAGACTAGTCTTGACGGGAGCTGTGTGAGATGCAGGTACAGAGGCAATGTGCTGTCTGCTGTTTGTTCTGTGTGCTGGAAAGCGCCTTGTAAAGTTTCCCTTCTGAAACTGAAAATGCACACTGGTGTCTACACAGACCACAAGTCTACAGAGTTGTTTGCTTCTAATTCTCTATATTGGTTTGCTGATTTCATTTCACACCTGCCCTCACCTCTCTCAACCTCGCACCACTTGATTGGCCACTCTGCCTGTCCCCTGCCCACCTCCTCCTTTCTCCTGGCTTTTGTTTTCCCATCTTTGCTTACACCCAATGAAGGCTCTTTTTCTTTGTTCAACGTCTCTGCTTGGTCCGGAGGTCTTGACGTGCAGTTGGAGCTCACGGGTTTTCTCTGCAGTTTCGCTTTCAGCAGCAGAGGCTGCTACGCGTGCAGTATCACAGGCCTGAGGTTTGTCATGGCCTTGCCAGCCGAAGTGCAGTACTGGACTGAGCCTTTCAGAGCTGAGCCCTCCCTCCTCAGCAGCCTGCAGCCTGTCAGCCCCACCTACAACATCAACTGTCCCGTCAGTAATGTGCTGGAGCTCGTCTGCTTTCCCCACTCTGAAACCTCACCAGGTCAGACACACCTGGGGCTCCACTGCACACTGGTGTAGATCTCACACAGCTGGGGCTCCACTGCACATTGGGGTAGATCACACACAGCTGGGGCTCCACTGCACACTGGGATAGATCAGACACAGCTGGGGCTCCACTGCACACTGGGATAGATCACACACAGCTGGGGCTCCACTGCACACTGGGGTAGATCAGACACAGCTGGGGCTCCACTGCACACTGGGGTACAGTCTCACAGAGCTGGGGCTCCACTGCACACTAGGGTACATCACACACATCTGGGGCTCCACTGCACACTGGTGTAGATCAGACACAGGTGGGGCTCCACTGCACACTGGGGTAGATCACACACAGCTGGGGCTCCACTGCACACTGGGGGCAGATCAGACACAGCTGGGGCTCCACGGCACACTGGTGTAGATCAGACAGAGCTGGGGCTCCACAGCACACTGGGGTAGATCACACACAGCTGGGGCTCCACTGCACACTGGGGTAGATCACACACAGCTGGGGCTCCACTGCACACTGGGGTAGATCAGACACAGCTGGGGCTCCACTGCACACTGGTGTAGATCAGACAGAGCTGGGGCTCCACTGCACACTGGGGTAGATCAGACACAGCTGGGGCTCCACTGCACACTGGTGTAGATCAGTCACAGCTGGGGCTCCACTGCACACTGGGGTAGATCACACACAGTTGAGTCTTCTCTGGACAGAAAGGGGTTGTGTCTTATGAAGAAGCTGAGTCTAATGTGGGGTTTTCCTGTCTCCTCCTTGTCACAGATATCTGGGCTCAGCTGAAGGTGGCCCACAGACTGGATGGAAATACAGAAATCATTCAGCCCACGGGAGTGACAGATTCCCATGTTGAAGTCAAAGTGGATAGATTCTCTCCTTTCACCATCGTACTGAAAATCCTTGGGTTTAAAGTGGAGGTGAGAGGTCAGCTGCTGCTGTTGCTCCTGAAACTATCTTCCAGGCAGAAGCTCATTGTCCTGCTACTGTCCTCCAATGTCAACATGGAAGAGGTGAGACCAGGCAGCTCTTCAAAGACACACGGAGCGTTTTAATGTCCTGATCTTCAATCCCAGACAGAAATAAATTATTACCTCAACAGTCTGGAAGAGGGAGAAAGAGACTCGATAGCATTTTATTCTACAGTCTGTCAGTGAGCGTTTCTAAGGATTCCTCCTGGTGTCCTTTTGTCTAGTGGGATGTGTGGAATGAGTCCATAAGCAAAGAAGAAAAATTACAAACAAGACAAGGTGTTTTAGCCCATGGAGCTCCTTTTAGGGATACAGTATATATAACAGTAGAGTCTAAAGATTCTAACTGAAAAATCAAACACAATGTCAGAAAGTGTACTTTCTCAAATCCATTGACTTCAAATAACAACTGTAAAACATTGTCAGCTCTCCTGATGTTGCCATTAAGACTGACACTTTCACATGTTCATTACGAAGGTGAAATCGAAGTACACTGGGTACAAATTCATTCCCACTTTTTCAAACTGTGTCCTGGAGTCAACGGAATACAGCCTATCATGTGGGATAGAGGGATCGACAGTCCAGCCAAAGGTAGGCTCTGTACCTGCAGACATGACTCTGCACACGAACACAACTGATCTGTCAGGACAGGACACTCTTGAGCACAAAGATAACATTTTGCACATTTCTCCTGTAAACTTTAGGGGCCACATTGAACTTCAGGACAATTTTTTTTCCTTTCTATTAACGGTAATGAAATGTTTTTCAGTACAAAAACACAGAGGCTGACATGTGAACTTGATCCAAACACAAATATCTTAAACTTCTTGGACATTGGAGAGTTGCACTAACATTCAACAGATTTTTGGAGCTGCTATGTTCCCTATCATGAACCACAAAGAAAAGACTCTTTCAAAGTTGAATACGTTTTTAAAAAAATTAATTGAGACCACTGCAAGTACAGGGGGAGATATATCATGGACTGTTCCTATGACCCATATAGAGATTTACATGTGTGTGAATTTTACATCAGGCATGTTATTTCTTTTCCAGAAACACTTGTTTTTCCTAGATTACGACCCTAACTTCCACAGGACCTTTGAAGTCATACTTTCCAAGGAGGTGAAGGAGCTGGAACTGGAGCTGTTTAGATCGGAGAGTAAAGAACTGAGAGTCTGGTCTGGGAAAGTGCTGCTGGAAGGTGGGACCTTCCAGGTGGGTCATTGACCACAAATGACCCTTTTTTCCATAAGCGTGGTCCTACAATTGAGTGTGTGAAGTGTGTATTGTGTTGTGTTCAGTGGGTAGTGATTCAATGATAGTTATAGTATATTGTGAGTGTGTGGTGTGTTTTGTTGAGTGGATATGGTGTGTAATAGGTTTGGTATATTGCGAGTGTGTCTGGTGTGTTGTGTTGCGTGAGTCTGGTGTGTGAATAAGTCATCCTGCCCTGTTCAATCCAAGCAGTTTAACAGCCTCCTATCACAGATAATGTTTAAAACATAGAGGAAAAAACTAACTTCACTTTCAGCTGTTTTAGTTTCTTCAAGCTCTGCGTTTCTTTCACAGATGCTGTAGAAGGAGTGGCTCCTCCAACAGCCCGTGGTGAGTTTCAGTTCCTAACTCTTTGGGGAGCTGAGTGTGAACTAGTGAGCGTTCAACACAATCCAGCCTGCTTCTTGAAGAGCACAAGCGTTATGCAAGTTATACAAAGCTCGGTTGTCAGTGTCTTGGGCATGACTTTCTCTGAATAAAACAAAGACTTGTCACATGAAAGATACAGCTTCCTGCCATGAGGAACCCATGTTAAATCACCCTCTGCTACTTTAGCCCACTGACTCCCGGAGCGATAGCTGTTACTGAGCCCTACTTGCCTGCATGTCCAGTTTTTTTTGTGTTTGTTTTGTAGTTGCTGTTCATGGTCTTAAGGAAGAGAAAAAGATTATTTAGTATAATAATCAACAACAGTATGCACATCATTTTAGCCGATCACTATGATAGCGATCTATAGTGAAAGGATGAAAAATGTAAATATAATATCATTAATTATTTTACAGCTATAGTTGGCTTATTTGAGTAGAACTGCATTATTCACTGAACTATGTAATGGTCTGTATGGTATTAGTTGTTTAGGGTGGGTTTTGAGTGAACTTGGCTTCGGTTCAGAACGGGGTGGATTTTTTCCCATAAGAAATAATGGCATTTTTATTTTTGATTTATGATCTCCCACCTTCCGAACAGAAACATACCTGGGTATGAGTGTGTTAACAGAAACTGGGTAAAGAGAAGCAGCTGGAATGTGTCTACACAACTCAAAAATGTTGTGCTATCATGGCAAATTACACTACCCATAATTCCACTGGGCAACATCCTGCTGTATTTGCAGCCTGCAAGTCGCTAAGCTGCCTGTCATTCACAACCCATCCTGAGTCTGGTGTTTTCAGAAGTAGCTGTCTTGCTGTTGAGTCACTTGGAATGCCCACAGTAGCACGGTCTATTTAAGAGGGTGAGATCATATCTGAAGCTGATGACAATTATAGATTAATTTTGCTGTGACTAATTAATAAACTGTGACTCTTGTGGTCGCCTCTCTTCCTCCAGTAGGAGGTCACTTTGTGGACAGACACCACACAGAGCTGGTCAGAAGGGTCACCAGGGTGGAGCCCATCCTGGACAGCCTGCTACAAAAAAACATCATCACCCACGAGGAGTACAGTACGATCTGCTCCAGAGGTACCCCTTCCGAGAAAATGAGGGAGCTGCTGTTGGGTCCCATGGTCTCCTCTGGGGACAGGAGGAAGGATGAGCTCCTGAGGATCTTGGCAAAGGAGTATCTCTATTTGATGGCAGACCTGAAGGGACAGGAGTTTTCATAACACCCTCTTTGTGAGAGTCGCGGGTCTGAGGTGAACAAACCTTTACAGGAAACCCTTTCCCACCCGGCCCGCTGTCGACTGTGGAGCCACCAAAGCTGAGAGGAGGGACCCCATCCTGTGTTCGAGCAGGAGGAAGGTACAAACACCCTGGTCAGCTGAACACGGACCCTGACGACTGACCAGGAGGAGGGAGGACAGCACAATGTAAAAACCAGCCTATACTCCCCAGCAGGCAAGAGAGAGAGCAGGAGTGGCTCTGGAAACACCCTAGGATTATATTTTAACTTGTTATTCTGTTTCAAATTAGTTTGATTTCTATACAATTTATATTCTACAGTTTGACATTTTTAACTAGCCACGTTGAAATGCGTTGGTCTCACACAGCTTGTTATCAATCCCACTCGCAAAAAAGTACCTTTGTCTGAATCACTGCACATGTGTCTTTTGTTTCACTCTTATCTTTCTGATCACTTGGCTGTTTCATTCGATTGGAATTCCCTGTCTCACACTCTTCAACTCTTCAGCTCTTCTCGCACTTTCACAACAGGAGACCAGAAAAGGCCAAATCTACATTTTCTTGCTGTCCTGTCTGTGATACTCTGAATGACAAGGAGCAAACCTTTAATGCCTCTCATTTAACTACTCTTTACACCTAAGCACCTTTTAAAACTAGCTCTGATAAAGGCTGACCAGCTGCAGTCAATGAAGGCAGTCTCCCACAAACTAGAAAGTACAGTAAGTGGCATCATTCTGGCTTGAATGTACATCTACATTCCTGGAAGGAGCAGTTGACTGAGTACAAGGATGCAGTAGAGTCTGCTAGATCCAGCTACTTCTCCCATATCATTGAGAACAACCATAACAATCCTGGACAGCTGTTCTACACCATTAACTGATTGCTCAAGCCTAACTGCCCTACCACATTACCTGCCTCATCCCCACTTTGCAACAAATTCTCTGCACAAACTTACCAAAACCACCACTCCACCAATCACACCTGTTTTACTGCTTCTAATTGCCTGACATAAGAAATGGGCCTTTTAAACACTTCAGCTACAACTGTTCCTAAAAACAAGCTCAGCTCTGAACAACCTAAACAGTTGTCACCCTATTTATCTAACTTGCCTTTTTGTGAAAATCTGAGTGCGTGCTGTTGCAGCTCCACTTAACAATCACCTCACTGCAAATAACCACTTTGTAACAGAGAGAGGAACCACAGTGAACTTTAAATTCCCATGGACTGAATTACCATTTCTGATACTTAAACCTACAGTATGCCCACACTAAACCTGACACTAAAGTAGCTGTCTCTGCACTCTTAAATAGTATTTCTGATATAAAACCCTTCGTCACTTACAATTTCCTTTAAAAACTGCCACAAGACAAGCCCCATGAACTCTGTAGAGCCAATGCAGTAACCCTGTCTGTGAATTATACTGTACTTGAGCTTCAATCTAAACTGAAGAACATTAGGATTATATCCAATCCTTGCTTGATTTTTGACTCTCGGGTGCAAAATATTGTAAACACATTATTCTTCCATCTCAGATATACCACCAGACTATGTTCTATTTTGTCTTTGTTGCTGAAAAGTTGGTCAATGCTTTTGTCTTCTCGTATTGATTGCAGTAATGCCGGGGTATTTAAATCCACACTGAACAAACTTCAGTATGACCAGAATTTGGCACCCAGAATCCTGACCAGGCCTAGTGCAAGTGATCACATTACTGTCCCTGCACTGGCTTCCTGTCACATTTCTTGTCGACTTCTAAATCCTCATGCTTACATACAAGCAAGGCTTGGCACCTTAGTACCTTAGGGATCACAAGTGAGAAACTGTCCAGCAGTCAGAGAGAGTTTGTTTGGTTTCACAGTCTCCAGTAATGGAGCCAGTTCCCCTGTTTCTGTGCAAAATTATTCATACTTGTATTTATAAAGTATATAAAGGGTTAATTGAAGAAGCTTTCAGGAACGTGGAGTGAAAATGGAAAAACACACTCGTGTGTCAAAGTGGTGTGAGTTCAGTGAAGTGTAGTTGCAGTGTGGGGAATTGTCCTGTTCAGTCCTGTGTGTGTGTTACAGAGTGTGACAGTTTTTAAATGGGATAGTGTGACATCAGCTGTAATGAGTGTAAAGATGTACGAGGCTGAGAGGAAGATCCGCGATACCAGCTGCAGTTACCCCCGAAATGCAAGAACCTGTGGAAACACCCCTATATTTTCACTAACTTTTTAGAAAATAATCCTTTAAAAAAGATGATCTCATCATCTCGGCACGTGTCTCTGACTGCAGCCAGCACAGGAAGGGACCTGTGTAACGTCACCACGGCCAGGCAGATGCAGATGCCCCCATGAAGTCTCCTAGGGGGTTTATTGGAAATTGTAGTTCGTAACTAGTATCTACTGCCAGCTATGGTGAAGAGTTCAGACAGTGTCAGGCATCAAAAAGACTTCCCAAAACCCTGATCCTTTCCTTGATCCGGTGATGGCATCCAGACATTTCCTGCAACAAAGCCAGGATACGGTCTTCAACAACACGAGTGAAAAGCTAATTCCCAACCTTTGCAATCCTTTGCAAGGAAGCACCGCATGTGCTCAGTGTTAAATGCACTGTTCATTATTATTAATAATAATAATAATCTTTACATTATATAGCACCTTTAGAGGTGGCTTTTCAAAGCTCTTTACAGAATGACAACAATAAAGTTAAAAAATACACAAGATAAGCAGGATGAGAATACACAGTTAGAGGAGACAATATATGGTGGTATTAAATACAGTAGGAACAGAGGGGTAAAGAATAGTTCATTAAAGGCTCTTCTAAAGAAGAGGGTTTTGAGTCTGGATTTGAAGGAGTTTAGAGAAGGTGACTCTCTGATATCCTTGGGGATAAAGATCCAGAGCTTTGGGGCAAAACAGGAGAAGGCCCTGTCACCCATAGAGTGTAGATGGACTGGGGGACAGATAGGAAAACACAATTAGAAGAGCGAAGGTTGTGAGGTGGGGAGTAGGGCGATAACCCAGACAGGTACTGAGGTGCCAAGCCATGGAGAGCCTTATAGGTGAGCTTGAGGATTTTGAAGTTGACAGGAAGCCAGTGCAAGGACTCCAGGACAGGAGTGATGTGATCACAGTCCAGTGCTAATTTCTTTCTTGTGGCTGCTGGTTCATTTTCAACTGTGGACTCTTAAGAAGTCCTGTATTTGACTTGATCAACACTGATCCCTAGAGGATTTTGAAAGGTTCAATCGAAATGATACATGACTCCGGTGGGACTCAAACCCACAACCTTTGAATGACTTAATTCTATCGAGGCCTAGAAGTCCAACACGCTCTCCATTGCGCCACAGAGCCAGCTGTGTGAAAAAGTGTTTGCCCCCTTCCTGATTTCTTATTTTTTTGCATGTTTGTCACACTGAAAGTTTCAGATCATCAAACAAATTGAAATATTAGACAAAGATAACACAAGTAAACACAAAATGCAGTTTTTAAATGAAGGTTTTTATTATTAAGGGAAAAAAAATCCAAACCTACATGGCCCTGTGTGAAAAAGTGATTGAGATTTATCAGTCTGGAAAAGTTTATAAAGCCATTTCTAAAGACCAAAATTACCCCAATAGCACAGCGACGACTCTTCCAAGAGGTCACAAAAAACCCCACAACAACATCCAAAGAACTGCAGGCTTCACTTGCCTCAGTTAAGGTCAGTGTTCATGACTCCACCATAAGAAAGAGACTGGGCAAAAATGGCCTGCATGGCAGAATTCCAAGACGAAAACCACTGATAAGCCAAAAAACATCTTGATGACCCCCAAGACTTTTGGGAAAATACTCTGTGGACTGACAAGACAAAAGTTGAACTTTTTGGAAGGTGTGTGTCCCATTACATCTGGCGTAAAAGTAACACAGCATTTCAGAAAAGGAACATCATACCAATGTTGTTCCTTTTCTGGTGGTGGTAGTGTGATGGTCTGGGGTTGTTTTGCTGCTTCAGGACCTGGAAGACTTGCTGTGGTAAATGGAACCATGAATTCTGCTGTCTACCAAAAAATCCTGAAGGAGAATGTCCGGCCATCTGTTCGTGACCTCAAGCTGAAACACACTTGGGTTCTGCAGCAGGACAATGATCCAAAGCGGGCAAACTTCTATGCCCGCTTTGATGCTCTGAACACGGGCAATGCTGAGAAGACCCCAAGTGTGCAGGGCGAGTTTGTTCTGAAACTCTCAGAGCAGGATGTGCAGAAGACTCTGAGCAGGGTGAAAATCCGTAAGGCTGCAGGGCCTGATGGGATACCACCTCACGTCCTGAGGACATGTGCAGCCCAGCTGACCACAGTGTTTACGGACATCTTTAACTCCTCCCTGTCACAGTCCATGGTCCCCACCTGCTTTAAAAAAAACACTATTGTTCCAACCCCCAAAAAGACAAAAGTGACATGCCTGAATGATTCTGAATGATCTGTGGTGATGAAATGCCTGGAGAAGCTGGTGTTGTCACACATCAACTCCTCCATCACAGAGTCCCTGGACCCCTTGCAGTTCGCCTGCCAGAATAACAGATCAGTGGATGATGCTGTCTCCCTGGCTCTGCATACAGCCTTGGAACACCTGGACACTAAGAACTCGTATGTGAGAATACTGTTTATGGACTACAGTTTAGCATTCAATTCCATCATACCCAGTCAACTGGTGACAAAGCTCAGGGGATTAGGTCTGTGCAACTCTGTCTGCAACTGGCTGCTGGACTTTCTTATCGAGAGACCACAGGTGGTGCGGATAGGCAATAAAACATCAACACCACTCACCCTGAGCACTGGAACCCCACAAGGCTGCTGTCTGAGTCCAAGGTTGTACTCCCTATTTACTCACGACTGCACAGCAAGATACAGCAACAACCGTATCATTAAGTTTGCCGATGACACCACTATAATAGGACTGATCAGTGATGATGACAAGTCCACTTACAGGGATGAAGTTGTACACCTGCTTAGGTGGTGTCATAGCAATAACCTGGACTTGAACATAAAGAAAACGAAAGAGCTAATAGTGGACTTTCGGAGACACAGGCCATACACTCACAGCCCACTCAGTATTGATGGAACGCAAGTGGAAACAGTCACCAGCTTTAGGTTTTTGGGAATTCACATCTCTAAAGATCTAACCTGGACTGTGAACACTGACTCTATCATGAAGAAGGCTCTTAGCACTAGATTCTTCAATACCTTCTATCCACAAGCAGTGAGACTGGCGAACACATTTAGCCATCCCCCTCGGACCACACCTACACCATCACCATCTACCTCTTTATGATTTCTTATCTATTGCACATCTCCAGTCATTGTTTACATGTGTGTATTGTTTACATTCAAACTGTCTACATGTTTACTTGCACATTGTCTATTGTTTGTTTGTACATTGTCTTGATGCACTGTTTGCACTTTGTCTTGTTTTTTACACTTGTTTTACAATCGAGAGACTTTCTGTAAGTAAGAATTCCATTGTACCAGTACCGGTTACATATGGCAATAAAGTTCAAGTTCAAGTTCAAAACACACCAGCAAGTCCACCTCTGAATGGCTTAAGAAAAACAAAATGAAGACTTTGGAGTGGCCAAGTCAAAGTCGTGACCTGAATCCGATTGAGATGTTGTGGCATGACCTTAAAAAAGCGGTTAAGGCTCGAAAACCCTCCAATGTGGCTGAATTACAACAATTCTGCAAAGATGAGTGGGCCACAATTCCTCCACAGCATTGTAAAAGACTCATTGCCAGTTATCGCAAACGCTTGATTGCAGTTGTTGCTTCTAAGGGTGGCCCAACCAGTTATTAGGTTTAGGTGGTAATCACTTTTTCACACAGGACCATGTAGGTTTGGATTTTTTTTCCCTTAATAATAAAAACCTTCATTTAAAAACTGCATTTTGTGTTTACTTGTGTTATTTTTGTCTAATATTTCAATTTGTTTGATGATCTGAAACTTTCAGTGTGACAAACATGCAAAAAATAAGAAATTAGGAAGGGGGCAAACACTTTTTCACACCACTGTTCATAGCTATATAAAACAGCTACAGAAAGCTGTAACTCATGCTTCTCCCATTGTCTTTAAATTAAGCTCCATAAATATTGACAATGAGTGGCCTGTTGTCTACGAATAGATACCACTGGGATTCGCACCCAGGGCCTCTTGGTTTTTAGTGAGGTGTTTTAACCAGCTAAGCCACGGCGCCAAACCTGCTAAATGTTACCACAACTTCAAACACCTGTGAGAAACGGGCAACTGCAGTGTTATGCCTGCTGGCTCCACAGATAATCCTTTTTTGAAGTTTAAGGAGAGGATTTCTTTGTCAATTCAATTAAACTTTTCAGAAATGCTGAACTATTGATGTGTTTCACACGCAGCACGGGCTCTCCTTTGCTTACAAATATTTTTTTTACACCAATTTACTCATCTACGATTTTTGCTGAGCATTTTGTTTGCTTGCTTCCTATTGTATACTGAGCTGATTTCTGTATTGTTCAATTTCCCTGTTGATTTTAATTTCTTGTTTTCTAAGACAATCAGACCAGCTGTTCTGACCTTACCTTGCACTGGAGCCACTCTTTTCTTTCCAAAGGCGTGGAGAGAGATACTACTGCAGGTAACACCCCATGAGAAACATCATGAGTTTCTGGAAAAGCTCTCTACCTGCCCGCTCCCCACACCGACGTGTGTGAGCAGGGATTTAAAGGGACATTCTGAAGTGTAGAAACATTTTATCATTACATACTTTTTCTGTGCAGTTAGTTCTCCTTCAACTCCGCCCGACAACAGAGGTCGTTTTTAATACAGGAGTAAAGGCACACTGCACATCTGCAAAACATCACGTTAAGGTTTAGGGAGAGCGACATCAGTGATTGGAAGGTACAGATGCAGCCATTCAAAGTGTGCGGTACAGACACGTACCGGAGGTAATTGGCTACGGTGTCGCGCATTGTGACGCGCGATGACGCAAAATACCGCGGTACGTGATTGGTTGACCGACAGGGGCACTTGTGGTCCGTTGGTTGGTCATAGAAAGATTTACAGTAAATGTCTTTACTGTGCCCGTTTTAGCATTGAATATTCATATGGAATTTTACCACTGAAGGGAAATCTTAGTACCTGAGCATAAAAAGAATAGGAGCATACTGTAACGTGTGTGAAGGCCATAAACGATATTAATTTTGGAACATAAACATACAGTATATGGCTGTTCTCTGTACTTTAAATAAAAAATACACACCAGTATTCCATTTCTCCCTAAACATTTTAAGCTTCGAAGTCTTTAACTAATGTGATACTGGAGTCAACAAGCATACTTTTAGAATTTGATTTAAAGGGAATATAATATGGAATCGCGTATCTAAAGAAATTAATAACAATATTATTATATTCATGTACCGCAACACAAGAATAGTACACGCTGTACATTGTCTGTTGATAATGTTTCTGTAGTGCTTTTTCAGCAGTCTGCATGTGACCTTGCTGGTGGCACTGTGGGTTAGGCTCCTGCCTCCTACCTCACATGCTGTGTGTTTGAATCCCGCTGGAATCATGACTTTTTTTTCAACAAACATTTCTTTGAAAAAATAAAACATTTCCCTGTGTCAGAGATTAAATAAAACCTCACTCGCACCAAACAAATTTATATTTCTAAATATCACAACATGATCAAATTTAAGTCATTTTAATAACAATGAATAGTCACCTATGCATTACAATATAAACATTTATATTGATTTAAATCGCGTTTTGATTTAAATCACAAACGCTGGTTTAAATATATGTGTTTCTTGATTCACAATCAGACAAATGCAACATAAATTGATATCTTTGTCTTCTAAGTATCTTAATAAACTTTCAGCATAGCTTTCTCCCCGTTTAGATGTATTTTTCTTGGGATCTTGGGATCAAACATGGAAAGATTTGATTGTAATCATTTTTATTTTTTAAATACATTTTAGAAAAGTGTAATCTATACTAAAAAGTTGTACACCACCTGCTATAAAGATATATATTGTAATACTTTTGGGTTCGGATAGGACAGACACAAGAACTCAGACTTGCGGAGTTAAAGCAAGTTAAAGCCTTGATTTTATATATCACCTTTAAAAGTGGCATCTCAAAGCAAAGTAAATACCCCACACTGATTGTACCAATCTGTCATGCTAATAAAGCACCTTGAATTGAATTGAGAGAGAGAAGGGGAGGGCAAGCAAGCGAGAGAGCACAGCCAGGACAGACAGGCAAATAAGATACACTCCACAGACATTCACAACAGCGACATATCATAAAACACCTAACACTTGACACCTGAAGAAGGCTCCACGGCCGAAACGTTGTGTTCTCTTTCTTCTTTTTTTCAGCATGGAATAAACCTATTACTTGTTCCTTTGCAGCCTACGCATGCTGACGCAGCTACCCACCTGAACTATATCATAAAACATTTGCACATATAGTTAAATTATTATTTGTTTTTCAGGAAGTTAAAAAAAACACTTGAATTACTTATCCAGTCTCTCGAAATAAATTTTTTTTTCAAGCAATGCAACTAACGTCGGGCAATGTGTTTTTTTTTAATCCAACATTGACAGCCACATCTTAAATCTTGTCAGTCAGCTCTTTTTTCTCTATTTGAATTGTGGCAATTCAAACAACCTGGGATAGTAAGTGGTCTCAAAGTCACAGAGCTCACAGACCTTTCACAACAGATGACAATTCCCTTAGTCCTTCCTTAGTCTTCCTGAAATTGTCAGATTATGAGTGAACAAAAGCATTTTATTAAAAATTTAATAAAAAATATTTTTTTAATCGCGTATCTAAGGAAATAGCAGTATAACCTTGTTCATGCAGTGGCATGTTACGTTATTAATTTGGGTGTCTCCTCTTGCCAGAAAGCTGTAAATTGCATTTTGAGTGCGGTTTTTGACTTTTTTTTAATTGCAACCCATAAATAAAGCTGATACTGTTTAGACTTTTAATTATTTTAAACTGTATTATAGCAGCACAATGCAACGTAAATTGCAAAAATGCACTTGGAATCTGTCCAAGCCCTGCTTTGTCAGGCATTTTCTTTTACTGTAACGGACATAAAAACTCCCTTGCTTTTAACAGAGCGTTTCATAATTTCTAACTAAGAAAATTATTTAAACTGCTACACTTATCATTCAACCAGAGCTCGAAATATCACAAGGATCCTCAAGAGCACAGCAAAGACTGTATTAAAAGTATACTAGTGACAAACTAGTATACTTTAGATCTTTTTTTTTCTTATACGGGGAAAATCTGATCATGTTTCTCTATAACAATAAAAAAAACATTATTTTACATATCACCTTTATGTGATATCACCTTAAGGACAGCACATACAAGTGTTAATTGCACAATGGACCGTGCAAATAAATTTAAAATAGTCTTCTTTAGGTGTGAGTACAGGAGTGGATCGCAGAAGGCATAATCAGCAAATTAGGAAAACAAAGAACAGGACAGGTGAGACGTGTATCCAGAGAGCGGGTGATCAGAAAAAGGAACAGCTGTTATGCCCAGGTTTTATGCTCTCTCTGCTGAATGAATAAAAGCATTTTATTAAAAACGCGTTTGCGCTTGTCTGGGTATTTACTTTGTAATCTGTGGTTTACATCTACTGTATTGCTTTGAGATGCCACTTTTAAAGGTGATATGTAAAATAAAGTTTTTTATTATTGTTATAGAGAAACATGATCAGATTTTCCCTGGTTCAGAAAAAAGATGATTAAAATCTGTAATCTTTCCACTTGTATGTCATCGGAAAATACAAGAAGTTTCTACTTTGTGTAAGGATGGTATCAAAAAGTAATCTAACTGGTGAGAAAGCTGTGCTGCTCAAAGCGCTTTACAGGATAAAAACAATAACAACAATAGTGTTAGGCTGGGCAAACGATTTTTTTATAGAAATACAAAATGAGATATAATGATGTGTTCCGGCTAAGACATTAACAAGTACAACCCCCCTTTCTGAGGGAGTGCTGGCTGTGACGAATTTAACCGGTTTCACAGGTATTTTCAAAGTAGAAGGGGGCAAGATTTTCCAGCGAAAGACACCTCCCCCCTCCAAAAGTACATTACTTACTAGTTAAGAAAGCTAGGCTCCTCAATGAAATCGCTTTAACATGCTAATGCGTTGGTGTAACAGTCCGGGCGTGGCAAGCTTCTAATGTCAACCCGACTACGGCAAAAGGAACCCTTCTTTCATTGGAAAACAATGAACATATTCTAGCCCTAAATGAATTAATAGCAAACATGGTTTACATAAAAGACATTTTTCCAAGAAAGTTTAGCCTTTGTCACTAATGAAACCACTAAATAAAGACATAAATATAGAAATCTTAAGATTTTAAAAATACATGACTTTGCTAAAATTTATTTAAAAATAAAAACGATTACAAACGCCAGCGGAGAGAGAGAACAGGGGAGGGATGTTGGTTTTGCATTAGGGGATGGGGCTATGGAAATTAGGTCTATTTGGGAATGTGGAGTTACATGTTCTGGTTGTTTGTGAATTATCGTTGTTGAGTATAGAGTGTTGAGGTATTGATTTTGTGTAATGCTTTATGTTGAAAATTGAGATGGATTTAGTTTATGATAAAGAGGATAAACAGGGATGGGAGGAGGGTTTGGTTTTGCATAAGGATTATGATAATTGGAGGAATTTGAGTGAGTTTGCGGGCTATTTTTGGTTTGTATTACAAATAATTCATACTAGAGATTGAGATTTGTTGTGGTTTTGTTGAGATTTAACTCCGCAAGTCTGAGTTCTTGTGTCCGTCCTATCTGAGCCCGAAAGTATTACAATATGTATCTTTATAGCAGGTGGTGTACAGCTTTTTAGTATAGATTACACTTTTCTAAAATGTATTTAAAAAATAAAAACGATTACAATCTAATCTTTCCACGTTTGATCCCAAGATCCCAAGAAAAATAAATCTAAACGGGGAGAAAGCTATGCTGAAAGTTTATTAAGATACTTAGAAGATAAATATATCAATTTATGTTGCATTTGTCTGATTGTGAATCAAAAAACACATATATTTAAACCCGCGTTTGCGATTTAAATCAAAACGCGATTTAAATCAATATAAATGTTTATATTGTAACACATAGGTGACTGTTCATTGTTATTAAAATGACTTAAATTCGATCATGTTGTGATATTTAGAAATATAAAAGTCAATTAATTATCCATAATATTGCTATTCTATTTTTTCAAAGAAATGTCGCAGTACACGAATATAATCATATCGTTATCAATTTCTTTAGATACGCGATTCCATATTATATTAGCAGAAAAGCTTAAAACTACCACTTTTTAACATGCTATTTCACATGTTAGTTAAAGACTTCGATGCTTAAAATGTTAAGGGAGAAATGGAATACCGGTGTGTATTTTTTCTTTAAAGTACCGATTCCTGGAATCTGGCTGGCTGACATCCTTCTGAAGTGGTTCCATAATATCTGGTATACGGAAAAGAAAGCGTTGATAAAAAAGCCTGGATTATCATGTATCTGATACAAGTATCTTTTAATACAGTCTTTGCTGTGCTCTTGAGGATCCTTGTGATATTTTGAGCTCTGGTTGAATGATAAGTGTCGCAGTTTAAATAATTTTCGTAGTTAGAAATTATGAAACGCCCTGTTAAAAGCAAGGGAGTTTTTATGTCCGTTGCAGTAAAAGAGAATGCCTGACAAAGTAGGGCTTGGACAGATTCCAAGTGCTTGTACAAATGTGCTAAAGAAATTATACTTTGAGTTTACAGCTTGTCCAAAGTCATTCATTATTAATACTATTAGTAATATCTTCGGTAAAGGCTTTGATGTATAAATATTTCTGATAAAGGTAGGTTGTGTACTTTTGTCCAACTGAGCAATCTTGCTTTCATAAAATATACCAAATTTTTAATGACTGATGATTAACATGCTGTAATACACAGTTTAAATTTAAAAGCTCAAAATTTATACCGCGAAATACCCCACCCATTTTGAATGGCTGCATCTGTAGGAAGTTTCGGGTCACTTTTTTTGTTATAGATTCAAGCAACCCTAAATACCTTTTCAAGAAACATTTCAGAATCCATGTCACATCCAGTACGATTGCTACACAGGTCTACAGAATACAATCAGAATACTGTTATTTTGAATACAATCAGAATACTATATAAAACACACCGCCCAAAACATTTCTAAAACAGGAATTACACGTTTAGGAATGCGCCCTCCTTTATACATTAAATAAAAGGTCTGAAGCCTGCTCCAAAGAAGAACTATATTCAGAGCTGACAAAGAAGTGATAGGAAACATCTCGGAAAACGAAGGTGCTGTAGTTTTCAAGCGTCGGACACCAAGAGCTGAACCCGGCGTCCTCTGAAAAAAGTAAGGTGTTGGGAGTGTGGCTGGGTGGTCTAAGGTGATGGGTTTGTGCTCCAATTTCTTCGCGGTGTGTTTTATATAGTATTCTGATTGTATTCAAAATAACAGTATTCTGATTGTAATTTCTTCGCAGGGGTAGTTTTGAATTTTGCTGCTGCTAAGTGTTTGTGGGTTAAGACCATCCTTCTATTGCGAGTTCAATGGGTAAAAACTTTGCTTGACAGTCTGTTGAGAGACTGAATTAGGTGTTTCAAGATAGTCTTTGTTAGCTTAACATCAAGGCAGAAAAAAGCCTCATTTTGTCTTCCCAACAGCAATGCTCTTTGGTCCCTTCAGCGTTATGCAGGGAACAACATCTGCCGTGATCACTTTTCAGAGTCAGTGCGAATTGTAGTGTGCCATAGTTGTTTTTAAAATTGGTTTTGTCGGCATGCTGCATTTGTCTGTGAAACTTTAATGCTGTGTTTTTTCACGCCGAATCGATGGCAGGAGCAAAGCTTATTCAACCTTTGCACTCAGCGCTCAATCAGAAATACAGTATGTATTACTATTAGTGGCACTGAGGTCACTATGGTGCAATTGAGCCATGTAAGACCAATGGCATAATGGATAACGCATCTGACTTCAGATCAGGAAATTGTATGTTTGACTCCTGCCTGGCTTTTGTTGCATTAAAACGACTTACCTTCCTTTATATAAATTAACTGCACCTTAAAGCTATAGAAAACACTTTGGGTAAATTGTCGAAATTCGCATGAGGCTGCAGACAACTTAACACTACTGTCTGGAGATCAGCTCCTTCTCTGAGCTCCATTGGAATGAAATCCCGTGGGTAGCAAAGATGGAGAGCAGCTCAACTTGTGCTCAGTACGGTGCTGAGGGTTCAAGTGTCGTTCTACTTAGCACAAACTCCACAGGCTCTGAATCAGACCATTTCAATTAGTTTGGTCATTTCAATTAGTTAGGACACTTAATGTAGAATTATTACTTTGTCTGTCTCTTGTTTGTATATAATTTAATGTCTCTGATAACTTAATGTTAGTTTTTAATTTAGTTTTAGTTTTACGATGTAGGTTAATGCGTTGACATATGCACGAACACGCGAAATGTCTCACTCCTGATTCAGCTCATGCTCCATAGGAGAGAAGAGATTCCTCTTGCTTCTCGTACAACCATATCAGAACAGAAGCCCGTGTCACCCAGCTCTAATTCAAGAGTGACTCGCATCTTCAGCCCTTTTTTTGGTTCGTGATCATTAATTTCTTTAGTTATGATCAATATTGAACTTTTAAAAAATAAAAATAATCTAACATTCAGGCAGGTTTTTGAAAAGTATTAGGAGTTGGCAGGGCGCCCATTTGGAATAGTCGTCAGAAAATGTGAGAAAAGGAAAGTTACGTAAACTCTCACACACAGCATTAGAGATTGGAATCTGATTGTAAAAAAGCTACCTGTCTCCCCGTCGGTAATCAAACCCCAGTTTCTCCCATGATAGGCAGGGATACACACCATGACACTAACTAGGAGCACTTGCTAGCTGTTAGGAGGCATTTACTCTTATGGCTACTACTGTTTTGGGTTTCGACTTTTATTTTCATTCCTTCCAGAGGAGCGCATGAAAACGAGTTTCCATCTGCGCCATCCTCACTCCTGCTCTGCTATTGTCACAGCTCCTCCTTGTGCACGACCAACACCCATGGAGTCGGTTCTTTCAGCTTTACTAATTAGGTTTTCAAAGGCTGGAAGTAGGGCACAAGACACACGAACACTAAAAGCATCCTTATCTGCTTTCAGCTGCGAAATGTCATTCGTGGACGCTGAAGAATTTGTTTCCAAGGCAGCGGTTTCAAGCAATTTTGCGCTTTAAAAGTAGAGCAGTGCGTTTCCATTTTTATGCAGGCACACGATGACATAAGGAGATTGTCGTAGTCGGCAGGACTTGAACCTGCGCGGGGAGACCCTGATGGACTTCAAGTCCATCGCCTTAACCACAAAAACACAGCAGAACTCTTCAAACCAATTGAAGTCCGATTGAACCGGTCCACCAACCTGTCGTTCTGGGGATGCAGCAGTGTGGTCCGCGTCTTAGAGATCCCCAGGCGCTGGCACACTCTGGCGAAGACCTGGGATTCGAAGTTACGCCCCTGGTCACTGTGTAACTCCTCCGGCACCCCTAGCCTGGCAAACATCCCCTCCAGTAGTGCATCAGCCACTGTGGGGGCACTATGGTCCGGGAGGGCATAGGCTCCCGGCCACTTTGTAAAATAGTCCACCACCATCAGGACATAGCAGTTTCCGGCCTCAGTGCGCGGAAACTGGCCCAAAACATCAACCCCCACCTGCTCCATAGGAGTCCCCACCTGGTGTTGTTGGAGGGGGGTTCCTTCTGGGCCACGTGCACCACACACGTTCGGCAATACCGCTCCATGTCCCAGTGGCAAAGACCCCAATAAGAAGTTTTTTTTACAGCCGAAATGCCCCACGACCAGCTGGCCGTGCACCACTCGTGCAGGACCTCCATCTATCACACCATCTGCCCCTCTGGCTCCTTAAAGTGGAGCAGCCAGGTGAGGGACACATGGTTGGTCCTCAACCGGAATCGGGTCCTGAACAGGTACGGCCTGAAGTGGCGGACCGCCACCATCACCGCCAGCAGCTCACGACGGGTCACGCAGTAGTTCCGTTCAGCCTTATTCAAAACCCGACTGTAATAGGCAACTACCCGCTCCCCATCTGGCCCCTCCTGCACCAACAACGCGTCCAACTCTGAGACACTCGCGTCGGTATCCAGGATATACGGTTACCACGGATCGGGGTAGGCCAGCACGGGGACCCCCACCAGAGCTTCACGTAACCGGCTGAAAACCGTCTTGCAGCCCGAGTTCAAGTCGAAACGGCGGCCCTTATCGGTGAGGCGGTGCAGCGGGGGAGCGATGCTGGCAAAGTCCCGGACAAACCTCCGGTAATACGAAGCCAACCCCAGAAAGCTGCGCAGCTCCGCGACAGTGCGGGGGATCGGCCAACCCCTCATTTAGGCGACCTTACCTGGGTCTGTAGCCACCCCTCACAGTCCAACAACATGTCCCAGGAAGTTCACCTCCTGCCTCAGGAGCTCACACTTGCGGGGATTGAGCCTCAGGCCAGCACGGCGGATGCAGGCCAGCACCGCCTGGAGGTTCGTCAAGGCCTGGTCGAAACCCTGGGCATGAACCAGCAGATCGTCCAGATATAGCACACACTGGTTCCACGAGACCGATGCTAGCACCCTCTCCATCAGCCTCTTGAAAGTCGCCGGGGCATTGCACAGCCCAAAGGCAGTAAACTGCCAGAGGCTTCGAGCGAGTGGTACCTGCCAGTAGCCACAGCGGAGGTCAAGGGAGCTGAACCAGGTCGACCCGGTGATGTAGTCCTTGGCATCGTCTATCCTCGTCAGGGGGTAGGAATCCTTCCAGGTGACCTCGTTCAGCTTGCGGTAGTTTACACAGAACCTCCACGAACCTTCTTTTCTTTGGACCAGTACAGCTGGCGCCGAGGGCTCGCGGAGGGCTTAATCACTCCTGCTGCGGCCATCTCCCTGATCTTTTCCTCGGCGGCGGTCCGCTTGGCGTGAGCCATGCGTCCAGGTGGGATGCGGATGGCAGAGGGTCTCCAGTCTCGATGTCGTGTTGGTAGAGGTCCTCAACACCGCGCCTCGCTTCCACGCAACCGCCGCTGCCTTGTCTGGCCCTCCGGCCGACTCGGGGGCAGGATCCGGCACGCTCGCTCCCCGGCTCACAGGCCCGGTCTGCCGCCGCCGCCACTGACTCTTTTTCCCCCGGCTCCGGCAAGCCCGCGTCCCTCGGCCTTCGCCGGGCCTGCCCTCCACCAGGTGAAGTTGCTCCCACTGCCACACCAACTCCTGCAGGCCCAAGTCCAAACTGGCCCCCACTCGCTGCAGTAGGTCCAGCCCCAGAATCCAGTCCTCCTGGATGGGTACGAGGTAGCAGGGGTGGCGCACCATCGCTGCACCTAGACGAAAGGCAAGCACCTGTTTCCCCCGCACTGCGGCGAGCTGTCCCATCACAGTCCTTAGCCGCAGGCTGGAGGCCTCTCATCCTGGGGGGTTGGTGCCCTCGGTGTCGGGGAGGATGCCCGGCCAGAGTAGGGTTACCGATGAACCCGTGTCGAGCAGGGCCAGGCAGGGTTGTTCCTCGATTCGATTCAGCACTGGAGATACAGGCTATAGCCGACTCACCCCACAGTGGTGTGAGGGGTGCTGGTCTTCACAGCGCTCTCCGGAGAGGGGGTTGAGGTGTTCAAGGGCGGCCGTCCCCGCACTGAGCCGACCCGTTCCCGTTTCCTGTTTCCCGACACTGATCGAGGAGTGCGAGGTTTGGGTGCCCAGCAGAACCGGGCTCGGGGTCGCCTCTTCCCGCTGCGGTCGCAAAACAGCGTGCGGGGCTGTTCCGCAGGGGTTGCTGCACGGGCTGGCTTCTCTTCCCCCTTGCTGGACTCCTCCGTCGCTGCCTCGGTCTGCTGGCAGGGCGCCCTGCGTCTGCTGGTGCTTCCAGCCACCCCGAACACGGCCTCAGCCCGTGTAGCAAGGGCCAAGGCCTGCTCCAGCAATGCCGGCGCGGCCAGCTGCACATGGCGCTGCAGCTCCTCGTGTGAGAGGGCCTTGAGAAAGGCCTGGAGAGCCAACTCCCGCTGCGCCTCCCGGGGAAAAGTTGGGTATCCTCGGCGGGCGAGGAACAAGACATCCGCGGCGACCGGGCCCAGTCGCTCTCCTGGTTAGCGGCGCCGCAGGGCCAGCCTTTCCCGCATCAGGTCCGGCGCCTCCTCCACACCGAAGCGCAGCTGGAGAGCTGCTGCCAGCGCCGCGTATTTGCCTCAGTCCTCCTCCGGGACATCCAGGAGCACCTGGCAGGCCGCTCCTTCCAGCGCCACCACCAGGTGGCCGGCCATCTCCGCCCGGCACCAGCCATTCGTCCGGGCCACGAGCTGGAACTGCGCCTCGTAGGTTTCCCAAGGCGCTGCCCCGTCGTAGCGACCGGGTTGCACTCGCACTGATGGGTGTGGGAATCGCTGGTCAGCTCTGGCAGGGAGGGTATCTTCTCTTTGGGGCATCCACTGGGCGGGAGTAGCAGTAGGAGTAGCAGGCAGGCAGTCGCCCCAATTCTACCGGCAGGACCACTACTGGATAGTGGCCACCTGTCGCACCCAGGAGTTGCTCAGGCTCAGGCTCCCTATGTGCGCTGCCGATGGGTTCTGTCTCTTTTAGAGTCAGACAGCACTTGACAGAATTGGCTAATGTCTGCCAAGATTTGTCCATCCTGCCCACTTCTGACACCAATGTAGCGTTTACAGGTTTTTCTCAGAACAAAGGACCAGTGGAGACGCGATTAACAAACCAAGCAATAGCTTTATTCTTTAACAACCACAAAACCAAACACAGGATATACATGCACATGAGGAGACTGACAGAACACGTACACATCTTTAGGGTGGTAATTACTTAACAACACGCTATACACTTATAAGACTACACAGGGCACTAGAACTACTAGGACATTATTTACACAGGTAGGGTCAGCCGCTGGTCACCGTGCTGACCCTCAGACTCTCCCCGGCTACAACTCCCAGCATGCCCAGCGGTACTATGCACGCCTAGGGGCGCTTCCTCCTCACCACCAGGCGAGGGCATTACAATATATATATATTTTTTCTCTGGTTCTCAGCAGTATCATTGGGCTGAACTCCAGTTAAATGCTTGTCTTAGAAAGATCAAAAGTGAGCGAGGGAAGATGGGTAGAGATTAATGGAAGTTATAAAGGCAATGGGTTGGCTCTGCTTAAGCTTTATTCAGACCTTATTAGGGCAAACTCTATGGGTCAATTGCATCGAACTGAAAGTAGCATACTAACAGGAGTTCAACCCGTGCTTAGAACGCAGATGCCGTCTAAACTTGTGCTCCACCTTAAGTCCAATTGCAACAAACTTTGCTGCTGTGCTTAGTCCGCAGTGCCGAACTTTACCTGTTCTCAATTGCAATGAACACAAAGTAACAACTGCAGCACTCCAGAGTAACTAAAGTAGCGGACTAATTTAAACTGTCTTCATATGGCTTAGCACCATACTCGGTGTAACGCAGGATTGCATTAGAAGGCTCCCAAATATAGTGGAAATAATCCGTTGCTTGGAAATGTATTGGAATATTAATTAAAATTGCTTTACACTCATACCATATTTATTAATAATGAAGTTTATTAATGTGTGTATTTACAGAAGTTTCATTTACTATTTATGTTTAATGTCAATCATTACTAGTAGCTGTGAGCTTTAAGATATGCTAGGAAGTGAAGAGAACAGAACAGAGCAAATGGTTATATAAATAGAGTGGGAGCTTTTAATATGTTCTATAAAATTTGGGAGTCAACTGAATAGATTTGCTAAGTATTTTATTGTGATGGGTCTCTGTATTTGTGGTTATCAGTGGAAAGCAGGGATAATAAGGAAATGGGTGGCATGTTAAAGAAAAAAACTTGGCTTCTTAAAAGTGATTATGACAGAAGAGACAGTGCACTGTGGTCCAATAATGACTGTGTTGAAACAGCCAGAGTGTGCTGCATGCCATGGAGATGGAAAAGGTAGCTCATCCCAGTCAATCGCAAGGTTGTGTAGGACTGCACATGACCTGATGATGATGGTGCTGGCTCTTGATGGACTGGTATACAAACCAAATGACAGCCAAGCAAAGCATTAGTTGTTTTACAATTCCGAAAGATTGTTCAAAGTGGCTTCTTGCATTTTTATGACTCCTGTTATAGTGCTTCTCTTGTAATGATGTAGGATTGTGCACAGGTGTCAGAAGATATAGTCATAAAGAATAACCACAGGCAAAACAACATGCCAGCTTGCTCTTCCCTACTTTGAAAGGAAGATATTGGAACTGATTAAAGAACTTAACTTGAAATGTAAGCTCCTACTGACACAGGAGAGAGAGTTCTGAAAAGTAAGCACAAGGCACACTGTGGATAAATAAATGTATTAATTTAAAAAAAGAAATACTGAGAAGGTCAGAGGAACAATAATTGTTGTATTTATTTGCTCAGGTAGTTTTATAAGTTTAACTCTAGTAAAGTTCTGTTAAAAATAAAACTGGTCATTAGTTGGCGTCTTTTGTAACGATTTAGCAATAGTGACATGTCGGCTTGTTCGACTGGAGTGTTAAACAAAATTAATACAGTAGCGTCCTGTCTCAAGTGTACAGCTACAGTTCTCGTTTGTTTCGTGACTACTTGCAATTGCATTAGTCTGTGTAAAAAAAGACTTCTGCAGCTCCAGTGGTGCGATCGAACTCATGCTGAGATTGAGTTCAAGCCTCACCTGGAGCAGTGTGGCCTATATCTTCAAATATTTAAACTAACTGACCAGTTTAGGTCCTGTTAAGTATTTGCTGGAGATCAGGTCTAAATTAACATGAAAGGAACAAGTAAAGGTTTGTTCCTTGTCAGACCTGAAGAAGGCTCCAAAGCTCAAACGTTGTTTGCTTCTCTTTTCAGCATGGAATAAAATTTTACTTGTTCCTATGCAGTCCACACATGCTGACACAGCTCCCTACTTAAATTACCATCAGCAATGGACCTCCAGCAGACCTATACACAAATATATGAGAGAGGTCTACTGAAACGAGAGGAGCACGATGGAGTACCGAAGACTTGAAAAAGCACTCACTTTTCTGTGTTTTTGTTGTTACCCAGATTTGTTTTTAATGTTCTTTTTCTCTTTGTTTTGAAGTTGTTCTGTTTTTTTTTTCTTTTTTGTAGGTGTTAGACTACTACAGGGATTTACCTAGGTTCTATTAAGACTTCTTTTATCAAAACATATTTTATTAATAAAAGCGTGATTTCTTAATAATCAACTTTAATGTTATCTTTATTAGTAGCTGTATTACAGGTAATGCATGCACAGCCTTTATTATGCTATAGTGAATTTTCAGGTATCCCATGGCGGGAAGAGAACTGAAATTAAGGAAATACTTATTTAAAGGGGTCTTAAAGTCTTAAAAGTGTTCTGTCACATCTGGGTGTTAATTGAATAGATTTGTTGTATTATTTCATATGATTTGACTCTACACTTGTGTTTCTCAGGAGACAGCAGTAATATTGGGGATTTGCGGGTACAGATAATAAATTATACTATACAAGTGTAGAGGTTTGATGGGTTAACTGAGACAATTATTAATTGAAGCAGTAATCACGAGGTTGTTCGTTGTGGTTTTTAGAAAATCAATTGTCAGAACAACTAACAACGCACACACACGGGTTCAATACACGAGATACATTTATTCATATAAATTGTGCACCAAACATATACTAGTCTGCCTGGATACGAGCAGCAGACCTTACTGTGAGGGTTATCAATAAACAAAGTATATAATCTCGAAGAGATGCAAATACAAAGAGATAGACAACAGAGAATATATGTCAATATATATCGTTCGGTTACCAAATCGCTAATCAGTGTTATTACCCACTGTTACTCTAAACTCGGAAGTAAATACATTACTCATGAATTAAATTGATAACAACTTGTGTTGAGGTACAATTGAATTCTCGAGACGCAATGTAGAACATGGGGTTTACTTATCCACTGTGTATGGATTTGGAATTTCCCGGCACGAACACCAAACTAGCTGACAAGCTCTGTTGCAGCCTCGGTCCCAGCGGTTGTCCAATGGGCATTGTCCCGGCGTCCTCTGGCTACCGGCCAACCAGTCGAGGTGCAGCTCGGAGTAGGACGGGCGGAGGAATCTGACTGCGGCGCGCAGGGCAGTCGTTGCTCCGAGGGGATCTACCAGCAGTCTGGCTGGCTAGTAGAAAGTCTCTATGCACTATGCACTCTATGCAGTGTGACGGCTAGTCCTCACAAGTCACTCTTTTGCCCAGGAAGAATCTGGTTCGTTCCCGGTCCAGCGCTGCTTCTGAATAAGCTATTCAGGTTATCGACGAGGGTCCAACTGTGGGCTGCCGTTGATTAAGCGGAGCGTTCACGCTGGTAGAATTCTGAGTACGTACGGGATCCTCGGCCCCGCGCTTAGAACAAAGTCCAAGTCCCTTTGTAGACAACAGCCTTTGTCACGTGATTGTCTCTGAGGATGTGCGAAAATGGCCAAGGAGAGCCCTGATCTGAGCTTGCGCTCCCTTTTTGACCAAGACACAGATGTGTTCTGATTGGTTGAGAGTTTGGCGGGCATTGGAGACCCACATGGTGTTACCACACCCTGCCAGTCTCTGATTGGTTGATCAAGGTGAGATACGAGTCACTTACTCCTGACACTTAGGAATGCAGTCCAGATGTCCATTTGGCACTCCCTAGACAGATAGGCGCCAATGGATGACCATTGATCATGATAGCCAGGCTTATCTAAGTGCATCCCCGTTTGGGAGCTGTCCCTCATCAAAAGAAAACATCTTAAATCAGCCTGCATGAATACTTTCTCTGTGGCTGCACCACAGAGATGGAGAGTGAGATGGGGCCTCATTAAGGAAAGCACAGCAACGCTTAATTCTGTCTTATTACCAAGCATTGCTGCTACAACTGCTTAAATTCAAACTAAACAGGACTATGGGAATGAGATTTGATTTCGAACTGGGTTTTAAATAAATAGGACCGCTGCACTACATTGTGCTTTATGTAAGACAAAAGGTGGGCTTCCTGTGTTTTCGATAACTCAGTTATAAGAGCGGAGGAATATAGTGGAAACAGCTGGGAACTCTTTGTTCTCTGGTTTTAATCTGGCTGGAAGAAAGGTGTTTTTTATGTTCTTTAATCAAAAAGTGAAAATTTATCTTTCACTTAGTTGTCTTATTTTCTAGGCTTGTAGACTCCTCACTCTTCCTAAAAGAAAGTGCTGGAGATAAAGATACAGTAGTTGTCAGAAGTTAAGTTCAGTGGTAGAGCACATACAGGCTGTATGTGGTTGTTTTCAATCGCCGGCGTCTCCACTCTGGATTTCTTCCTAAGCGCGATATCTTTCCTTACTTGTGTGTGAATTTCAGCGCGACACATAAACCCTTTGTCTGTTTTATAAAGATTATATTTTAAATCAGTTAAAACAAAAAAGTACCAATTACATACACGTAGAAAACACATGTATCTAATTTGAAAATTTGGGCAATGTATTACTAGTAGTGGAGCTGAGCTCACAGAAGAGCAGTTGATATTGTTAAACCACGTATTATTTTTAAATGACGCTACTAAGCACTGGCACGGTGTTTGTGCAGTCCTACCCAAGCTTTCTATCAACTGGATGAGTCTCCTGTTCCATCTCCAATTCTTTCCGCACATTTCACCTGTTTCACCACCATTATCATTAGACTATAGCCACTAATACGAGAATACTGTTCTGAAAGACTGTCTTAAATAATAATGTTGAAAAGGGTAATGATAAGAGTTTTTTTCATTAAGGTAACCATACATTTGCCTGTATAGTACAACTTAGTATCTGTATCCGCAAATCCCCAATATTAATGCTGTCTCCTGAGAAACACAAGTGTAGAGTCAAATATTATTACAACAAATCTATTCAATTAACACCCCTATGTGACAGAACACATTTAAGACTTACACCCCTTTTAAATATGTATTTCCTTCAGTTCTCTCCCCGGGATACCTGAAAATTCATTATAGTATAATAAAGTCTGTGCATGCATTACCTGTAATACAGCTACTGATATAGATAACATTAAACTTCATTATTAAGATATTACACTTTTATTAATAAAATATGTATTGATAAAATTCCTTGTGAATAATTGTAGTGTCTGGAAAGCAATTGTTCATTACTTAATGACGATATTATTTCCACTACATTCAGGACAGTTCCAATGTAATCTATTGTTCCACTTCGTCTGCTTAGTCTCCTACTTTAGTAACATCTAATGGGGAGCAGCTGTTATTTTAGGTTTGTTGCAATTGAGAACAGGTTTGCTACAGAGCTGCTGACAAATTTCAGCAGCCAGTTTGTTGCAACTGACCCGTTGTAGCTACCAATCAGAAAAAAAAACAAACGCAACAACTTCAAAAGAGAAAGAACATTAAAAACAAATCTGGGGAACAACATAAACACAGAATCTAATGCGAGAGCTTTATCAAGTCTTCAGTGCTCCTCTTGTCTCAGTAGACCTCTCTCATATATTTGTGTACAGGTACACAGCTGATAGTAATTTAAGTAGGGAGCTGCATCACAGCATGCGTGGGCTGCAAATGGAAAAGTATAGGTTTATTCCATGCTGAAAATAGAAGTAAACACAACGTTTCAGCTGTGGAGCCTTCTTTGATTGTGACTCGAAATAAATCTTTACTTGTTCGTTTAATGTTAATTTATCTCCATCAAATACCTAATAATATCTAAACTTGACAGTTGCTTTCAGTAGCTAAAGACGCTGCTCCAGGTGAGGCTTGAACTCACAACCTCGGCATGACTCCGCTGTGCACTGCTGTATAAGTACCACGCGCTGACCGATTGCGCCACTGGAGCTGTGCAAGTCGTGCTCCTCATACAGACTGACGCTGCAGAAACACAGGGTGAAAACGGTTTCGGTTGTGGATCCATCTATACATGGGGAACACTAAAATAGCAAGGAAAATACAAGAAAAGAAACTGAAAGAATTGTGCTAACAGCAAAGGGGAACTGAGGGAGGTGGTCAGACAAGTAAATCAGCCTGGCAGATTATTTGTATCGACATTTTTTGAGTCAATCAGCAAACAGATTTCTCTTCATGTGCCTTAAACTGTGCAGTTTGTATCTTCGCTGTAGATAGGTTTCTTCAGAAGTCCAGTAAACTGACAATAATGGAGAACTAGCTGACGCACCCCGTCGTGAAGACCCTCTGTAAGGTGATTACACGTTTCAATTTCAAGTCGCCTCCTTTACACTCAATTGCAGCCCCGAAACTGAGAGAAAGCATGAGAAATGGCTTCAATTTCAATGTGAAAGTGCAGTACAGGCTCGATGGCTTCACATCTCCCATCAATCAAATAAAATTGCAGTAAAGCGATCTAAATATGACTCTTAAGTACTTGGAAAGATGATTATTTTGAGCGTGCCTCCAAGGGTCTGCTACGAGGCTTAAGTTAGCTTCTTATTCGCCAGCTTCTTATGCGTGTTTTTCGTTCCACCTTAAATGGTGCTGCTGTGATGTTATGTCGCCTTTCGCCTGTAGATGGCTCTCTTCGATCAGTACTAATCCGGCTGGAATACTGTAGACATCTTCACTGAAAAGGAATATCCAAATAAATAGCGACTGTCCAAATTATATTTTTGTATGGAATATATTTCAGAAAATCGCAAACCAATTTTAAAAACTCACCACAACACGGACTTACACTGGGAAAAGGTGACTGTACTTTCTGCTTATTGCTACGGCCTTCCCCCCGATTATGAAAATGTCTCACAGTTCTAACACCGACGTGTGAAAGACAATGTAACAGACTATCAAAATCCTGAAGTACAAGAAATTTTAATGCACCAGTTTTTTAAATATGACCCTCTGATCCTGGCATGTCAGTATACATTTCGAAAAAGTATGGCACCAATCGCACGAATTGCAATGGCACAAGTTGTTGAGAATATCACTGACCTTGCCGATATTTGCAGGGGATACGAATGTTTTGCACATGTTGAACTACAACACGTAAAAATTGAGCTTCTTAGTCAATATCACCGGGAATGTCCAATAATGACGAACATCAGTAGCTTCAAGGAAACTTTGACTCGCACATGGAGTTTCATCTTCAAATGGAGGGTGGGAGAATTTATTTGTACTCTCGTTGCTCATTAGCTAAACTATTTTAAAAATATGACACAGATTTGTTCGAGAAACTTGTAATCGCCTTAAAGAGAGTCTTCTTGAAGATGTGCACCAGCTAGCTCTCCACTGTCAATTGACAGGACTTTAGGAGAAACTGTTCTCATACAACCAACATACAAATTACACATCTTAAGGAACATGAAGAGAAATCCGTGTACTAAATAACATAAAATTGTCGCTGCAAATTATCACCAAGCTGTTTTATGTGACCACCTCTTTCCTACTTTGCAGCGAGCACAAATCTTTCTGTTTCTTCATCGCAATTTTACTGTCTCTTTCCCCCATGTGGAGATAGATCCACAGCTGAAACTTTAGGTCACTTCCTGTTACTCTGTCCGATTGAAAGAGCTGTATTAAAGGCACTCCCATCTCTGCAGGAAAGATATTGCTGCTCTCAACACAATATACTACAGCCAAATATAGCGATACTGTCACTGCCTGTGGGCCACGTGTTCCTGCTGGCAGTCTATTATGTCATGTTCATCCACACCCAGAAACATTACTTCATCGCTATTTTACTGTCCCCCATGTGGAGATGGATCCACAGCCGAAACTTCAGGTCAGTTCCTGTTACTCTGTCTGATTGAAAGAGCTGTATTAAAGGCACTCCCATCTCTGCAGGAAAGTTAATGCTGCTCTCAACACAATATACTGCAGCCAAATATAGCGATACTGTCACTGCCTGTGGGCCACGTGTTCCTGCTGTCAGTCTATAATGTCATGTTCATCTACACCCAGAAACATTACTGCTGGAGCACAAGAGTTATATAGGCGCAGTCCATAGAGCAAGAATCTCTTAATCTCAGAACTGTGGGTTCAGCCCCCACATTGGGTCCCTCTGTGTCAATTTGATCCCCCCAATCCTCCTAGCATGACCTGATGGCGTAACAGTGATACCCAGTACCCAGCGTAATTCAGCTTTCTTTCCACTTGATTCAGATTTTGATCTGAAATCATCGGCCGAACAAGAGTTTGTCTAAATCGAGGGAGATCTGCTCACAAGCAAGTATTAAACACTTCAGCATTTTCTGTTCGAATACCACAATTTGTCAAAACACTGCCGCTTCTTAAGCTAATAAGTAACGGTTTTTGAGCACGCATTGTATTGTTAATGCTTATATTAAAAAAGCATAAATTCACATAGTGGAATTTGGACTGAACAAAGTAGTCCAGCCCTTTTACAACATTACATACCCACTGATTAAAGCTTAAAACTACAGCAGCAGGAGTAACAATAATGGCAACAACATGTTTGGAGTTCGGCATTTCATTTATTCTGCGGAAACATCGTATTGGAATGAACTGCCCGAGATAAAAGAGCTGACTACACGCTTTAGATTTTTTTAAAGCGGCGTTGCTTTTCCAGGTTTTTCTGAAATTCCTCGGATTTGAGCCAGCACTAAAACATTTCATTCCCGTCGCTGAATACATCGTGGAAACGGTATTTGCAACGGAATGCTGTCACACATGAAACCTTTTTGTTATTCGGTTCTGAAGTTTGAAAATGAAAATAAAACGGGGGTCACTTCATAGGCTTGAAAGAAGTCCAAGCAGCATAAAAACCCGTGAATTCTCACAAAGGCTGCACCTTTCTTCTGCTGCTGTTATAAATAAGCCTTAAACATTTGAATGCATGCCTTACTGCTGCTAATCATATTCACGTGTTTACAAAGCTTTTTTCTGTCCGTTATGTTTTTGCTAAGCAGTTTCTCCGTTTTCCTCGTACTCCCAGTGTAAAGGCAGGTAAAAAAGACAGGGTAAAACGCCTGATTGTCGGGAGTGGGATTTGAACCCGTGCCTCTATTTGGAGATCGAAACACAAAGCTTAAAAGACACGAAGCTGTGAATTTACTGTTTTAAACCGCTTGACTATCCTGAAAAAATGGGTACTGATTGCACCAGTCGCATCCGATTTTCCGTAACTTTAGAACGATTGATACGACTGGACGAACACAATTTGTGGCGTTTAGCATGACATGGAAAACGGTACCGGAGCATTCGGGTCCGGACTACCAGACTCAGAAACAGTTTTTACCCCCGCACTATCAAACTATTAAACTCCCAGCCTCTCTCACTCTCTCCTCACCTCTCACCTATGATCTGAACCTCACAGTGCCTTCTTTCTTACCAAAAACCCAAACACACATTGAAAATCTACTTCTACCATACATGTCAAAAGCTCAATCCCCTCATTTCTATCCCTTTATTTCATTCTTTTGATGCATGTTTTTGCACATAACCTGTTACCTTTTTGTTGTTTTGCACACTGCCTGTTGTTGTTTTTTGCACATCGGCTGTTGTCTTTCTTTTGTTATACAATTGTATTGATGTTGTGTTTTTTTCTTTGTACTACTTATGTCCGAGAGCTAGCTAAATAGCATTTCGTTATACCATATACCTGTGTATGAGTATAATGACAATAAACTTGGACTTGAACTTGAACTTGACATAGTCTTGCAGGCAGTATATTATTTTATCGTTTACTCGTATAAAAAAACATGGTCTTCTCATTCCTAAGTCAGATTTTTAGTGCTTTCAAACGTTACTTCCAACCTGGACTGACAGCTCACCAGATCTGTTTGTGATCAGACCATGGAGTCGGGGGCTGTACTAAGCGCACGTTCCTTCCCAATACTGAAGCGATCATTCGGAAGGTGGGTGTGAAGAGAGATAAGCTTTGTCGACTTAAAAACAAGGCAGGATATGGAAGAATACTAATCACTGGCGAAAGTTATGTTCTCTTACTATTGAGATCCCTACATTGCGAGTTTTTTTAAGACTTTGAAACTAAAGGAAAGCGGTGACAAATGAAACAGGCACGGGTGGGGTTTGAACCCACGCTCTTCGGTTTACGAGACCGACGCCTTACCACTTGGCCACCGCGCCTTCGAGTAAGCATGGGAATAAGGTTGTTCAAATTATTTTTTTCTGAATCTGGTTTACATCGCCAAATGTAAACCGGAGGCAGCAACAACAATAAAAGGGATACTTGTCCTTAAACTCGGACGTGATGTTCTGCAGACGTGCACAATGTCCTGTTTTCTTGCAGTGTAGACATTTTGCTGTTCACGCTCCGCATTCATCTGCTTTGTGCGTTGTTAGTCCGCACCTGTAACATGTAATGTCAGCCGTCCCCTGTTCTTCTATTTCTCTAGCATGACTGTGTCCTGCTGCTCGGCTTTTGTTTGTAAAGTTTGAGCGAGCGCCCCGTTCAGTGTCACTTTGTCACTGTGGTCAGAAAGCATTCTTGATTCTGCTTGAGCTGCTTCATGAATTCTAGCGACTGTAAGAGCTCTTCTTAAAGTCAGGCCTTCCTCCTGCAGCAATTTATAGTCTCTTATGTGCACATTTTTCCACAAGTTGATCTCTTAACATGTCAGTTTTCAATACTCCAAAGTCAAAAGATTTAGCCACTTCTCTTAGTGCAGTCACAAAAGCATCAACAGATTCGTCCTGAGACTAAGTTCTCTGCCTAAATTTATGCCGTTCCAAAACCGCATCTTTTAAGTGCTCTTGATTAAACTATGCATAGAAAAACAGCACTACTGATTATTTTCATGGACCGATGCACACTTGTTCTGTACAACTCGAGTGATAAAGCCCTGTCTGCAAATATTGTAGAAGAAGGGCGCTGTATGCAGAGGTCTGAAACCTGCTCCACAGAAGAACTTTATCCAGAGGTGTTAAAGAAAATTGATTTATTTTCCTGACTGCAATGTATGGTGAAGCATAAAATCTAGCTGCATAAGTCTCTATTACGTGTCATTTATGAATGCGTTTCAAATAGCAGCCAGTGAAGGATTAACGCTTTTGGAGCATGTATTATGTTCTAAATACTCTTATTTAAATAAGCTTAAATTCGCATACTGTTATTTAGACATTGCAAACCAGTCTGACCTCATACAACATTCTGTGCCCGCTGAGTAGATCTTAAAGCAGCTTCAGCCAGAGTAGCAGTAATGGCAACACAGTGCTTGGAGTTCAGCTTTTCTTATTTCTTCTGCAGAACCACTGGTATCGGAATATACTGATCCGCATAAGAAGCGCTACCTGTTTCAGATAGTTTTTATTGAGCGCTGCTCTAAACTTTACATTTGCTCAGGCTTGTTTTCCCCATGAAAAAAGAGATTTCCTTAATTACATTTAACTTTTTTTTCCCTTATCATCAAGTAGAAATAAATAAAACATATCGTTCCATTTAAGAGCCACATGCAGGATGGCTGGTGGTCCAAGGCGTTGCGTTCAGGTTGTAGTTTCCCCTAGAGATGTTTGTTCAAATCCCACTTCTGACAAAGAAGTTAGAGTAGAAACGATAACATCCCTAAGTAGAAAACATCTCACATTTCATGTGTTTAATGTTAAGTGTCTTAGTGGTTGCCTCGGTGGTTGATGGCTCTTCTCTCTTGCAGGGTGATGGCAAACTTCTTGAGAAAGGGAGTCTCCTACGTAAGGCTGCTCTTCGTCAAGAGCGGAGACAAAAGGAACAGACTTCAAACCGACATTAATTACTGAGAGCAGGCGAAAATGTCTTTGGAAAAGAGGAAATGACTGCTGACCGTAAACAGAGCACCGGACAAGCGCTCCTCGTTAGTATAGTGCTGAGTACCCCTGTTTGTTGCGTGGGAGACCAGGGTATGTTTCTGTGACAGGGCACAGTGTCCACGTGGGTTCAATCCCCACTCTTGGTAGTGTTGTAATAAGTTTTAAGTGACAGAACACTTTGATGATTTGCACTCTATTTAAATATGAATTTACTAAATTTCAGTTCAGTTCTCTTCACTCCCACTCCCTGGCATAACTGAACTCTCACTATCGCATACTGAAGGCTTTACATGCATTAGCTGTGATACAGCTCCCCAATAAAGACGGAATCAAACAGTTTGTTCTGTTTCTCATGGTGATCCTCTTCTCGATCCAAATGAAATGTTTAATATGATGCCTCAAGAAAAAAAAAGGAGTGAATTTCCGCCTGTAATGATTGATGCCCCATCAAACATTTTGTAACATCCCCGGAAGTTTATAAAGTAGAATCCTGGTTTGTGGCTTAAATTCAAGGTAACCAAGACTAAGGAAACAAGTTGGAAACTTGATGTCGAACTGGAATTTAATCACCCAGAATATTTCACTACTTTGGGTAGTATGTGCCAGAGTGGAGTTCTTTAGATCCGTTTGACAGCTCAGTTGTGTCATGGAAATATAACTATCAAGGAAGCCACAAGAGAGAGTTCTCACCTGAGTAAGGTCTTTATTTCAATATTGCAATATTGGGAGCCCTGCTGCCACTTCGCCAAGTGCAACCAGAGACTCAATTTGTTACAAGCAGTACAGGGTTTTTATAAGACGTTGCGCTGTAAAAAAGTTCAGCACTTGGTCCCTTTCTAAAACTTCCCCTTTCTCTAAGAGAAAACAGATTACATCATAGAGCGAGAGAAGAAAAACTAGATTTGTTATTCAAAGCTTATCAGTTACTTTCAGCTAATTCTAATGACCCAGACAGCATATATTATTTTGGTACATTGTCTTCTAAACTAACCTAAACAGTGTACTTTGTTGACGAACTGTTTTCTAAAATTCTGCACGTACTGTAGCATAGCAGTTATATCCTTGAAATATTATCTAAAAGCACCAATATATTTTTTGTAAAGCTCTCTACATTTTTAAGAATCAATTAACTCATTAGATTTCCACTACAGTTGGTAGAGCGGAAAACTGTAGTGGGAACAGTAAGGAATCCTTAAGTCGCTGTTTTGACTCCAGCTGGAAGGAAGGTGCTTTTTGTGAACTTTAATCAAAGAGTTAAAATAGCGAATCTTTTTCACTCAGACGTTGATCAAAAGCTCAATAAACGATGAAGCAGAGGCTCTTGTTCCGAATTCAGCTAACATCTGATTGTCTTGTTTAGGCCAAGATCTGATCTTTGAATTAAGGGACTACTCTGTCTGATTTGTAATTCAAAAGTAGATACAAATGTCACTGTTTTCAAAGGATAGGTACTTAATTGGCTTTATGATTTGGTATTGATTTTGTATCGTTATATTATTAAGTTTGTGCTTTCTGTGTTTTCCATCGTATTGTGAACTACTTTTTTAAACAAATGCTTACAAAGGCAAACACAGCACACATCTGTTTATACCAGCGGTGAATTGTACATTTTTATTACGTACAATCTACTGTATTTTTAGAAAAAAATGGCGTACTGTGCACGATATGTTGCAGAAACACAACCTGATATTTTCATAATTATTATTTTAATCATTTGACAAGTATGAGGTCCGGGATCCAAATCTTCAGTTCTGATTTTTTTTAAAGTGATATCTTCTCTTCCTCTCTTGGAAATCACAAGATGTGAGCAAATGTTTTTTGTTCTTTTTTTTTCACGTTGCGATCCAAAGAGCCTCAGACACACAGTCTGACAGAAACCAAACCAGAATGGATTCTGCTGGAGGCCGGACTGAGCTCATTCTCACTCCCTGTGCTGAAAACAGAATTATCTCTTCTCCGAACATCGTCTACAGCTGCTAGATATTGCTCTGCGTCCTACTGCTCCAGCAATTCCTTTGACCAAAGACAGATCACTTGTGTGCTTTTAACCTTCTTGTAGCTACAGGCTCTTTGATGGCTCATGCTGATCGTCCTCTGGATCCAAAAGAAAATTTTAAAGCTGATGCATTTTCGATTGTAATTTGCATCTAGCTACAACGTCCCTGGAAAAAATATTTTATTAGTTGTGTGCAATCGGTATCTTTTACTTTACAGATGGTAGTGGAAATAGTTTTTAAAATGTTTTCTAAAGAAGATTGTATTGCCAGGACCTGCCTTTAGCGCTCAGTAGCGATTACACTGTTGATATAGATGGAGAAGAAATGTAAGATGAATTGATGATCTAAGTTAAAATAGCCCTATCACGCCTCCTGTAACAGTGTTTGTATTCATAGCAAGTAATATTCTTTTTCAAACCCGAACGTTGCTTTTGCATTAAGTGTTACATAACAATTACCGGTTTCGGTAGCTTCTGAAGAGCGCACTTTTCCAAACTGAAGCCTATAAGAACATTATTCAAGATGCACCATGGCCCAGAATCGTGCATTGGGACAAGGATTAACATCAATTGAAAGAACTCGCAAATAAAAGATTTGACCGAAAAATTAAATGAGTAGGCAAGTATTAAAACAACACCATAACTTCTTGACTTCCAAACTCTTTCCTGGTTCAGGCCATGTAAAATGACATCATCAGTGGAGTCATGCCGAGGTTGTGAGTTTAAGCCTCACCTGGAGCAGCCTGGTTTTCTGTCTTGACAGGTAAACAGTGTTTTGTGTTATTTGCTAAATGGAGAGAGGATTCTGTGTTAATTGTGCTCCTCCTGGAAGAGGTCAAGATGAGATGTTCACGAGGCTGGTGGTAAATATCCTATCC
Source organism: Lepisosteus platostomus (assembly GCF_059453375.1). NCBI lineage: Eukaryota > Metazoa > Chordata > Actinopteri > Semionotiformes > Lepisosteidae > Lepisosteus > Lepisosteus platostomus. The sequence goes on along the minus strand of NC_142615.1, from coordinate 50,402,112 downwards.
AGGAATATTTTTTGTTCTTTATCGGGGAATATCGAATATCGGGGCTGTATAAAGGGGCTGTAGGGGGTCAGATCTATAGATGTAGTAAACACATCAGTGGAGACGGTGTGTCTGCTCTCTGTGAGAGAGACGGGCGGAAAGAATAATCTGTGGTCTGGGAAGAAGAGACCCTCTTTTGAAGAGCGGCGCTCCTCACGGAAGAGAATGAAAAAAATATTTTTCAGGGACGCTGATTTTTCTCTTTGGGGGAATTAATGTGTGACCTCGTGGCGCAATGGTAGCATGTCTAACTTCAGATCAGAAAGTTGTGAGTTCAAGTCATGTTGAGGTCAGCTGATGTGTTTGCAGGTGCTGCTGGTGCCGAACCTGGAAATTACACCACGCGGTTGGGTTTTATCTGTACACCACTTAGGTAATCTGAACAAAATAACAGAGCAGTACAGAACACGCAATAAGGAGCTTATGCAGCGAATAATCTTGAACACGATGAGAGAAAACTGCCCATCTGCGTAACATCATGTCCGACTTTAGAGACAGTAACATCAGAGAATGGAAGTTTCAGACCATGTTTTTGTTACAGGTTCAAGCAAACCTGAAAGTTAGGGAGTGTTTGGTCACTTTTGTATGAAAACGTGTCTGAAGCCTGTAATTATAATTCGCCCTTTTTTAATTGTGGTTGAAATCCACTCCTATGTACCAAGACCTTACAGTATATTCATGTTTACTTAAATGACTAACGCTATTGGACATTACTTGGTGTCTTTTTTTGTAATGATTTGCTATTTCATGCAGGAAAGAAAGGAACCCAGACCCAACGTTTGCTTTCAGGTGCAGTTCATTTACATACCGGACATCTATTTCTGAGGAGCCTGATTTAAATCACACAACCCCGGAAGAAGTCGAATCGATAATCTTGTAAACCGAAATAAGACGCGTTATCCATTAAACCACTAGCCCGTCACGTAAATGAATTGCACCATGGTGAGTTCAGTGCCGCTACTAGTAATACCCCACCCCCATCTTAAATTTCTAAGTGAGAAACGTGTTTTCTACATTTTTGTCAGTTTTAAAACTAGGAGTATACGGCACTCTGCACAGTGTACAAAGTAAATTATTTTCGCAGTAATTAATTTATTTACACGTGTATACTAAATATAGTAATAAATATAATAAATTAATTAATTACTGCGAAAATAATTTACTTCGTACACTGTGCAGAGTGCCGTATACTCCTAGTTTCGGCACACACGATATATACAGTAAAAAGCCTCAGGCACTGTGTTAGATGTGTTTTCAACATTATATATGCGTTTATTAATGTCGTCGATTTTACAGTTGCAATTCGACATTGATTATATGTCGCGGCGACGTATATATACGTATAGCCGTATTTCGCCATGAATATACGTATATTCGACGATATATATATATACGTATATTCGACGAATCACTGCCCACTGGGAATAGGTTTATTCCATGCTGAAAAGAGAAGAGAGAAAACATAGCTGTGAAACCTTCTTCAGGTTTGTTTTCTCTCTTCTCTTTTCAGCGTGGAATAAACCTACAGTATTACTTGTTCCTTTGCAGATACGAATGCTGACGTAGCTACCCACCTGAATATATTAAACGCTTCATCTATATGATTAACATAATGTTCTCCTGAATAACTACTCGAAAGAAGCCGTAGCTCAGGTGTTAGAGAGATTTGAAATCGGATCGGTGGATTTAGAGTCCAGACTGCGAACCGACAGCTGACACAGGTCTTTTATAGAACAGTTTTGATTTTCTCTACTTTGTCCCCGTGACGTCATTGTCCTGCTCGCAGCCGAGCCCGACACACGATACTGTCTGGTTTCTGTCACTGGGCGGGTCTGTGTTGGTTCTAATGCCCCAGTATTATGACGGGGACACTAAACTGTAAACAGGTGCCGTCCTTCGGCTGAGACGTAAAACCGAGGTCCTGACTCTGTGGTCATTAAAAATCCCAGGTCGTCTCTTGAAAGAGTAGGGGTGTAACCCCGGCATCCTGGCCAAATTTCCCATTGACCCTTACCAGTCATGGCCTCCTAATAATCCCCATCTCTGAACTGACTTCATCCCTCTGCTCTCCTCCCCACTAATAGCTGATGTGTGGTGAGTGTTCTGGCGCACTATGGCTGCAGTTGCATCATCCAGGTGGGGCTACACATTGGTGGTGGTGGACGGGAGTCCCCATTACCTGTAAAGGGCTTTGAGTGGAGTGTCCAGAAAAGCGCTATATAAGTTTAAACAATAATAATTATAATTATTATTATTATTATGTAAAATGCAATAAAAATATCATGTTTGAATAATGTAAAAACTGATAAAGCTAATGCTTTTTTCAGGGCTATATCTACTTTTTAAAAAAAGGGAAGTCTGTCGCGATTGTGAAATTTGGAGAACATGCACCAGCGGGTGCCTTCACATCTCCAGCTTCAGTCTCGCCTGTAGCTGCAAGAAGGTTAAAAGCGCACAAGTGATTTGTCTTTGGTCAAAGGAATTGCTGGAGCAGTAGGACACAGAACAGTATCTAGCAGCTGTAGACGATGTTCGGAGAAGAGATAATTCTGTTTTCAGCACAGGGAGTGAGAATGAGCTCAGTCCGGCTCCCAGCAGAATCCATCCTGGTTTGGTTACTGTTAGACTGTGCATCTGAGGCTCTTTGGATCGCAACGTGAAAAAAAAAACAATTGTTCACATCGTGTGACTTCAACGAGAGGAAGGGAAGATATCATTTTTAAAAATATCAGGACTGAAGATTTGGATCCGGGACCTCATACTTATCAAATTATTAAAATAATAGTTATTAAAATATCAGATTGTGTTTCTGCAACATTTTGTGCACAGTACGCCATCTTTATCTAAAAATAAAACAACAGTCACAACGAAGCCTTTACACGCAGTCTGGGGTATTTTTCCCTTTTATATTTTTGCCACTTTATATCGAACCTGTTATACTCCCAAAAGTGCACAGTAGATTGTACTTAATAAAAATGTACAATTCACCGCTGGTATAAACAGATGTGTGCCGTGTCTGCCTTTGTAAGCATTTGTTTAAAAAAGTAGTTCACAATACGATAAAAACACATAAAGTACAAACTTAATAATACAACAATACAAAATCAATACCAAATCATAAAGCCAATTAAGTAGCTATCCTTTGAAAACAGAGAACACCTTTATATCTACAAAAAACTTGACATTTGTATGTATTTTTTAATTAAAAAGCAGACAGTGTAGTCCCTTAATTCAAAGATCAGATCTTGACCAAAACAAGACAATCAGACGTGAGGTGAATTCAGAACAGGAGCCTCTGCTTCGTCGTTTATTGAGCTTTTGTTCAACGCATGAATGAAACAGATTCACTATTTTAACTCTTTGATTAAACAAAGTACACAAAAGGTGCCATCCTTTGAGCCGGAATTGAACCAGCAACCTAAGGATTCCCTGCTATTACCCACTACAGTCCTCCACTTTACTAACTGATCTATCAAAGGGATGTCAGGATGTCAGGAGCTGCTCTCTGTCACATACTGCCCAATGTAGTGAAATGTTCTGGGTGATTTAAATCCCAAATTGACATAGTTTCCAACTCGTTTCCTTTTTTTTAATTTGAATTTAAGCCGCGAACCAGCATTCTCTGTATAAACTTGCAGGGATATTAAAAAATGTTTGATGGGGTATCAATTATTCAGAAATTGACTCCTTTTTTTTCTTGGGGGATCATATTAAACATTTCATTTGGATCTACAAGAGGATCACCATGAGGAACAAAACTAAGTTTCATTCTGTGTTTATTAGAATCTGTATCACAGCTAATGCATGTAAAGCCTTTAGTATGCGACAGTGAGAGTTCAGTTATGCCGGAGAACTGAAATTTAGTAAATCCATATTTAAATAGATTGCAAATCTTCAAAGTGTTTTGTCACTGCAAATATTATTACAGGGGTTTACCAGCTGCCGCACGTGCTTGTTTTGGGATTATTTCCAAAAAATATCCCATTAGTAGTTGTGTGTCCTTACTGGTATCTTTTAAACATTCGATTATATACAAACGGGACAGAGACAAAGTAATAATCCCATTTTAAGGTGTCTTGCATTTTAATTTACTGAACAGATAAATTGAAATGCTCTGATTCAGAGCCCCTGCAGTTCATGCTAATTAGAACCACAACAATGCTCCTGAGTCCTGGGCACTACACTGAGCACACGTTCAGCTGGGCTCTGACTTTGTTAAGCACGACTTCTTGTTGCAGTTGAGCTCAGAGCTAGATATGATCTCCATATTCTACCGCAATAAGTAGTCTGAAACTTAGTAAATAGTACACAGTTTTTAACTGAAGTCAGGTTGTTAAAAAATTAAACCAGCACCCTGTCACCGAAACTTACCCCGGTCTTCCGCGCGACAAGCGGGGGAACTCAACACTGTACTAACAAGGAGCGGTTGTCCGCAGTTGAGCGTGAGCTCTGATTACTGTCAGCAGACATTTCTTCATTTCCAATGACGTTTTCTTCTGCTCTCAGCTTTTTACCGGTCATAAATGTTCAAGAAGTAATTCATTTGAGTTGGAAGTCTGTCTCTGTTACCTTCGGTCCTGATAAAGAAAAGCCGTGCGTGGGAGACTCCCTCTCTGAAGAAGTTTGCCGTCACCCTGCAAGAAAAGAGAGCCATCATTCACCGAAACAGCCACTAAGACAAATAACATTAAACACGTGAAATGCGAGATGTTGTGGAAATGTTTTCTACTTAGAGATTCTGTCGTTTCTACTCTAACGAGAGAGGCTCTTTGTCGGAAGTACGATTTGAACAAACGTCTCCAGGGGAAACTGCGACCTCAATGCAACGCCTTAGACCACCAGGCATCCTGTCTGTGGCTCTTGTATTGCATTATATGTTTTATTTATTTCTACTTGTTGATAGGAAAAAAAGTGAAATCGTGTAATTTGGGAAATGTATTTTTTTCATGGGGAAAACTAGCCTGAGCAAATGTAAAGTTAAGAGCAGCGCTCAATAAAAACCATCAAAGCCGAAAGCGCTTCTTATGCGGATCAGTATATTCCGATGCCGGTGGTTCTGCAGAAGAAATAAGAAAAGCCGAACTCAAAGCACTGTGTTGCCATTACGGGTACTTTGGCTGCAGCTGCTTTAAGATCTACTCAGCGGGCACAGAAAGTTGTATGAGGTCAGACAGGTTTGCGCTGTCTAAATAACAGTGTGCGAATTTAAACTTATTTAAATAAGATTATTTACAATGTAATACATGCTCCAAAAGCGTTAATACTGCACTGGCTGCTATTTGAAACGCCTTTAGAAATGACGCGTAATAGAGATTGATGCAGCTGGCTTTTATGCTTCACAATACATTGCAATCAGGAAAATAAACCAATTAGAAATATGCAATACAACGTCTTTGAGTTCGGCTATTTTTATTTCTTCTGCAGAACAACTGGTATGGGAATGTACTGATCTGCATAATTCGCGCTTTCGGTTTCTGATCGTTTTTATTGAGCGCTGCTCTGAACTTTACATTTGCTTGTGCTAGTTTTCCACATGAAAAAAAAGAGATTTCCCTAATTACATGATTTCACTTTTTTTCTTATCAACGAGTAGAAATAAATAAATTACATATAATTCAATATAAAAGCCACAGGCGAGTTGGCTGGGGGTCTAAGGCGTTGCGTTCAGGTCACAGTTTCCCCCTCGGGTTTTTTGTTCGAATCCCACTTCTGAAAAAAAGGTTTTCTCGTTTTTCTCTGTGAAAAGACAATCAAGTTCTTAACAAATTTCATATATTAGACTTCCGCAATACGTTCTGGCTTTAACAGGAAACTGTGCGCTTCCACAGAAAGAGTAACAAGAGGAGACGTTTCCATGTTACTTGTAGACTTAGATAAAGGAACGTGGCGGTGAATGAAAGAGGCACAGACGGGATTCGGACCCGCGATCTTCGGTTTACGAGACCGACGCCTTACCACTTGGCCACCGTGCCGTCGCTGTGAGCGGGGTCAGCTTACTATATGTTGAATCAACGCTAGTAATTTTACTGTTGTAATAGAGGAACAAGAGGCGCAGTCGGTAGAGCTTGCGACCCTTAAGTTCAAAATCGTTGATTCATGGGTTGTTTGTGTCCTTTCTGATCCCTCTAATCTTTTAGTAGGACAGTGCAAGCAGGACGTGATAGGGTACAGTGACTCCCAATGTCATATGAGCTTTGTGTAATTTAGCTTTCTTAACGCTATGGGGCTCGATTCAAATATCGCTGTGAAAGGTTTTTTCTAGATTGAGGGTGATCTGCTCCCGAGTAATTATAAACACCTGAGCGTTTACTGTTTACTGTTGTGTTACTGTGATAAAGGAACACCGCACTTTATCAAAATACTGCTGCTTCCTAATTTTACATAATGGTATTTAGGCCGGGGAGAGTGACTGCATTCCAAGAGGCTAAAAGTTGATTTCACAAAGCCCCCATTTAATAAAATACATTAGAAACCGCAAGGAAAACAGTATGTTTTAATAAGTCTTCTCCTGGTTTTATATTATTATAGTCTTTCACATTTGAATGCATACCTTACCGAAAATCTTACCTAGATTACAGGCAACACAAACAGTTCTTAATGCACAAAGTCTATTTATAGTTGACTTTCTGCTAATCACATCTAATAGTTCATGAATCTTCCTGCCCATCATGTGTCTGCTAAGCAGTTTCTCCATTTTCCTCCTCCTGTCATTGTCAGCAAGCACATCAAGATGGGAAAATGTAACAGGGAAAAAGAGTAGCTGGTAGGAGTGGGATTTGAACCAAAACCTCGATCTAGAGACAAGAATACCCATGAGAGCTAGAAAAACAGAAGTCCTTAATCAGGGTGCGTTAGAACACTCAACCATCCTGACAAGCAACTGGTAGGAGTGGGATTTGAACCCACACCTCGATCTGGAGACAAGAATACCCGTGAGAGCTAGAAAAACACAAGTCTTTGATCATGGTGGAGGGGAGTCCCCATTACCTGTAAAGCGCTTTGAATGGTGCTTTAGAACACTCAACCATCCTGACAAGTGATGGATGAATGGAGGTGTATTGAATACACCAGTAGTTCACCAACCTGAGTTGCTTTGCTGGAGAAGTGCCATGTTACATGTTGTAAACGTCAAACGTACAAACGTGTTGTACTTTCCAACCTTTCAGTAATATTTTCCAGAGCTAGGGCGCAGTTGTCTTCACAATCTGGATTATCTCAAAAGCAATGATGTCTGTGTAAAACAGATTTTATTTTCGGGAACCGACATTGTATTGCATATTTCTAATTGATTTGTTTTCATTATTGTAATGTATAGTGGAGCATAAAAAAACATCTGCAAAAATCTCTATTACGCGTCTTTGGCATTTCAAATAGTAGCGAGAGCGAGGATCAAACCCCCCTCTTGGCGATAGTTGCCTCACGCTCTGAACAACCAAGTCCTGCTTATTCCCGCTGTGGGTCATGGATGGTGTGTTTTGGTATTTACTCGAAATTACGGAGGATACATGGGACTGCATTTACCTGATAACATACCATGATCTCTAGTACCTAATGAGCTTTGATAATTCAGCTTGCTTATTGCTTTGGGCTCAATTCAAAAGTTGCAGTGAAAGCAGGAGCTGAGCAAGATTCTGTTTAAATGGAGCCAGATCTGTTCACAAGCGGGGAAACACTTCAGCGTTTACTAATTGAAGACCACAATCCGCTAAAACACCCCTGTTTCTTAGACTAAAAGAAGCTAAAAGCATTTTTGAACATGGGTTATATTGTAAATACTGTTATTAAAAAGCTTATTCGCATACTGTCGGTTATTTAGACGGTGCAAAACAGGCTGCCCTTATAAAACTTTCTGTGCCCGTTTTGACCAAGGAGAAAGTATTTTCTGATGGAGCCCTATGCGAAAAGATTTAATTAGCTTTACCCCTGCCAATGATTCAGCATGAAGAAGTAAAAGTTTCAAAGGGAAAAGCAGCTCGCTAACACAGCCAATATTAAATGTACTTGCCGGCACACTATCACGTGCATTGGTTCAGAAGTGATCTCGGCAATGTTCCCAAAGTAAAGCTGAAAGTGCCAAAGAGCATTTCTGTTGAGAAAACTGCCTTGATGTTAAGCTTAGAAAGCCTGTCTTTTAGATGTTCTATCTCTAAACACCTTGTGCAGCCTCCCAACAGACTAACAAATATTTTTTTTGAGAAATGGGCACACACCCGGAAGACAATAACGTTTATCTACATTCGAGTATGTGAATAACAATTTAACAGAAAAAAGTTTGTAAATGAGATTTTGCAAAAATTCAATAAATCGTCTATAAACAGTAAGAAATTATTAAGAAAGTAAGATATTGTTTTATTTTATAAACTTTAAGACAATGAAGAGAGTTTACAGGTCATCCTTCGCTTTTGCTCTTTCAACTTAAGCGTTCAGGATCCAAGCCCATGTGCGGATGGTTGTATTTCTTAAAGTAACTTGTAATCATCAAAAGTTGTTGTGTAGTCCTTCAGTTCTTTCTCGAGTTGTACCATGGATATTTTATACGATCAATACTTTTCATGATCATTTGCATTTTCCGTTTCAAACGGAAAAAGTTCAAAGTGTCCTTATAACTGTGCTCCACATCTACACGAGAGCGCTTGTAAGAGTACAGGACATGCAATGAGGAGTTTGTGCAGCTTTCAGCTTAGTGCGGAGTCCAGAGGAAGGACTCACTCGCTGAATGATCTCTCAAGAAATTCAAAGGGTGTTTTCTGCAAAAGCCATGACAAGTGTGAAGAACAGAACGAAATGTTTTGGAGTTACATTTAAAACAACACTGAGAACACTGTAGCACTTCGAGTGTGTCTAAATTTAATTGTGTAAACCTAGCTGTCTATAAACACAGACAAGGAGTTCTCACACAACAGAAGATTGCGATGTGAGCACAGTAATATGAAACACTTGGAGATGCCAGGGATTGAACACAGGACCTCATACATGCAAAGCATGCACTCTACCATTGAGCTACATCCCCAACAGAACAGCTTGTGGAACTGACTTAGAGATGTGCAGATGCTCACTGACCACAATCCACCACTCACGAAGAATGTCTGCAGTTTCCCACTTTCGCGTTTCCTCTAATACAGAGTAAATTCATGGGAATGAAGAAATAAGGAAGGAAAAATAGTCACATCTAAGCTTCCAGAGACCGGTTAAAAATGAATCAGTTATTTTTATATCCAGTCACATGGACGACGGCCCAGTGGGCAAAAGACGTATAATATACGTCTATTAAACGCATACCTTAGACGTCTAAATGTGGTCCGCAATTCGTCTAGAATGAAATTCTAATATATGTCTATTGTTATACGTCTATGATAAGGTGTTCATTATACATAAATGGTTGGAGTTCTATTATACGGATAAATTTAGAGCACTATTATACATATATGATTGGAGTTCAGGATAACTTTAGAGGACTATTATACGTATATGGTTAGAGGTCTATTATACGGATAACTTTAGAGGTCAATTATACGTATATGGTTAGAAGTCTATTATACGGATAATTTTAGAGGACTATTATACGTATATGGGTAGAGGCCTATTATACATTACAATACAGATTTTAAAATGTACAACTTCTATATTTCCAAGAAAAAAAATATTACAATGAAAGTTAAGACGATTTTTGTCCACCATTTGCAAACCCTGTCTAATTGTCCTAACAGTTAGAACCAGAAACCTATTATTTTCAGTGTCCAGATCTCCTGGCCCCCTGCCTTGCATATGCATTCTTCAAGTAACACATTGTGTGTTCCTTTATTTCTTTAAAGGTAGGGTGGGACTTCAGCACCGCAGCTAGGAGAAAATTATATAATATTACTACCCAAATAAATGATGATTAATATCTTCTTTAGTATAATCTCAAAAATGAACCATTAAGGTTAACTAAGCTCAAAGCTATAATAAACGTATAAAATTTGGCTTGCATCATAGCAGTTGAGCAATAAAGTCTGTCCTAATTAAAGAGTACCCAAAGTTTGAAAGTACAACATAGAATAAGAATAATTAGAGAAACGGCAAAACGATTTTGTGTCATCTTCCCCCTCACACTATTTTTATGTGCCTATTTTTGCTTATTAACGTACTATTTTAATCAAAATAATATTAAGTAAGATCTATATGTATTCAGATAGTATTATTATTATTATTTATACCTACTCGTCAAAAGAGGATTGCTGAGATATTTGCGGATTTCTTCTACGATTGAAAAACGTGTCCAAAATGGTGACCAACGAATACTAGCAATGCATTGTGGTATATAACCGGAAAATATACCACAACGTATGCGTTTATTAATGTTGTCGATATTATGGTTGAAATTTAACATTGATAATACATCGCAGCTATGTGCCCCCTACTATGAGCTGATGTGCAATTTTAACGCATGCAGTTAGTAAGGAAACGGTCACTGTTGTAAGGTATTATATATAATGACATTATGGAATAGGATGGGGACAGGCCTGGTGTCACGGGGGGAGGGAGGAGTGTCGCCCCTTCAGTTTTGGGCAAAAGGATTTACTTAACTTGTAATAAAAAAATAGTTGTACTTTGTCAATGGCCAAACATTAATTTATTTACACGTGTAAAATAAATATAGTACATATAGTAATAAATACAGAAAATACAGTAATAAATATAGTAAATTAATTAATTACTACGTAAATAATTTACTTCGTACACTGTGCAGATGGCTGTATACTCCTAGTTGCAGCACCCACGATATATACAGTAAAAAGCCTCAGGCACTGTGTTAGATGTGTTTTCGACGTTATATATGCGTTTATTAATGTTGTCGATTTTACGGTTGCAATTAGATGTTGATAATACGTCGCAGCGACGTATACACAGATGCAGCCATTCAAAATGGGTGGGGTATTTCGTGGTATACCCCGGTGGGCGTGTCACATTAAAACGCAGTATCATGCAGTATCACGCAGTGTATCGCGTCATTTGAGGTCATGCTGGAACCTCTCATGTACAGCATTTGAGCTTGGACAAAAGTTGGACAAAAGTACACAACCTACCTTTATCAGAAATATTTATGCATCAAAGCCTTTACCGAAGATATTACTAATAGTATTAATAATGAATGACTTTGGACAAGCTGTAAACTCAAAGTATTATGCTGGTCCACATTCTTTCTAACCGTCATTTTAAACGAAAATACTTTTAGTTTTTTCTTTGACAAACACCACAGCATTTCGTGGATAATTTCTTAAGCACATTTGTACAAGCACTTGGAATCTGTCCAAGCCCTACTTTGTCAGGCATTTTCTTTTACTGCAATGGACATAAAAACTCCCTTGCTTTTAACAGAGCGTTTCATAATTTCTAACTACGAAAATTATTTAAACTGCAACACTTATCATTCAACCAGGGCTCAAAATATCACAAGGATCCTCAAGAGCACATCAAAGACTGTATTAAAAGATACTTGTATCAGATACATGAGAATCCAGGCTTTTTTTCTCAACACTTTCTTTTCCGTATACCAGATATTATGGAACTACTTCAGAAGGCTGTCAGCCAGTCAGATTCCAGGAATCAGTACTTTAAAGAAAATTCGATTTCTCCCTAAACATTTTACGCATCGAAGTCTTTAACTAACATGTGAAATAGTGGCAGTTTTAAGCTTTTCTGCTAATATAATATGGAATTGCGTATCTAAAGAAATTAATAACGATATGATTATATTTGTGTACTGCGACAGGGCTGTGTAGGGCTGTTTCGCCTCACAATCAGACAAATGCAACATAAATTGGGCTGTGTAGTCTTCTAAGTATCTTAATAAACTTTCAGCATAGCTTTCTCCCCGTTTAGATTTATTTTTCTTGGGATCTTGGGATCAAACGTGGAAAGATTAGATTGTAATCGTTTTTATTTTTTAAATACATTTTAGAAAAGTGTAATCTATACTAAAAAGCTGTACACCACCTGCTATAAAGATACATATTGTAATACTTTCGGTCTCAGATAGGACGGACACAAGAACTCAGACTTGCAGAGTTAAAGCAACTTAAAGCCTTGATTTTATATATCACCTTTAAAAGTGGCATCACCAAGCAATACAGATTACAAAGTAAATACCCAACACTGATTGCACCCATCTGTCATGTTAATAAAGACCTTTAAATTGAATTTAGTTTTATTACTTGTTTTTCAGGAAGTTAAAAAAAAACACTTGAATTACTTATCCAGTCTCTCGAACTAAAATTATTTTTCAATCAATGCAACTAACATCGGGCAACGTGTTTTTTTTAATCCAACATTGACAGCCACAACAACAGATGACAATTTCCTTAGTCCTTCCTTAGTCTTCCTGAAATTGTCAGATTATGAGTGAACAAAAGCATTTTATTAAAAACACGTTTGTGTTTGTTTGGGAGCTATATTATGTATTTTTCATATGTAAGAAATAATGATGTGTTCCTGCTTACACATTGCACGACTTTAAAAGCTAGAAAAACAGGTTTCGATTCACATTATCTGGCGAGCCTTGTTTTGTCAAAGGAAAATTCTATTCTACTCTGAGAATGTAGGGGGAGGAAGAATGTCCCTTGTCTTTTTACTTACTCCAATACACCAATGCATTAGCATGTTAAAGCGATTTCATTGAGGAGCCTAGCTTTCTTAACTAGTAAGTACTGTACTTACTGGGTTTTGAAGGGGGGGAGGTGTCTTTTGCTGAAAATCTCGCCCCCTTCTACTTTGAAAATACCTGTGAAACAGGTTTAATTCGTCACAGCCAGCACTCCCGCAGAGAGGGGGGTTGTACTTGCAGTGCATCGGTATAGATGGGAAAGCCAGAGCCGAGTCAAGTCTAGCCATGTGTGAGTCTAGTCTCACAGAGCTTCAACAGCAGATGACAACTTGTGAGTTTGATTAAGAATGAATAAAAACATTTCATTAATAACGCGTTTGCGTTTGTCTGGGTGCTGAAAAAGTAAAAAACAATTACTTTTTGACAATGAAGAACTGTGTGTGTGTCTCTCTCTCTGCTGGCGTTTGTAATCGTTTTTATTTTTAAATACATTTTAGCAAAGTAATGTACCATAAAAGTATTGTGAGACATATTTGGGTTAACATGTTCAGTGTTCAGTGTGTGGTAATTTGTTTGGTGCAAGTGAAGTTTTATTTAAAATCTGACCCAGGGAAAAGTGTGGTGTGGACGGCTGAGGAGAGAATGCAGGCTCGCGCTGTGTCCGTTATTCTTTTTGTCTTTTTGAGCCAGTGAAAGCTCTGTTGTCCTTCACATGAATGCCTGAATCATTGTACCGAACCCAGGATTTTACAGTATTTTTTTCTTTAAAATACCAATAACAGCAACATACAGTTTACATAATATGTTGATGTTCCAAAATTAATATAATTTATGACCTTTATGACCTTTGTTATGCTCTTCGTTAATGTCTAAGCCGGAACACATCATTATATCTCATTTTGTATTTCTTTAAAAAAAAAATCGTTTGCCCAGCCTAACAATAATGTTGTTATTGTTTTTATCCTGTAAAGCGCTTTGAGGAGCCACCTTTAAAGGCGCCATATACAATAAAGTTCATTATTATTACTATTGTTAATTTGCTGGACAGAGAGGTGAACATTATTACGCAGAAGACAAAGATAGCGATTTACGTTGCATTGTGCATTGTGCTGCTATAATACAGTTTTAAATAATTAAAAGTCTAAACACTATCAGCTTTATTTATGGGTTTTAAATAAAGGCGATTTAAACGCGATTTAAATCAATATAAATGTTTATATTGCAATGCATAGGTGACTATTCATTGTTATTAAAATGACTTAAATTCGATCATGTTGTGATATTTAGAAATATAAATTTGTTTGGTGCGAGTGAAGTTTTATTTAATCTCTGACCCAGGGAAATGTTTTATTTTTTCAAAGATGTGATATATAGTATATTCGACGAATCACTGCCCACTGGGTGTGCGGACCTTTTCTTATTTACCTTGTGCAATCGTGTTTCATAAAATGTAATTGTATTATAGCATGAACCCCTGGCGATTTTCTTGATACGTTATATGTGCTCTTGTTTGTATTGTATGTATTTTTGTTGTACAAATAAAAAGTAAAAAGCACAATTTTCCGGATGCAGCTGCTGTAAAAAAAATTACTCCAATACACCAATGAACAGACCCACTCACCTCTTAGTGTGCACAGTGCATGTCGCAGCGCTTCCTGCTTTCACTTCAATGCGCGTCCTGATATTGATTTTTTTTCGTGTGCCGCGCGGAGGCTCTGAAAGCGAGAGCAATGAAAAGGTGCACGGCGCTGTGAAAGAAACGGAGGTAAAGACGTCTCTATACATGGATGACGTCACCATCCTCCTCTCTGACAATGCCTCAATTAGCAGAGCACTGCAGTGTTGTGATCAGTTCTCTTTGGCTTCCTCTGCAAAAATTAACAAATCTAAGAGTGAGATTTTTTATCAGAACTGGAGGGAGCCAAAAGAAGGACATGATCTCAGGCTGCAAGAGAAGAGAATTAAGGTCCTGGGGGTGTATTTTGGAGAAGAGATAGGAACAGTAAATTGGCAGAACAATTTGCCAATCTTAAACAAAAAACTGATGCAATGGAAGGACCGAGACCTCACCATGACAGGGAAGGTGCTGGTCATCAAAGCCGACCTCTTGCCTGTCTTGAATTTTCTGGCTTCTACCTTCCCAATCCAACACCGTGTTGCGGCGGCGCTGAGGAGATTGATGTTTCAATTTCTATGGGGTGGGAAGCAGGAAAGACTCAGAAGGGAAATAATGTACAGGCCGCTACCCTCAGGGGGGAAGTCTGTCCCAGATATTGCTACGAAGCTACGAAGCAGAAAATCTGTGGGAAATAGAGAGCATAGGTCAATATCTCAAGAAACTGTGAAAAACATTATCATGTTTAAGTAAAGAATGTGATTTGAACCAGAAAAAAAGAAATTGTTGCTATTTAACTGGTACCGTGTCAAAATGTAATGAGATGTGATCATATATACTGTTTTAAGTATGTATATTAATGTAAAGCTTTCTAATTTGTGATGTCCTGTATTTTTTTTGTGAAAAGAAAATAAAGTTCATAAAAATCTAAATCGGTTCACCCAGGGCGAGGCTCGGCCATTGCACTCCGGCTGTGCTGACCCCTGCGAATTCCCCAAATGTGGGAATCTCGACTGCATAATTTCTGGTAGTGGGGGACTGCGTTCGCGCTCTCCCCTGATGTGCTTGGTCCAATATCGGATACGGAAGAGTTACGACACCATGAGCTGCGATACGATCCCAGTTCGAAGGGAGTCGATTCCACTGCTGGTTCTCGGTTTCTTTTAGTTAGAGGTCCGGAGAAGCATTTCAAGCTCGTTGCACTACTCCTTCCGGACATTCATTCCCTTTTCAAAGTCAGTCGTTTTGCTGTAGTCTGCATTATTTAGGCTGATTATCGAGGTTAGCCTTTATTTGGTCATGGGGGCCTCGGTACTGTATGCTAATTCTCAAGACAGTTTCACCCGTTTTCTGATTGCTAGGTTCTGTACCAGAGCAGACATGTCAAACAGTGAATGGCTGTACCTCTATTGTATCCCTGCTCAATTAATGAAATCAGTAATAAATGAATATATGAATAGTTATACGAAAAACAAGTGGTTTATCGACTCATCTTCATTTGCAGATTTAGAGGCAGATTCGATATTCGTTTTACAAATGGGTTTTTTTTTATATGGGTCACACTCATGCCATAGCAACAAAACATCTCTAGAAATGAGGCTATAGATCACCTTTCCATCCTCCAGGTTTTCTTCCCAAAGCCTAAGGCACCAACGGTGACCCCTGCTGGCCGAGAGAGCAAAAGCTTGCAGCACCTGGTATTCCCAGGCAGTCTCCCATGCAAGCACTAACCAGGCCTGACCCTACTTAGCTTCAGAGATCAGACGCGTTCAGGGTGGTGTGGCCGCAGGCGAAAGTAATAGCACCTGACTCGCTACTTGAAGCTGTGTGTGGCTGGGGTTCCGTGCCCCCCGAGCTTGACTGAAGTATCGTTCGTGTGCAACTCTTTGGAAAGGAGCTGCTTTCCAAATTGCATTGCGTACCTGGATGTTGGCGAATGTGCTCCCTTGTGTTGGCTTGTCCCGCACTGGAGGAGAACAAACAAACTGCTCGGAGGAGCACAAGGCAAGTCTTCACAAGACAAAAACCTCCAGTGCACACATGTCAAACAGTGAATGGCTGTACCTCTATTGTATCCGTGCTCAATTTGGGTGGGCAAAACGAGAAAACGAGCGCGCCGTTTCCTACACATCTGCAGTCACCAATGCACATTCGCAGCATTTCCCGGGACGCAATTTGGCCTCATTTGCATAACACCAGACCGGCAGATCGCTACGCAAGCTCGCGTCGTGCACCTGCCATACACCGAACAAACACCGGAGCCTTTTCAGCAATTTCCAAAAAACGGGCCTGCTCGCCTGCCCACAAGGCTCCATCTCTTACCCGCTCTCCAGAGCCTGCTGTCTTCTGTGCTGTTCTCTCGGCACCGCTGCAGCGCACACAACTCCTGTAGCGCGGGGAGAAAGTTTCCACGCTCCGCCGCAGGGAAGGCTCGCTCCGTGCGCACACGTCCTTTCAATGCCAGTTCAACAAGTGTTCCGCATTAGCAGCGTCGGGGCTCCGGCGTGTCGCACCTCACCTCGCACAGCCCCCTCCTTGAATGTCTCGCGCTGGGCATGCCCCGCTCTTCTCCACCTCATCTTATCGCGTGTGACCACCGACAATGGCCACAATGCCGGGGAATGGCACCTGTAAAGTGTTAATTGGGGCACAGGAACAGCCCGTCTCGTCTCGGGGGCCGGCTTCAAAGACAATACAGCAAACACAGCGGGGCGGGGGAAGTAGACGACACGACACATGCAGGTACATTCAGCTCCGGTGGGAACGAGTCATTTGTCGGTCTTTTAGTGTTCCCCTTTACCAATCAGTCGGGGTCTCCTCCTAATCCCCGTCTCATATGTAACAATCAATGACGAGGCCCCCCTGTCCCGCGATATTGTATTTGTCTCCTGGCCGCTGGCTGGCGCCGTGAGATTTAGTACTCGCGCAAGAGACCGGGGGCAGAGCGCCCCCCACAAAGTGTGCGCTCCAGGTTCCCTCTCGGGGCTCTGCAACACAGCGGAAAGGCAGCGAGAAGGAGCCTCTTGCTCTGACGCCGCAAGCCACAAGAGGGCGGAGGCGCCGCGCGCCCGGCCGACGTGTTGGACTGGTGTGCTTTATGTGCTGAAATAAACACGCGACAGCCCAGAAATGTTTTCAGAGTGCTGTGCACTGGAGGTTTTTGTCTTGTGAAGACTTGCCTTGTGCTCCTCCGTGCAGTTTGTTTGTTCTCCTCCAGTGCAGGACAAGCCAACACAAGGGAACACATTCGCCAACATCCAGGTACGCAATGCAATTTGGAAAGAGGCTCCTTTCCAAAGAGTTGCACACGAACGATCCTTCAGTCCAACTCGGGGGGCACAGAGCCCCAGCCACACACAGCTTCAAGTAGCAAGTTAGGCGCCATGACTTTTGCTTGCGGCCACACCACCCTGAATGTGCCCAATCTCGTCTGATCTTGGAAGCTAAGCAGGGTTGGGCCTGGTTAATACTTGGATGGGAGACTTCCTGGGAATACCTGGTGCTGCAAGCTTTTGCTCTCTCGGCCAGCAGGGGTCGCCGTTGGTGCCGTAGGCTTTGGGAGGAAAACCTGGAGGATGGAAAGGTGATCTATAGCCTCATCTCTAGAGATGTTTTGTTGCTATGGCATGTGTGTGACCCATATAAAAAAAAAAAAACGTTTGTAAAACGAATATCGAAGCTGCCTCTAAATCTGCAAATGAAGATGAGTCGATAAACCACTTGTTTATCGTATAACTATACATATATTCATTTATTACTGATTTCATTCATTGAACATGGATACAATAGAGGTACAGCCATTCACTGTTTGACATGTCTGCACTGGTACAGAACCTAGCAATCAGAAAACGGGTGAAACTGTCTTGAGAATTAGCATACAGTACCGAGGCCCCCATGACCAAATAAAGGCTAACCTCAATAATCAGCCTAAATAATGCAGACTACAGCAAAACGACTGACTTTGAAAAGGGAATGAATGTCCGGAAGGAGTAGTGTAACCAGCTTGAAATGTTTCTCCGGACCTCTAACTAAAAGAAACCGGGAACCAGCAGTGGCATCGACTCCTTTCGAACTGGGATCCTATCGCAGCACGTGGTGTCGTAACTCTTCCGTATCCGATATTGGACCAAGCACATCAGGGGAGAGCGCGAACGCAGTCCCCCACTACCAGAAATAATGCAGTCAAGATTCCCACATTTGGGGAATCCGCAGGGGTCAGCACAGCCGGAGTGCAATGGCCAAGCCTCGCCCTGGGTGAATCGATTTTTTAAGAACTTTATTTTCTTTTCACAAAAAAATACAGGACATCACAAATTAGAAAGCTTTACATTAATATACATACTTAAAACAGTATATATGATCACATCTCATTACATTTTAACACGGTACCAGTTACATAGTAACAATTTCTTTTTTTCTGGTGTAAATCACATTCTTTACTTAAACATGATGATGTTTTTCACAGTTTCTTGAGATATTGACCTATGCTCTCTATTTCCCACAGATTTTCTGCTTCCTCCCTCCTTTCTCTCCACAGATCTCTGAGGTAATAGTTCTCTCGGGTGATGAACAGGGCCAGGCTACCTGCTGCCTTGACTGGGACCTCGATGCCTTTGAACAGCCCCATGTTCCTCACTCTCCACAGGGCGTCTTTCCCACTGTTCACCACGGCCCAGATCCTGTCAAACAAGTCAGGAGGAAGTTTGACAGGAGAGATGCCGTTGTAGTGGCAATGCTTGTTAATAAGACAGAATTAAGTGGTGGTATGCTGTCCTAAATGAGGCCCCATCTCACCTTCCATCTCTGTGGTGCAGCCACAGAGAAAGTATTCATGCAGGCTGATTTAAGATGTTTTCTTTTGGTAAGGGACAGCTCCCAGATGGGGATGCACTTAGCTAAGCCTGGCTATCATGATCAATGGTCATCCATTGGCGCCTATCTGTCTAGGGAGTGCCAAATGGACATCTGGACTGCATTCCTAAGTGTCAAGAGTAAGTGACTCATATCTCACCTTGATCAACCAATCAGGGACTGGCAGGGCGTGGTAATACCACGTGGGTCTCCAATGCCCGCCAACCTCTCAACCAATCAGCACACATCTGTGTCTTGGTCAAAAAGTGAGCGCAAGCTCAGATCGGGGCTCTCCTTGGCCATTGTCGCACATCCTCAGAGACAATAATGTGACAACTGCTGTTGTCTGCAAAGGGACTTGGAGTTTGTTATAAGCGCAAGGCCGAGGATCCCGTACGTACTCAGAATTCAGAAAGGTTTTAAGCGCAGGAGGCGCCCTATCCCCGCTCGCTCGCTCATTCCCTTGTTCACACGTGCAGTGCAGCTTGTCCTTCTGTTTATTTGTCAGCTTTGGCGAAACACGGGTGCTTGTGTATTAGCGTGAGCGTTTTTTATTCTGATCATGAACAGTTTTACAAGTCCGCAAAGCATCGAGGAAAGGTTTATCACCAGCTGAAAAGAGACACAGCGCTTCGGCTGTGGAGACTTGTTCGGCTGGCGTTCGGAGAGTCGCGTTTTTCAGAATTGTATTGAGATCGTTTTCCACAGAGCTCAGATGTCAAAGCACAGCAGCAGCTCTCCACAGCGATCCTCTATAGCGCCCTTTCTCCCGCTGCTCCGTCCTCATTGGAAGGAAGCAAGAGTGAAAGGCTGAAGTGAAATAGAGCGGGGACGAAGGCAGTGAAGAGAGAGAGAACGTGGGAAGAAGAGAAAAACGCAAGGGAAAAAAAGCAGCGTCGTAAAAGAGGTGACGGAGCTGTCCTCTCAATAAGAAGGGTGCCAGCGAGCCTTGCTCTCGCTTACGGCCACACCCCCTTGAGCACGCCTGATCTCGTCTGATCTCGGAAGCTAAACAGGGATGGGCCTGGTTAGTACTTGGATGGGAGACCGCCTGGGAATACCAGGTGCTGTAAGCTTTTAAGCGCAGGAGGCGCCCTATCCCCGCTCGTTCGCTCATTCCCCTGTTCACACGTGCAGTGCGGCTTGTCCGTCTGTTTATTTGTCAGCTTTGGCGAGACACGGGTGCTTGTGTATTAGCGTGAGCGTTTTTTATTCTGATCAGGAACAGTTTTACAAGTCCGCAAAGGATCGAGGAAAGGTTTATCGCCATCTGAAAAGAGACACAGCGCTTCGGCTGTGGAGACTTGTTCGGCTGGCGTTCGGAGAGTCGCGTTTTTCAGAATTGTATTGAGATCGTTTTCCACAGAGCTCAGATGTCAAAGCACAGCAGCAGCTCTCCACAGCGATCCTCTATAGCGCCCTTTCTCCCGCAGCTCTGTCCTCATTGGAAGGAAGCAAGAGTGAAAGGCTGAAGTGAAATAGAGCGGGGACGAAGGCAGTGAAGAGAGAGAGAATGTGGGAAGAAGAGAAAAACGCAAGGGAAAAAAGCAGCGTCGTAAAAGAGGTGACGGAGCTGTCCTCTCAATAAGAAGGGTGCCAGCGAGCCTTGCTCTCGCTTACGGCCACACCCCCTTGAGCACGCCTGATCTCGTCTGATTTCGGAAGCAAAACAGGGATGGGCCTGGTTAGTACTTGGATGGGAGACCGCCTGGGAATACCAGGTGCTGTAAGCTTTTAAGCGCAGGAGGCGCCCTATCCCCGCTCGCTCGCTCATTCCCCTGTTCACACGTGCAGTGCGGCTTGTCCGTCTGTTTATTTGTCAGCTTTGGCGAGACACGGGTGCTTGTGTATTAGCGTGAGCGTTTTTAATTCTGATCAGGAACAGTTTTACAAGTCCGCAAAGGATCGAGGAAAGGTGTATCGCCAGCTGAAAAGAGACACAGCGCTTCGGCTGTGGAGACTTGTTCGGCTGGCGTTCGGAGAGTCGCGTTTTTCAGGATTGTGTTGAGATCGTTTTCCACAGAGCTCAGATGTCAAAGCACAGCAGCAGCTCTCCACAGCGATCCTCTATAGCGCCCTTTCTCCCGCAGCTCCGTCCTCATTGGAAGGAAGCAAGAGTGAAAGGCTGAAGTGAAATAGAGCGGGGACGAAGGCAGTGAAGAGAGAGAGAACGTGGGAAGAAGAGAAAAACGCAAGGGAAAAAAAGCAGCGTCGTAAAAGAGGTGACGGAGCTGTCCTCTCAATAAGAAGGGTGCCAGCGAGCCTTGCTCTCGCTTACGGCCACACCCCCTTGAGCACGCCTGATCTCGTCTGATCTCGGAAGCTAAACAGGGATGGGCCTGGTTAGTACTTGGATGGGAGACCGCCTGGGAATACCAGGTGCTGTAAGCTTTTAAGCGCAGGAGGCGCCCTATCCCCGCTCGTTCGCTCATTCCCCTGTTCACACGTGCAGTGCGGCTTGTCCGTCTGTTTATTTGTCAGCTTTGGCGAGACACGGGTGCTTGTGTATTAGCGTGAGCGTTTTTTATTCTGATCAGGAACAGTTTTACAAGTCCGCAAAGGATCGAGGAAAGGTTTATCGCTAGCTGAAAAGAGACACAGCGCTTCGGCTGCGGAGACTTGTTCGGCTGGCGTTCGGAGAGTCGCGTTTTTCAGAATTGTATTGAGATCGTTTTCCACAGAGCTCAGATGTTAAAGCAGAGCAGCAGCTCTCCACAGCGATCCTCTATAGCGCCCTTTCTCCCGCAGCTCCGTCCTCATTGGAAGGAAGCAAGAGTGAAAGGCTGAAGTGAAATAGAGCGGGGACAAAGGCAGTGAAGAGAGAGAGAACGTGGGAAGAAGAGAAAAACGCAAGGGAAAAAAAGCAGCGTCGTAAAAGAGGTGACGGAGCTGTCCTCTCAATAAGAAGGGTGCCAGCGAGCCTTGCTCTTGCTTATGGCCACACCCCCTTGAGCACGCCTGATCTCGTCTGATCTCGGAAGCTAAACAGGGATGGGCCTGGTTAGTACTGGGATGGGAGACCGCCTGGGAATACCAGGTGCTGTAAGCTTTTAAGCGCAGGAGGCGCCTTATCCCCGCTCGCTCGCTCATTCCCCTGTTCACACGTGCAGTGCGGCTTGTCCGTCTGTTTATTTGTCAGCTTTGGCGAGACACGGGTGCTTGTGTATTAGCGTGAGCGTTTTTTATTCTGATCAGGAACAGTTTTACAAGTCCGCAAAGGATCGAGGAAAGGTTTATCGCCAGCTGAAAAGAGACACAGCGCTTCGGCTGTGGAGACTTGTTCGGCTGGCGTTCGGAGAGTCGCGTTTTTCAGAATTGTATTGAGATCGTTTTCCACAGAGCTCAGATGTCAAAGCACAGCAGCAGCTCTCCACAGCGATCCTCTATAGCGCCCTTTCTCCCGCAGCTCCTTCCTCATTGGAAGGAAGCAAGAGTGAAAGGCTGAAGTGAAATAGAGCGGGGACGAAGGCAGTGAAGAGAGAGAACGTGGGAAGAAGAGAAAAACGCAAGGGAAAAAAAGCACCGTCGTAAAAGAGGTGACGGAGCTGTCCTCTCATTAAGAAGGGTGCCAGCGAGCCTTGCTCTCGCTTACGGCCACACCCCCTTGAGCACACCTGATCTCGTCTGATCTCGGAAGCTAAACAGGGATGGGCCTGTTTAGTACTTGGATGGGAGACCGCCTGGGAATACCAGGTGCTGTAAGCTTTTAAGCGCAGGAGGCGCCCTATCCCCGCTCGCTCGCTCATTCCCCTGTTCACACGTGCAGTGCGGCTTGTCCGTCTGTTTGTTTGTCAGCTTTGGCGAGACGCGGGTGCTTGTGTATTAGCGTGAGCGTTTTTTATTCTGATCAGGAACAGTTTTACAAGTCCGCAAAGGATCGAGGAAAGGTGTATCGCCAGCTGAAAAGAGACACAGCGCTTCGGCTGTGGAGACTTGTTCGGCTGGCGTTCGGAGAGTCGCGTTTTTCAGAATTGTATTGAGATCGTTTTCCACAGAGCTCAGATATCAAAGCACAGCAGCAGCTCTCCACAGCGATCCTCTATAGCGCCCTTTCTCCCGCAGCTCCGTCCTCATTGGAAGGAAGCAAGAGTGAAAGGCTGAAGTGAAATAGAGCGGGGACGAAGGCAGTGAAGAGAGAGAGAATGTGGGAAGAAGAGAAAAACGCAAGGGAAAAAAGCAGCGTCGTAAAAGAGGTGACGGAGCTGTCCTCTCAATAAGAAGGGTGCCAGCGAGCCTTGCTCTCGCTTACGGCCACACCCCCTTGAGCACGCCTGATCTCGTTTGATCTCGGAAGCTAAACAGGGATGGGCCTGATTAGTACTTGGATGGGAGACCGCCTGGGAATACCAGGTGCTGTAAGCTTTTAAGCGCAGGAGGCGCCCTATCCCCGCTCGCTCGCTCATTCCCCTGTTCACACGTGCAGTGCGGCTTGTCCGTCTGTTTATTTGTCAGCTTTGGCGAGACACGGGTGCTTGTGTATTAGCGTGAGCGTTTTTGATTCTGATCAGGAACAGTTTTACAAGTCCGCAAAGGATCGAGGAAAGGTGTATCGCCAGCTGAAAAGAGACACAGCGCTTCGGCTGTGGAGACTTGTTCGGCTGGCGTTCGGAGAGTCGCGTTTTTCAGGATTGTGTTGAGATCGTTTTCCACAGAGCTCAGATGTCAAAGCACAGCAGCAGCTCTCCACAGCGATCCTCTATAGCGCCCTTTCTCCCGCAGCTCCGTCCTCATTGGAAGGAAGCAAGAGTGAAAGGCTGAAGTGAAATAGAGCGGGGACAAAGGCAGTGAAGAGAGAGAGAACGTGGGAAGAAGAGAAAAACGCAAGGGAAAAAAAGCAGCGTCGTAAAAGAGGTGACGGAGCTGTCCTCTCAATAAGAAGGGTGCCAGCGAGCCTTGCTCTTGCTTATGGCCACACCCCCTTGAGCACGCCTGATCTCGTCTGATCTCGGAAGCTAAACAGGGATGGGCCTGGTTAGTACTTGGATGGGAGACCGCCTGGGAATACCAGGTGCTGTAAGCTTTTAAGCGCAGGAGGCGCCCTATCCCCGCTCGCTCGCTCATTCCCCTGTTCACACGTGCAGTGCGGCTTGTCCGTCTATTTGTCAGCTTTGGCGAGACACGGGTGCTTGTGTATTAGCGTGAGCGTTTTTTATTCTGACCAGGAACAGTTTTACAAGTCCGCAAAGGATCGAGGAAAGGTTTATCGCCAGCTGAAAAGAGACACAGCGCTTCGGCTGTGGAGACTTGTTCGGCTGGCGTTCGGAGAGTCGCGTTTTTCAGAATTGTATTGAGATCGTTTTCCACAGAGCTCAGATGTCAAAGCACAGCAGCAGCTCTCCACAGCGATCCTCTATAGCGCCCTTTCTCCCGCAGCTCCGTCCTCATTGGAAGGAAGCAAGAGTGAAAGGCTGAAGTGAAATAGAGCGGGGACGAAGGCAGTGAAGAGAGAGAGAATGTGGGAAGAAGAGAAAAACGCAAGGGAAAAAAAGCAGCGTCGTAAAAGAGGTGACGGAGCTGTCCTCTAAATAAGAAGGGTGCCAGCGAGCCTTGCTCTCGCTTACGGCCACACCCCCTTGAGCACGGCTGATCTCGTCTGGTCTCGGAAGCTAAACAGGGATGGGTCTGGTTAGTACTTGGATGGGAGACCGCCTGGGAATACCAGGTGCTGTAAGCTTTTAAGCGCAGGAGGCGCCCTATCCCCGCTCGCTCGCTCATTCCCCTGTTCACACGTGCAGTGCGGCTTGTCCGTCTGTTTATTTGTCAGCTTTGGCGAGACACGGGTACTTGTGTATTAGCGTGAGCGTTTTTTATTCTGATCAGGAACAGTTTTACAAGCCCGCAAAGGATCGAGGAAAGGTTTATCGCCAGCTGAAAAGAGACACAGCGCTTCGGCTGTGGAGACTTGTTCGGCTGGCGTTCGGAGAGTCGCGTTTTTCAGAATTGTATTGAGATCGTTTTCCACAGAGCTCAGATGTCAAAGCACAGCAGCAGCTCTCCACAGCGATCTTCTATAGCGCCCTTTCTCCCGCAGCTCCGTCCTCATTGGAAGGAAGCAAGAGTGAAAGGCTGAAGTGAAATAGAGCGGGACGAAGGCAGTGAAGAGAGAGAACGTGGAAAGAAGAGAAAAACGCAAGGGAAAAAAAGCAGCGTCGTAAAAGAGGTGACGGAGCTGTCCTCTCAATAAGAAGGGTGCCAGCGAGCCTTGCTCTCGCTTACGGCCACACCCCCTTGAACACGCCTTATCTCGTTTGATCTCGGAAGCTAAACAGGGATGGGCCTGGTTAGTACTTGGATGGGAGACCGCCTGGGAATACCAGGTGCTGTAAGCTTTTAAGCGCAGGAGACGCCCTATCCCCGCTCGCTCGCTCATTCCCCTGTTCACACGTGCAGTGCGGCTTGTCCGTCTGTTTATTTGTCAGCTTTGGCGAGACACGGGTGCTTGTGTATTAGCGTGAGCGTTTTTTATTCTGATCAGGAACAGTTTTACAAGTCCGCAAAGGATCGAGGAAAGGTTTATCGCCAGCTGAAAAGAGACACAGCGCTTCGGCTGTGGAGACTTTATTAATAAGGCCCCTCAGTAGTTGAGATCTCTGTTATACCCATCTAGAAACATGCAATCAGCATGTTATTGCTGAAGCAATAGTCACAACATTATTCCACACCTGGGTGAGATGCGGGTTATGATGACAGTCATGCTTTCTACACCTTATACTGAGCTCAGAAATGGACCAAGCGGACATCTCACGAGCAGATCCCTCCGCGTATAAGAAAGGCAATTTGTCTCAGCAAAAATACCACGGATTCACATCCAAAATATGATAAAAAGGCAAAAACCCCACACTTGGAATGCAAACGTACCCTAAAAAGGAAACACGGTTTTAAAATGAACTTGATTTTCCCCTGGAGAAACCTTTTTATGGACACACATCGCATCTATTACACATGTAGAACTAAATATAAAGATAAAACTTCATATAAGAAGTCATGACATATCACACATGACGAAGTCTGGTCCAGAATAAACAGTTTACACTGACCCACCTTTATTTACCCTGGTCACTCACTTCTATTAACTGTTTAACTGGGTAACAAATTAATATTTGTTTCAATTTGGGATCTACACCTGGGAGCCCTGAAATGTTGGCCAGAGGGGAGAAGCTGATATTCAGACGTGAGAATATATTAAAAAAAGGATCTGATGTTGTTTTTCACCTGTCTAATCAAAGCTTGTTCAAAAATTATCTGATTATAGGACACACGAGTTTATAATCATACTCATTCCACTTTTTAACCCCGTATATATGCACAATATGAAACGTATATACACTAAATCTCACGTGTGACTCCCATAATATACATTTCTTTACGAAAATTAGGAACACTTACTACAATTATCAACCCCCCATGACGAGGCAATATTTCATACCTTTGTTTCTTTGTGGGTTCAATGTTCTGTCCTGTCGTTTCACACGTAATGTTTTGGTAGTTATCTCAATTTTCCTTTGCAATTATCTCCAAGATCATCATCAACTTTTTGTAAAACGCTATGCACAACTGATATTTAAAGAAAGTCCTGTACCAAAACGTCTTCGTAGGGAAAGACAACTTTTTTTTCCTTACGTTAGTCGCTACACGGTTACTCAGAAAATCCATTCACCGCCTTTAAAAAAAAAGTTTCGTTTTTTATTGTGGTTCACTGACATTTCTGTCACAATTCTGAGGGACCCCATATAAAATTCACTTGCCGGTATAAAGACGCCGGCGAGGATAAGACAGGTATCGAGCCACCTGCGTATCTAGCGGACGTTTAAAATAAAAAAATGGCGTGTAATGTTGCGAAGGGCTACTGTTTTTTTTTAATAGTTTGTCGATTGTAAGGGACGTGGGCCGCGACAGAAATACTGGACGGGGTGGGAAAAGGTTTATTGATGGTTTATTGTACCGCAACGGTCACAATTGACTCACCAGCAAAGATGGCACCGAGGCCACATCGACTCCCTCGCGCCCTGCCTCGCACCGAAGCTCGAGCTGCGGAGCGCGACGCCAAACCGCCGGTCCACGGGCGCGGGCGCCGGACATAGACGTCATAAACCCTTCCGAGGCGCAGGAATTATAGATCACTGTAGTTTCTTCTGGACCCGGGTTAGGGACAGTGTGCCCTCCGTGAGAGTCTTCTGAGGAAGCCAGTGTCTCATGGGTGTCCAGGCTTGGTACCATCTGTCCATCACAGGACACACACACACTCACTCACACACCCTGGACAGGACACCAGTCACTCACAGGACACACACACACACTCACACTCACACACACTCACACACACACACCCTGAACAGGACACCAGTCCCTCACAGGACACACACACACAACCTGGATAGGACACCAGTCCCTCACAGGACACTCAGACACACACTCACACACCCTGGACAGGAACCAGTCACTCACAGGACACACACACACACACATACACACACACACACTCACACTCACACTCACACACACACACACTCACACACACACACACACTCACACACTCACACACCCTGAACAGGACACCAGTCCCTCACAGGACACACACACACAACCTGGATAGGACACCAGTCCCTCACAGGACACTCAGACACACACTCACACACCCTGGACAGGAACCAGTCCATCACATGACAAACACACACTCACTCACACACCCTGGACAGGACAGCACTCCATCACAGGACACACACACACCAGGGCCAGTTTTCCCAGAAGCCAATTAGCCCAAAAGCCTGGGTGAGCTCCTCCAGTCAGTACAGGGGGCTCTACTGTACACAGAGGGTGGCAGGGGTGTGGAACAACTCCTTTGTTCGGGGCCTTGGGGCATTCGTGTTGTGAAAGGCGCTATATAAAAAAAACTGAATTGAAATTGAATCTTACAGGTTTGGGTTTTTCGGAGATCTTGTCAGAGATCTTGTCTGACGTGCCATTTCAAAAACGTAACGACACTCCTCACGTCCGAGCGCCGCCGGTCTGTGACGTAACGTATGCTTACACAACCATGACGGTTTCATCATGGACAGCACGAAAGCCCGAAAAGTGGTTGACGTTTTAATTTGGCAATGCCACGATGGATCCCAGTTTTTCTTTTTATTTTGGGGGCCAAAGACGACAAAAAAGGAAACGTCTGGAGGTGGATCGATGGTCATCTCTGCGGTTGTTCTGATGTTCTGGAAAAAACAAAACAAAAAAAAACGGCTCGCTTGCCCGGTCGTGTAGTGTTTCCACACCCCACGCAAATCAACTTCTCTTCGCCCCTGGGGGCTCGTCGCCCGCCGCACCCCTCTCACGTGATAGGGGCTTCCCCCGGCTGTGACGTACTTACCCTACCCCATTTTCCGCCAACGTCATACCGAAGGTCGCGCTTCGGGCCGCGGCGATGTTGACGGACTGTCTTGTAGCGTGAGAAGGGTTTAAATTTCGACTTAAGGAGTTGGCCATCGTTATATTTCGCGAGGTATCATACGGGGGGGAAAAGAACATTTATATTTATCAACCTACTAGTAATACTGGGTGGATGTCACGTTCCCCAAAGTTCAGTGCCTCTCTCTAATAAAGTAGAAACGCGACATTAAACTCTGTTCGAAACGGGAGAAATCACCAGGACACTATACAACTGACGTCCAGAAAAAAAAGAAAAAAAGAACTCCTATTCCCGTTTGTAATGACCCCGTCGTGTTTTTCCCGGTGTACGCTTATCTTTCGGAGACCGTTTCTCTCTGGTGTTGTTGTGCTGTTGGAATAAATGCCGAGGTGACCCTTCTGTGTGGAGTCTGCGTGTTCTCTCCAGCGGGTCGTTTCCTCCACCGCAGGGGCTGGTCTCCCAATCGTCACAGAAGTGTGTGTCGTTTTGGGTGGTGGTGGGGGGGTGCATCGGGGATACTGCGCCCCGAGGGGGTGACCTCTCACCTTACTCCGGACGATGGGAGAAGACCTGTACCTTCACGAGTCCAGGTTGTGAAAACTTCTTCTGGCAGTTCAAAACGTTTCGAAGGGACTACAGCGCTACCCTGTTTTCCATTTCTATCGTGTATTATTATACAGTCATAAGTATCTGTACTGATCACAGAGTCCCCCTCTCACTGCCAGGACTGAAGCCCAGTGCAGCACGAATAATAATAATAATTAATAAGTCTGGACCCTCCACTCAGAGCTCCTCCCAGGTCAGGGAGATCCCCTCCAGTCCCCCCAGTGTGCAGCCTCCACCTGGATGATGCTCCAGTCCGCTCAGCACACAGCAGCTCTCAGTGGGGAGGAGAGCAGAGGAATGGAGCCAGTTCAGAGAGGGGGGTGATACGGAGGCCATGATGGGTCAAGACTAGGGGGGGAATCAGGCCAGGACACTGGGATAACACCCCTACTCTTCTCCAGAAACACCCCGGGATTGTTAACAAGCACAGAGAGTCAGGACCTCGGTTTTACGTCTCATCCGAAGGACGGCGCCTGTTTACAGTCCAGTGTCCCCCGTCACTATACTGGGGCATCAGGACCCACACAGTCTGCAGGGTGAGAGCGCCCCCTGCTGGCCCTACTCACACCTCTCCCAGCAGCAGCCTTGGGGGGGGGGGAGGGAAAAAACCAAAAGCTAAACAGATTTTTTTAAAAAAATGTTTATTGATGCTTAACAAAAGGTCATCAGTCCAGTCTGGGGCCCCTCAGCTTCAGTCCAGACCAGTCTGGGGCCCCTCAGCTTCAGTCCAGTCTGGGGCCCCTCAGCATCGGTCCAGCACAGTCTGGGGTCCCTCAGCTTCGGTCCAGTCTGGAGTCCCTCAGCTTCGGTCCAGCACAGACTGGGGTCCCTCAGCTTCGGTCCAGTCTGGGGTCCCTCAGCTTCGGTCCAGACTGGGGTCCCTAAGCTTCAGTCCAGTCCAGTCTGGTGTCCCTCAGCTCCAGTGCTGTCCAGTCTGGGGTCCCTCAGCTTCAGACCAGCACAGTCTGGGGTCCCTCAGCTTCGGTCCAGCACAGTCTGGGGTCCCTCAGCTTCGGTCCAGCATAGACTGGGGTCCCTCAGCTTCGGTCCAGCACAGTCTGGGGTCCCTCAGCTTCAGTCCAGACTGGGGTCCCTCAGCTTCGGTCCAGCACAGTCTGGTGTCCCTCAGCTCCTGTCCAGTCCAGTCTGGGGTCCCTCAGCTTCGGTCCAGCACAGTCTGGGGTCCCTCAGCTTCGGTCCAGTCCAATTCAGTCCAGTCCAGTCCAGTCCAGATCTTAGCAGGCACAGAACCAGGAAAGGAACCTGGAAAGAATATTGTTATTGCAGGTGTGAGGGACACAGACACAGACGTCACCATGACATCAAACAGCAAGAGGAGACTTCTCCTTGAATCACAGACACGACCGGGCGGCGCCCCCCTGTCTGCTCACCTGCACCTCCTCTTCCTCTTCTTGTCCTTCCCGGCAGCCTGCTCCTCCTCTCCCTCGCTCTTCCTCTCCTGACCCACGGTCTCCGCCGCCTCCATCGGCTCGTCCTGATCATCTGTCTCCACCGACACGCAGCTCAGGGAGTTTAAAAAGACGCACCAGCGCTTCTGAAGCAGAGACAGGAGAGTCACGTTAAGAGTCGGACTGGACACTCCAGTACATGAACACTGCACTGGGAGAGAGGGGTTGATACAGACACACTGACTGGACACTCCAGGACATGAACACTGCACTGAGAGAGAGAGGGGTTCATACACACACACTGACTGGACACTCCAGTACATGAACACTGCACTGAGAGAGAGAGGGGTTCATACAGACACACTGACTGGACACTGGACAGGAGTAAAGAGAGGATCAGAGCATTACCCACCTTCTTTTTCTTCTGTCTCACAGGAGGTGGTGATTGGACCTCCTCCAGTTGGAGTCCGAGGAGGGAGAGAGGGGGCAGGAGAGGGACAGCACAGGGAGAGAAAGAGAGAGACAGGTGAGTCAAGTGTCCCAAGAGTACAGAGACTCTGCTGAGATCACACTCGCAGTGAGTGACACCGACACTAACCAGCCTCAGGACAGCACTGCTAGAGCACCACAACCCAGACTCAACCACATCACAGCACAGATCAAATAGCAATATCTCACACATTGGGACACACACACACAAACACAACATAAACTGGAATGCTACAGAACCTTAAACAGACAATACACACTAGCTGAATATTTGACCAAAATAAAAAATAACAAACAGAAACAGACCCTGACGAAGTACAGGCTCAGTGACCACAACTTGGCCATAGAAACTGGGCGACACAGGCAGACCTGGCTGCCCAGAGAGGACAGGCTGTGCTCCCACTGCCAGCGGGGAGAAATAGAGACAGAGGTGCACTTCCTACTGCACTGTGACAGATACTCTAGGATTAGAGAAACATTCTTCCCGAAATTCAGAAATCTAATCCCAGAGTTCCCACACCTGCCAGAATCACAACGGGTCCCAATCCTACTGGGAGAGGGAGGAGGGAACTCAGTTGATCTGGCAGCCCAGTATGTGATCTCCTGTCACAGCCTGAGGAACAGTGAGTCTGTCTCCCAATAATGCTCCAGCCGCCTACAGTATATGTCAATATTTTATAATACGTCTTTGTTGTAAATGTCTGTAACATGTCTGCTTTACGCAGAGAGTGGCGGGGGTTGGATGTCAAGGCCTGACGATACCGCATTACGCAGAGAGTGGAGGGGTGGGATGTCAGGGCCTGACGACACTGCTTTATGCAGAGAATGGAGGAGTGGGTGTCAGGGCCATATGACACTTCTTTATTCAGAGAGTGGAGGGGGTGGGATGTCAGGGCTAGATGACACTGCTTTACACAGAGAGTGGAGAGGTGGGTGTCAAGGCTATACGACAGTGCTTTCCGCAGAGAGTGATGGGGCTAGGATGTCAGGGCCATATGACAGTGCTTTACACAGAGAGTGGTGGGGGTGGGATGTCAGGGCTTGACAACACTGCTTTATGCAGAGAGTGGAGGGGTGGGATGTCAGGGCTATATGACAGTGCTTTCGGCAGAGAGTGGTGGGGGTGTGATGTCAGGGCCATACGACACTTCTTTACGCAGGGAGTGGCAGGGGTGGGATGTCAGGCCTGACGATACTTATTTACGCAGAGAGTGGCAGGGGTGGGATGTCAGGGCCTGAAGATACTGCTTTTCTCAGAGAGCGGAGGAGGTGGGATACGACCTCTCAGTGGGGCCAGCAGGGGGCACTCACCCTGCGGTCTGTGTGGGTCTTAATGCCCCAGTGTAGAGACGGGGGACACAATCTGGCCCACCAGCGACGAGCAGGTTACCAGATCTAGACAAAGGGAGCAACTCTTAGTCGTATGAGCTTAGTCACACATCGCAGCGATTAAAAAAACAAAACAAACATATTATGTCTGTTACTAACGACTTTTTTTTCCTACATTGAAAGTCACTTTCCCGGGTGATTTTCTAGCACGACTGGGGCTCTTCATTTCTCCTCTGTGTCTCATTGCGGGCGGATTTGAAACAGACCACAGAAGGTGGTCACACACTATCTTATTATTTAGAGACAGGCTCACTGTCTGTATCTCAGGCTGGGACAGTAAATCACACTGTATTATTATTATTAATATTATTGAGAGTCTGGCTCACTGTTCCCCAGGCTGGGACAGGAGATCACATACTGTATTATTATTGATTGACAGGCTCACTGTTCCTCACGCTGGGACAGGAGATCACACACTGTATTATTATTGAGAGACAGGCTCACTGTCTGTTCCTCACACTGGGACAGAGGATCCCACACTGTATTATTATTATTGAGAGACAGGCTTACTCTCTGTTCCTCAAGCTGAGACAGAGGATCACACACTGTATTATTATTATAGAGAGACAGGCTCACTGTTCCTCAGAGTTGGACAGGAGATCCCACACTGAATTATTATTATTGAGAGACAGGCTCACTGTCTGTTCCTCAGGCTGGGACAGAGGATCACACACTGTATTATTATTATAGAGAGACAGGCTCACTGTATGTTCCCCAGGCTGGGTCAGGAGATCACACAGTATTATTATAATTATTGAGAGACAGTCTCACTGTCTGTTCCTCAGTCTGGGACAGGAGATTACACACTGTATTATTATTATTGAGAGACAGGCTCACTGTCTGTTCCCCAGGCTGGGACAGGAGATAACACTGTATTATTATTGAGAGACAAACTCACTGTCTGTTCCTCAGGCTGGGACAGTAGGTCACAATGTATTATTATTATTGAGAGTCTGGCTCACTGTTCCCCAGGCTGGGACAGGAGATCCCACACTGTATTATTATTATTTAGAGACAGACTCACTGTCTTTTCCTCGGTCTGGGACAGATGGTCACACACTGTATTATTATTGAGACAGGCTCACTGTCTGTTCCTCAGGCTGGGACAGGAGATCACACACTGTATTATTATTATTGAGAGAGAGGCTTACTCTCTGTTCCTCAGGGGGAGACAGGAATTCACACTGTATTATTATTATTGAGAGACAGACTCACTATCTTTTCCTCAGTCTGGGACAGTTGGTCACATACTGTATTATTATTATTGAGAGACAGTCTCACTGTTCCTCATGCTGGGACAGTAGATCACACTGTATTATTATTACTGAGAGTCTGGCTCACTGTTCCCCTGGCTGGGACAGGAGATCACACACTGTATTATTATTATTGAGAGACAGGCTTACTCTCTGTTCCACAGGCTGAGACAGGACATCACATATTGTATTATTATTATTGATTGACAGGCTCACTGTTCCTCAGGCTGGGACAGGAGATAACACACTGTATTATTATTACTGAGAGACGGGCTCACTGTCTGTTCCTCTGGCTGGGACAGGGGATCACACACTGTATTATTTTTATTGAGAGACAGGCTCACTGTCTGTTCATCAGGCTGGGACAGAGGATCACACACTGTATTATTATTGAGAGACAGGCTCACTCTCTGTTCTTCAGGCTGGGACAGGAGATCACACACTGTATTATTATTATTGACAGATAGGCTGACTGTCTGTTCCTCAGAATGGGACAGGAGATCACACATTGTATTACTATTATTGACAGATAGGCTCACTGTGTCTTCGCTTGGGCTTGAACAGGAGATCACACACTGGATTATTATTATTGAGAGACAGGCTCACTGTCTTTTCCTCAGGCTGGGACAGGAGGACATACACTGTATTATTATTATTGAGAGACAGTCTCACTGTCTGTTCCTCAGGCTGGAGCAGGAGATCACATACTGTAATATTATTATTGATTGACAGGCACACTGTTCCTCAGGCTGGGACAGGAGATTGCACCCTGTATTATTATTATTGACAGATAGGCACACTGTGTCGTCGTTTGGGCTGGGACAGGAGATCACACACTGTATTATTATTACTGAGAGAGAGGCTCACTGTCTGTTCCTCAGGCTGGGACAGGAGATCACACACTGTATTATTAGTATTGAGAGACAGGCTCTCTGTCTGTTCCTCAGGCTGGGACAAGAGATCACACACTGTATTATTATTATTGTGAAACAGGCTCACTGTTCCCCAGGCTGGGACAGGAGATCCCACACTATATTATTATTATTATTATTATTATTATTATTGAGAGACATGCTCACTGTTTGTTCCTCAGACTGGGACAGGACATCCCACACTGTATTACTATTATTGACAGATAGGCTCACTGTGTCTTCGCTTGGGCTTGAACAGGAGATCACACACTGGACGCGGAGCCGATCATTTGCAATTGGGCTGTGCCGACAGACCAGGACGAGCTCTGTCGGCTCAAAAGCAGCGCAGGACCTGCAAGAACAACAGAAAGATTAGCATCCAGCGGGGGCTTCTTAGTGAGCCCAAGATCTCATCAAGAATCGGCTCCAGCAACAGGGCTGGGCGCATTGTTCCATTCTCCGACCACTCTCGGTGTAAACAAGTCCCTCCTGGTCTCTGCTTGAATTGCACTTTCCTGCGTTTGCTTTGGTGTAACTGGCTTCCCCTGCATGGGCGAATGTGTAGAAGATCCTTAGTAAGTCATTGAAGAAAACCGAGAAGAGGTCGGAGTGGCCTCTGTCGTTCATCAACAATCCAGTCAGGCAGTACTCCTCTGTAAAGCGCCGCTCGTTCACATCGATTGGCTTTTTTTTGCCTTCATTCGTACAAGTAGTAAAAGCAGACGCCCCTATTCTGCCGTGACTCGGTTGCGGCTACAACGCAAAGTACTGACCACTATACGATCACGGCGAGTTACCGAGACACACGTGGCAGGGAGGAAAAGGCTGTGCTCTCTTCGTGTGACATAATTCGGAAAAGTCCTGACGTTGCATTTCAACTGAGCCCCAGTATACATCGACCCTTCGACACTCTGAGTGACAACTCTCTTGCGTGTTTTCTCATATTTATGTAGTTTGCTTGCATGATGCCCGGAACAGGGTGGGTTGTGTGTGCTCCCATATGGTCTAGCGGTTAGGATTCCTGGTTTTCACCCAGGCGGCCCGGGTTCGACTCCCGGTATGGGAACGTGTCCATTTTGCCTCCTGCTTTCCAAAAGATCAGGACCGTGTACGAAAGAGCCGCATTAAAACTACTCGAACGTGCAAAACGTGCGAGAAGAGGGGGCGCTTGTTTCCAACCGAAACTTCTCGTGTGTGAGACGAGCTGATCATCGCTGTGGGAGGGTTACTCTGGTAGACAGGGCTGACCTTCGGCAATAGGATTTATACTCTCCAAGATGATATTTGCACTTTCTGGAGAGGCGATTTTCTCCACTTCAGTAGCCCGATTTCGTCGATTGCGTGGAGAGGGCTGTAGAATGTGGCGCCGCCTTTCCTGCTCCGTCCATGACAGGCGTGCTGGTCTCTGGAGAGAGAGCACGGTCCATCAGCGCACTCCAATAAAGGCACTGGAACCAGCTGAATCGCATTGGCGAAGCTCAGCACTGGGCCGCTGGGCACAGTTTACCATCGTTTCCGTAGGTTAGTGGTTATCATGTTCGCCTCCCACGCGAAAAGTCCCCTGTTCGAAACCAGGTGGAAACAGACTTCTTTTGTCACCACGCTGTGATCGAACAGACCCACTCACCTCTTAGTGTGGCGGGATCTGCACAGTGCAGGTCGCAGCGCATCCTGCTTTCACTTCAATGCGCGTCCTGATGTACCCCGGTCTCCCGCGTGACAGGTGGGGACAGGTGACAGGTCCTATACTAACGAGGAAGACATCGCTCTCTCCGACCCCCAGCATCGTGTCCCAACCCACCGTGCTGGAAGCCGACGCGTGCTGTGATTCCTTTACGGAGCAGAAATGACAACCGAGGAGCCGAGAGATCATTTCAGCATTTCGCGTCTGAACGGAAAACACAAACGACCAACTCGGAATGACTTGCCTTTGACGCTTTTCAAAGCGTTCTTTGTGCACGATGACTGCGCCGCCTAGCAGATACAAATGGGTTGTACAACTTTGAACTAGCAAATGGAAGAGGGCTGAAGTAAGAGACAAGATGTAAAAAGGGTTAACTTAAGTCAATTCTGCCTGAAAATTAGACTTCTAAGCAACAGGGGTTTATGGCAGGAAAGGGGGTTAACTGATAAGGATTCCAGATGCGAGGGGGCATAATCTTAAACTGACCATTTGGCCAGGGTCTCTTAACTGGCCAAATACCATGACCCCCCCCTTACCATAACACCGAATGATGTCTGAAGCAGCAAGGAAGGACTATATAACCTGAAAGTTTGTACCGGCACATCGAAGAATACTTCGGTTTTGTTGTTTCTTGCGGGAAAAAAGTCCCGACTCTCTCTGATCGATTGGGAAATCTCTGCTCCCTGCGAGAATCGCCTGAGATGATGGAGTAAACTAGAGTTCCTGAATTCCTCTGGCCCGGGGAAGACACCGGTGTATGTAATGGGTGGTTTGCTGTAAGCCCAGAATTTGGTCTGGCAGGCAGTCCGCGGTATTGTGTACAGGCGTTCGAAGCTGGTGTAGGCATCCCACACTGACAGATGAAGAAACTGAGTCTCTTTAGTCTGAAGGGAGTGTCTCACACTGACAGGCCGGAGGAACTGAGTCTCTTTAGTCTGAAGGGAGTGTCTCACACTGACAGATTGAAGAAACTGAGTCTCTTTAGTCTGAAGGGAGTGTCTCACACTGACAGGCCGGAGGAACTGAGTCTCTTTAGTCTGAAGGGAGTGTCTCACACTGACAGATTGAAGAAACTGAGTCTCTTTAGTCTGAAAGGAGTGAACCCAGGTGCCCTGTGCTGAGCCAGGATCAGGGTGGAGTGGCGATTGCCATGATCCGGCGAGCACAAAGCTTCATCAGCTGCCCTTTGCCACAGGAGGTAAGAGGATGTCCAGTGATGACGGGCTTCCCTGTCCGTCGTGGCAGTGAACAGGTCCTGGTTACAGGATCTCTAAAAAAGGAAATAAAGACTGAAATCAGAGCCGACCCACCATGCTGCCATGGCGACGGTGCACTGCCCAGTGAAAGTGGCAGCCTGTCCCTGGACTGTGGGTGGAAACTGGAGCACCTGGAGGAAACCCCCACAGACAAGGGAGAGAACATGCAAACTCCACACAGACAGCACCCACACCCCAGGTCCAGCACTGTGAAGCATGCCCGACGATGCGGAAGGGCTTTTTCAAATGAGTGTGTAACTCACACTGGTGCCCAGGATGGCCTGCTACCGGAACGCAACCTAATTTTCTTAATACAGTTTGTTCGAAGCGGTTTGCAGGAGCTGGAGGTGAGGACTGAGCTGGGGTCCAGGGTGCGAGAGTGACTGCTGATGTCGTGTGTGTGTGTGTGTGTGTGTGTGTGTGTGTGTGTGTGTGTGTGTGTGTGTGTGTGTGTGTCTGGATCATTGTGAGCGCCGTCAGGTTTGTGTATTTGTTTAAACAAGAGGACGTGTCTGTGCGGGTCTGACTCTGTGTGAGGGTGCAGCTCTAACTGTGTGCGCGCGGGCGTGTCTATCTCTCTACAATGCATGAGGGGCTAAATCTGCCTCCGAGAACCCGACTTTTCAGAAGAAAAATCTATGAAAAGGCACGGCCTGGCCCTCTTCTCTTGCTCCCGACGTATTACACATTGGGGGATGAAGCTGGTGTCTTCAGCTGTAACCCTAGCTATTTATGCAAACAGCTCTTTTATGAAAAGCAGCTCTAGGCCTAGACAAGAGGAACAGATAAAACAAATCTTGGATTTATGGCTTATTCAAAGCAGACTGAGTGCTGCTATACTGTATGTAGGAGCCAGAGATGAAGAATGAGCTATTTAAGGAAATCAGGAGTGTGAGAGAGGGACTGTGTGTTTTTCCTCCCAGTAGAGAAGGCTTGTGGTTCTTTATGCTTTTCTGCACAGGCTGCCAACGTGAGTACGTGTTGGGTTCTTGGTTTGAATGCTCGAGTTGTCAGGCTGGCATTTTTTGTTCCTGTTGGAGCCCATAATTGTGAACAAGGCGCTTGAGGACGTCTCTGTGCGGGTGTGCATTTGTAATGAGGTGTGTGTGCCTCTCTGTTTCAGTATAAAAAATGCATTTAAGACATTCAGCCTTTTCATGTTCCTAATATTCTTTCCTTCTTGACCATAAGAACTAAGGTGGCTGCTGGAAGAGGTGTTAGTGGGGCCAGCAGGGGGTGCTCACCCTGCGGTCTGTGTGGGTCCTAATGCCCCAGTATAGTGATGGGGACACTGGACTGTAAACAGGCGCCGTCCTTCGGATGAGACGTAAAACCGAGGTCCTGACTCTCTGTGGTCATTAAAAATCCCAGGGTGTTTCTCGAAAAGAGTAGGGGTTTTACCCCAGTGTCCTGGCCAAATTTCCCATTGACCCTTACCAATTATGGCCTCCTAGTAACCCCCATTTATGAATTGGCTTCATAACTCTGCTCTCCTCCCCACTGATAGCTGGTGTGTTGGGAGCGTTCTGGCGCACTATGGCTGCCGTCGCATCATCCAGGTGGGGGCTGCACATTGGTGGTGGTGGAGGGGAGTCCCCATGTCCTGCAAAGCGCTTTGAGTGGAGTGTCCAGAAAAGCACTATATAAGTGTAAGCAATTATTATTAATTATAATGTAGTAAGTCCATTGTCCACTCCATTGCAAGGCATACACAACACAAACACCAGGAACAATTATCTCAGAAGCCAGTTAACCTCCCAGAAGAAATAAAAGGTGTTAAAAGTAAGTATCTCCTTTAGGTGAGGACAGACTGGATCAAACGAAAACAACATTTGAAGTGAATTGCAAATATATTGAGTTGTGATGCAACTGTAACTTGAACCTAACATGACTGGGTGGTGCATTTTTGAAATTGCATTTTCACACCTGAAATACAAAATGAAGCTGATCGCAGTCCAAACTCAAGGTATTGTTGTAAAACTAAATATTCAACATGTTTCTACCTGTCCCTTTTCAGCTCACTCAGAAGTCCACAGCCTGCAGCCTCTCTGGTCCAGTGGAGGTGCTGTTTGATCCTTCAGGATCTGTCCAGTCTCACATAGTCTTACTGAGCAGCGCAGGGCTCCCTGGCCCCAGGTACGAACAGTGAGTGTCAGTGCAGAACAGCTCTCTGATACTCCGCTCCCTCACTCCAGCTGATCAGGGGAGCTACACAGTGAGGGACCTTAAGGGAAGCACTATCAGCACTGTGATCATCACTGTGGGAGGAGAATGAATTCTGGTATCCAAGAGCTTTTTACAGAATGAGGCTGGAAAACGTGGAGTGTAGCTTGTGCCTGGCCTGAACCCTCTCCAATGGCTGAGCGATGTGTATCTGCAGCTCTTGCAATGGAACTACACCCTGAATCAGGACAGTGTGGGGGGCAGTGCACTATGGGAGTTGTAGTTCCTGCCAATTGGGGAAACGCCCCACAGGACTACATTTTCACATTGGCTGTCCACACGTGGCTTCGCACTCCCGGAAAACGTCCCCACGCT
The DNA here is from genome assembly GCF_059453375.1 of Lepisosteus platostomus. Taxonomy (NCBI): domain Eukaryota; kingdom Metazoa; phylum Chordata; class Actinopteri; order Semionotiformes; family Lepisosteidae; genus Lepisosteus; species Lepisosteus platostomus. Next base: position 50,362,092 of record NC_142615.1, on the reverse strand, counting down.
TATGTCCACGCTTACTTTTCCAGGCACCAGAAGCCAGGCACATACAGTGCCTTGCGAAAGTATTCGGCCCCCTTGAACTTTTCAACCTTTTGCCACATTTCAGGCTTCAAACATAAAGATATAATTTTTTTATTTTATGTGAAGAATCACCAACAAGTGGGACACAATTGTGAAGTGGAACGAAATCTATTGGATTTTTGAAACTTTTTTAACTAATAAAAAAATGAAAAGTGGGGCGTGCAAAATTATTCGGCCCCCTTGCGTTAATACTTTGTAGTGCCACCTTTTGCTGCGATTACAGCTGCAAGTCGCTTGGGGTATGTCTCTATCAGTTTTGCACATCGAGAGACTGAAATTCTTGCCCATTCTTCCTTGCAAAACAGCTCGAGCTCAGTGAGGTTGGATGGAGAACGTTTGTGAACAGCAGTTTTCAGCTCTTTCCACAGATTCTCGATTGGATTCAGGTCTGGACTTTGACTTGGCCATTCAAACACCTGGATACGTTTATTTGTGAACCATTCCTTTGTAGATTTTGCTGTATGTTTGGGATCATTGTCTTGTTGGAAGATAAATCTCCGTCCCAGTTTCAGGTCTTTTGCAGACTCCAACAGGTTTTCATCCAGAATGGTCCTGTATTTGGCTGCATCCATTTTCCCCTCAATTTTAACCATCTTCCCTGTCCCTGCTGAAGAAAAGCAGGCCCAAACCATGATGCTGCCACCACCATGTTTGACAGTGGGGATGGTGTGTTGAGGGTGATGAGCTGTGTTGCTTTTACGCCAAACATATCGTTTTGCATTGTGGCCAAAAAGTTCGATTTTGGTTTCATCTGACCAGAGCACCTTCTTCCACATGTTTGGGGTGTCTCCCAGGTGGCTTGTGGCAAACTTTAGACGAGACTTTTTATGGATATCTTTGAGAAATGGCTTTCTTCTTGCCACTCTTCCATAAAGGCCAGATTTGTGCAGTGTAAGACTGATTGTTGTCCTATGGACAGACTCTCCCACCTCAGCTGTAGTTCTCTGCAGTTCATCCAGAGTGATCATGGGCCTCTTGGCTGCATCTCTGATCAGTCTTCTCCTTGTCTGAGCTGAAAGTTTAGAGGGACGGCCAGGTCTTGGTAGATTTGCAGTGGTCTGATACTCCTTCCATTTCAAGATGATCGCTTGCACAGTGCTCCTTGGGATGTTTGAAGCTTGGGAAATCTTTTTGTATCCAAATCCGGCTTTAAACTTCTCCACAACAGTATTACGGACCTGCCTGGTGTGTTCCTTGGTCTTCATGATGCTCTCTGCGCTTTCAACAGAACCTTGAGACTATCACAGAGCAGGTGCATTTATACAGAGACTTGATTACACACAGGTGGATTCTATTTATCACCATCAGTCATTTAGGACAACATTGGATCATTCAGAGATCCTCGCTGAACTTCTGGAGTGAGTTTGCTGCACTGAAAGTAAAGGGGCCGAATAATTTTGCACGCCCCACTTTTCATTTTTTTATTAGTTAAAAAAGTTTCAAAAATCCAATAGATTTCGTTCAACTTCACAATTGTGTCCCACTTGTTGGTGATTCTTCACATAAAATAAAAAATTTATATCTTTATGTTTGAAGCCTGAAATGTGGCAAAAGGTTGAAAAGTTCAAGGGGGCCGAATACTTTCGCAAGGCACTGTAGGTGCCTGCAGGATTATTTTGCTCCAGAAATGGGAAATAAAATTAAGAGCATAATCTGACATGCAAAACTCCCCTTTATTCGAAAACAAATAAATAACTTTATTTGTTTTCGTGCAGCTGCTGCTGCTGTATTTTTTTTTATTTTGAGGGGTTGTGGGTCACCCGGTCTGCGGCTCACCTCTTACCCCCGGGGCAGGCAAGCCAAGCGCAGATCCCTGGGTCTGTCGCCGTCAGCAAAGGTGCGCTGTCGGGGGATAGGTGGTGGCCTCTGCTCTGCTGCTGGGCAGTCTCTGCTGGGGGTGGGAGCTGAGGTAAATGGAGGAGTAGAGCACTGTGGTCTCTTCTTCCTGCTCGCAGAGAGACAGACACACACACACAGAGGTGTGCTGAGCTCAGCTCAAGAGCTCTTGATCTTGTCTATTCTTGTACATGCCTCCAGGAAACTCACAGTACGCACACAGAGCAAGGACAGCTGAGGTTCCACACACAGACACACTGAGACTCAGCTGGAGTCAGATGAGCTGTTAATCAACTTTCATTTAAAAACACCTTCTTATGAAGCAGCACATAGAGTAAACTTTCAGTGTACAGACACACTAAAGACCAGAGATTCAACACACTTCAGCTTGAGTGAGGCTGGAGTCAGATGAGCTGTTGACAAACTCATTTTCTCTCAGATACACTTACTTATGGACCAGCACACTTATAATCTAACAGTTTGCACGCGGAGCAAATACCCGAGATTACACACACACACACTGAGACTCAGCTTGAGTGACGCTGGAGTCAGATGAGCTGTCAACAAACTCATTTTCACTCAGATACCCCTCCAGCTTCCTGTATACCAGCACCCACAGTCGTCTTGCAGTGTACAGACAGAGGCAAGCAAAATGAGACTCCACACAGACACAGCGAGACTCAGCTTGAGTGAGGCTGGAGTCAGACGAGCTGTTAATAAACTTGCTTTAATTAAAAAACACCTTCTGATGTAGCAGCACATAGAGTAAACTCTCAGTGTAAAGACACACTAAAGACCAGAGATTCAACACACACACACACTGAGACTCAGCTTTTGTGAGGCTGGAGTCAGATGAGCTGTTGAGAAACATACTTTTTCTCAGATACCCCTCCACCTTCCTGTATACCAGCACCCACAGGAATCTCACTGTGTACAGACGCAGCAGATACACTTACTTATGGACCAGCACACATAGTAATCTAACAGTTTGCACGCGGAGCAAGGACACAAGATTACACACACACTCACACACTCACAGAGGATAACACGCCCAGGCTTATTCTACGCAGAGCTTGTCTTTGCTGAGCCAGAATGAGTCGCGGTTTCCTCCCACGTGTCTGAGCTTGTGTTCTGGTCGGAGCTGAAGTTGTGGGTCAGCGTGTGTGTGTGGAATCTGCTGTCTTGTTCTGTCTGCATACTGACAAAGAAGACAAGCTCTGCGTAGAATAACAGTGTGCTATCCTCTGTATGTGTGTGTGTGTGTCTGTGTGTAATCTCGGGTCTTAGTTCCGTGTGCAAACTGTTAGATTACCAGGTGTGCATAATGTGAGTTAAGTATGTGTGCTGGTCCATAAGAAGGTGTTTTGAAATGAAAGCAAGTTTATTAACAGCTCATCTGACTCCAGCCTCACTCAAGCTGAGTCTTTCTGTGTCTGTGTGGAATCTCATTTTGCTTGGCTCTGTCTGTAAACTGCAAGACGACTGTGGGTGCTGGTATACAGGAAGCTGGAGGGGTATCTGAGTGAAAGTATGTTTGTCAACAGCTCATCTGACTCCAGCTGAGTCTCAGTGTGTGTGTCTGTGTGTGTGTGTGGTCTTTAGTGTGTCTGTATACTGTGAGTTTACTCTACATAAGGAAGTGTATCTTGAGTGAAACTGTCTTACAGACTCCTACAGTATGTCTCGGATTTCACTGCTGGCCTGGCCAGGCCAAATATCGGCGGTTGTTTTATTTGCGTGTGGTTACCGGGTCATCGTTGAGACTGTTCCTGTCCCTTTTGCTCCGCCTGTTTCCCGCGGCTCTTCGGTGGCGGCCACAAGGACAGATGGAGGGACAGAAATGAAGAAGCATCATGATGAGAAGCCTGCTTTCAGTGCACTGACTGAGCTCTGGGGAGTGTCCTACAGGGACAGGAGGTGGGGGAAGGGTAGGGTCTCCTGTCCCGATCGGTGGATCGCATTCAGACTAAAGAGGTTCAGTTCCTTCAGACTAAAGAGACTCAGTTCCTCCAGCCTGTCAGTGTAGGACACTCCCTTCAGACTGAAGAGACTCAGTTCCTCCAGCCTGTCAGTGTGGGACAGTCCCTTTGGACTGAAGAGACTCAGTTCCTCCAGCCTGGCAGTATGGGACACTCCCTTCAGACTAAAGAGACTCAGTTCCTCCGGCCTGGCAGTGTAGGACACTCCCTTCAGACTAAAGAGACTCAGTTCCTCCAGCCTGGCAGTACTGTATAGTTCTTTCCCTTAAGAATGAAGAACAATATCTATTTCAGAACGTGGGCACAGTACTCCGGTCTGATCGAGAGGTGCTCTGACCTGGTCGGTGGGAGAGGCAGTAGGTGCAGCAGGAGCAGATCACAGCCAGCGTCACAGCTGTGCAGCCCTGTCTTATGATCCCTGCCTCCCAGCAACGAAGGCGTAGTCTTAGTTCATTAGTCTACCTATCATTGTACGCTTTCACCACCACACCTATGTCTCATCTTGTATTTAAGCACTAGTCTTTCCCTACCTCCTCGCTCAGTATTGGTTTTCCTTTCGAGCTACTTAGTTGCGCTACCTCTTCGTACTGTTCAGGTTCCGACTTTGTTTTCTCCCCTTTTACTACGTTTTTTGGATTACAGTCTGGCTTTCGCTTCTCTCTCCCTGTTTGGATCACTGGCTTCCCCTGGACTCTCAGCTCTCTCCTTCGACTACGGTATTTGGATCACGACTTGTCTCTATCGGCTCCTGCAAGTGGGTTCATTAGTTGGTTTCGGTTTCACTGGCCGAATCCTTAACAGAATACTGAGCCACTTAACATGGACCCAGCGGAGCAAGAGGAATTTTGCTCGGTTTTGGATCAGCACTGGCAAGCTTTACTCCAGTTACAGGCTTCCGTCCAACAGACTTCAGCACCTGTCGGCAATGCCGCCTACCAGTAATAGTGAAAGTAACGCTGGAGCTGCCGCTTTGGCTCCGCCCCCGCCAGCTTCTACACCCGCTCCTCGACCTCTTCCACTTACACCACCTGACAGGTTTGACGGCAACCCTACGAGATGTCGGGGCTTATTAGCACAGTGTGCGCTGGTTTTCAGGCTCCATCCGGAAACTTTTTTTTCTCCTCAAGACAAGATTGCCTTCGTAGTTTCTCTGTTAACTGGCCGTGCTCTGGATTGGACAACTGCCCTACTAGATCGCAGGGCTCCTGAGGTACAGGACTATGATCTCTTTTTAGAGAAATTTAAGGGTTTTTTTTGTCGTTCCTCAGCTGGACAAGACTCCGCCTACCGCCTCTCATCTATCCGCCAGGGTCTGCACAGGATTATGCCATAGACGTTCGAGTAGCAGCAGCAGAGACTCACTGGGAGGATGAGGTCCTTATTTTTCTTTTTCTGCAAAGGTTATGTGAAGAAATAATCACCTGGTAACAACTCCGTCTCATCATGTATTTAAGCACTAGTCTTTCCCTACCTCCTCGCTCAGTATTGGTTGGCCTTTCGAGCTACTTAGTTGCATTACGCCTTCTACCTCTTCGTACTATTCAGGTTCCGACTTTGGTTTTTCCCCTCTTACTAGGTTTTTTGGATTACGGCTCGGCTTCGGTTGCTCTCTCTCAGTTTGGATCTCTGGCTTCCCCTGGACTCTCGGCTCTCTCCTTCGTCTACGGTATTTGGAGCACAACTTGTCTCTATCGGCTCCTGCAAGTGGGTGCATTACTTGGTTTCGGTTTCACTGGCCGAATCCTTAACAAGTAGCTAAATACACAGGTCACACTGCTCCAGTTGAGGCTCAAACTCACAACCTCAGCATGACTCTGCTGTGCATTGCTGTATAAGCACCGCGCGCTGACCGACTTCGCCACTGGAGCTGTTTAACACCCTCTCCTCATACAGACTGACGCTGCAGAAACACAGGCTGCAAACAGGGTTTCGGTTGTGGATCCATCTCCACATGGGGGAAAGGGACAGTAAAATAGCAAGGAAAATACAAGAGAAGAAACTGAAAGAATTGTGCTCACTGCAAAGTAGAAAGGAAAGAGGTGGCCGGATACGTAAAACAACTCCGCAGATAATTTGTAACGACATTCTTTGGTGACAATCAGCGGTCGGATTTCTCTTCAGGTTCAGCTCTGCAGTTTGAACGTACATTCTCCGAGATTGGTTAGCTATATTTGATCAGCTGATATTAAATAGGACTAATAAGAATCAATACAATTGATGTCTGGCAAAGGCAAATAACCTTTGTACATGATCTGGAATGTGACTGGTTAAATTTCAGCACAGTTGCTACCCCCTTTATAAATGGTGTGCACACTTATACAACCAAGACATTGAAAGTTTTTTTTTTATTATTGTTCCAAAAAATGTTCCATTTGTTTTCTTTCTAAAATGTTGTTGATTAAAAGATCTTATTAAATGCGAAAAAATCTGATTGTGAAAAGGTCAAATTCTTAGTGAAAAAATCAGTAATGTGAGGAAAGATGAATTGTGGGAGCCCCTTGACTCCTCGTGTCGTTCTGTATTTCTCGCTCATTCTACTGGGAGTTGTGCCGTCGCTTCTGGATAAAGTCTGTCAGTGGTCATTCCAGATGGGTCAGGTATGACTGCACTTCGGCACAAGAAGAGACATGTGATTTGCGAGGATCCCAGCAGTGGCTTTGCTTTTTTCTAGAGCCCAGATAGCTCAGTTGGTAGAGCATCAGCCTTTTAATCTGAGGGTCCAGGGTTCAAGTCCCTGTTTGGGCGGTTGTGCTTTTCTTCAATCTATTGTGAATGTCATTCTAAATCGTCTTTTATCTTTCCCTCTTCTAGCTGTACTGTGGTTATTTTAAATGTTCATCACTTGTATTTTCTTTAGTGTTTCCTTTCACAAACCAAAAATGTTCAAGGTGATCTTCTCACCACACTCCACGTAAATAAATTAAAAGAAATCACAGTAGAGTAAAGGACACGCAGTGAGGAGCTCCTGCAGTGAGTACTCTTGAATACGACAAGAGGAAAGGCACACTGCACATCTGCGGAACATCGCAAAGTAATTTTTTTATTAAAGGTTCAAGGAAACCTGAATATGTTTGCTAGAAGTATTTCAGAATCACAGTCAAATCGAGTATGATTGCTGCACAGATCTGCCGTGTGAATTTAGAATACTGTTTGTGCGTTGTATAAAATACGCTGTTCAAAGCTTTTAAAAAACTACAGAGATACGTTTCGGAATGCGTCTTCCTGTAAAAATAAAATCTCTACACGGGTGCTATAAGCAGAGTCTGAAGCCTGCTTAACAGAAGAACTATATTCAGAGGGCCAAAGAAGTGAATATTTCACCAAGTGAGAGAAAGCATCTCAGAAAAAGGAGGTGCAGTCTCTTCCATGCAGAATAACACCACAAAGTCAGACTACAAGTGCTGAAAAGCTGCTATCAAGGGTAACCCGGCCGAGCGCTCTAAGGAGCTGGATTAAAGCTCCGTCTCTTCGAGGGCATGAGTCGGAATCCCACTGCTGCCCAGTATCTCCTTGTTAAGAATCATGGTTTTGTTGTTGTACATTCTGCGCGATTAAATCAGTTTCAATAGAATTAATTTGAACAGTCATATTTGTTTTATTCCTCCTACCATGGCAATTTGTGCTCAAAGATTTAACTTTTTTGTATTTTAAAAAACATGCTAGCCTTGATGGGAAAGTAAGCGGAACTGCAGGTGTGGTGGCCAAGTGGTAAGACGTCGGTATCAATAAAGTCAATAATCTGTTAAACATTTTATGCCATTTTTTCCATAGATGATATTCACGTTGGAACAGTGAGAAAGGTGTGCCTGGATGCGCTTGAACCATCACCTTACTATAATTTTAGTCCCAACCTGGCCGCACTAAGCAATTGTACCACAGAGTTTTCTCCATTTGCAGTTTTGGGTAAAAAATAATCTGCACTTTTAAGCAAGTATTGTATTTAAATTTTGCAAATTTCTTGAAAAAGGTTGTTTCAGAGAGAAACTGAGTAGATAGAAATAGCCCAGTCAGTAGAATATTGAACTTTTTATCTCTAGGTCCCTAGTCAGGCGACTGATTTTCTTGCAACTACTGTGAATAGATGGTCTTTTGTCCCTCAGTTTTTCAAGTTGTTCTATGAATGTTTGAAATGTTCAATATTTTTCATGCTCTTAAGCACTTTCCGTCACAAAGTTTATGGTGTTCTTGGTGCTGTGCTGCACGTAGATAATGTAGACGAGAGCACAGGTAACAATACAGGACAAGCAGTGAGGAGCTCCCGTAGCTTTCAACTCAGTGCAGAGTCCAGAGGGAGGCCTAGGTCGCTAAACAATCAACAGGTATCTAATAATGACATTCACAAAGGTGACAATGCGTTTTTTCAACATATCCTTATATTTACCCATACAGCACAATTTTCTATACCCTCAAATCCCCAATGTAACTACTTTCTCCTGAGAAACACAAGTATAGAGTGAAATCACAATAACTTATACAACAAATCTATTCAAACGCCCAGATATGAGAGAACACACCCCTTTAAATATGTATTTCCTTCATTTCAGTTTTCTTCCCTCCCCAGGATACCTGAAAATTCACTATCGCATATTAAAGGCTGTACATGTAATACATCTACTAATAAAGATGGACATTAAAGTTAATTATTAAAAAAATACACTTTTCATTAAGACATGTATTGATAAAATTATTGTGAATAGTTGTGGTGTCTGGAAAGCAATTTTTGTTAAATATAACAATTTTCAAGTGAGTGGTGCATAAGCTTGTTATTTAGTGACTTAATTATTTCCACTGCATTCACAACAGTTCTAATGTGTTTGCTTGTTCCGCATAGCCTGCTACTGAGTTGTTTTCGGAACTGAAACCTATAAGAACATTATTTAAGATGCACCATGACCCAGAATCGTTCATTGGGACTAGGATTAATATCAATTGAAAGTACTCCAAAATAAAATATTTAACCTGAATATTAAAAGAGTAGGAAAGTATTAAAACAACACCATAACGTCTTGACTTCCAATCTTCTTCCAGGTTCAGGCCATGTACAGTAAAATGACATAATCAGTTGAGTCATGCCGAGGCTGAAAGTTTAAGCCTCACCTGGAGCAGCCTGGTTTTCTGTCTTGACAAAAAAAGCGTTTTGTTCCACAACGGCGTGAAATGATCATGTCTTTCACTCTACTTCTCTCTTGTAGTAAAGCAGATCTTGCTAGGTGAGCATTTGCTCCGGTAAATTAGGTCACTTTTCATGATAACTCACTTCTTCTAAACACAACATTTCCTGGTGATGTTTTCTCCATGAAAAAAGACATTTTCCCTTACATGATTTCTCATTTTGTTTCATCAAAGAGTACAGAAAGAAGAAAGAAAGAAAGGAAATGTGTGGTAAATGAACTCTGTCGTCTGTGGGAGATGTCAAGCGCATTGGACATGAAAAGTGCCCAATAAAAGCCATTTCTCTTCATTTCTCTTACAGTCAGGGCTCCTGTTCCGTGTAAAGGAGGCAGCTTGCTCAGCCAGCAGACTCAGGGCTTACTGAACGCAGGTGTCTCAGAGTGGTGTGTCCAAGCGGCTGTAAAAGAGGAGAATTCCGCTGGCGCTGTAGCTTAGTTGCTTTAAGTATCTGTCTCGTTAACTGGAGATCCTGGCTCCACATCCCAGCTGTGCCCTTCTTCCTGTCTTTTTGTGCAGAAAGTACCATTTTGGACAACCGCATAGGGGTTGATTTAGTTTAATGCATTAATGCATTTCCTTTTTGCAACAACTTGTTTTTCAAGAAATTCATACAGCTTGTGAAAAATGAAATTTAATTCTTGGCTATCAGAGCAGTAGGAATATTGCCGACTGGCAAGAAAATGCAAGCAATGTTTATTTTCTTACCAGAAAGGTGCGAATGGAGCAAAGCCTTTCTCATCAGTCTCTGTGGTGCAACCGGCAAGCGTGTTTGGCTATTAACTAGAAGGTTAGTGGTTCAAAACCACCCAGGGACGATCTTCTTCTTCTTCTTCTTCTTATTATTATTATTATTATTGTCAATGTTAACACTGTCTCCACAAAAGCCGAAACTTTAACCCTCTTTATATTTGCCGAAAATGCGAGTCTTTTGCCCGTGTCCAACAACAACACTTGAGACCAGGGAAGTCCAATAGTGATCAACACCGCAACTCCCCAGAAATCCATATTTACCCATGGAAAAGTATCTTTGAAGGGCTGGCGGGAGATATCATTTATACTCCTGTTGTATCCTCTGCTAAAATACTTTAGAAATACAACGTGGATTTGTTTGAGAATTTGACAAGCATTGTTGCGTTAGCACTGTGAAGTTGGATGTTGATATTTTGATATATTTACCTTCATTTTAACATAAATATAAACATAAATGCTGTACAATCTGTGCTATACAATCAAACACAGGTATATTTTGAGTCTCGTGCTGATCGTCCTGTGGATCCAAAAGAAAATTTTACAGCTGATACATTTTCGATTGTAATTTGCATCTAGCTACAATGTCCCTGGAAAAGAGATTTTATTAGTTGCGTGCAATCGGTATCTTTTACTTTACGTATGGTAGTGGAAATAGTTTTAAAAATGTTTTCTAAAGAAGATTGTATTGCCAGGACCTGCCTTTAGCGCTCAGTAGCGATGACGCTGTTGATATAGATGGAGAAGAAATGTAAGATGAATTGATGATCTAAGCTAAAATAGCCCTAACACGCCTCCTGGAACAGTGTTTGTATTCATAGCAAGTAATATTCTTTTTCAAACCCGAACGTTGCTTTTGCATTAAGTGTTACATAACAATTACCGGTTTCGGTAGCTTCTGAAGAGCGCACTTTTCCAAACTGAAGCCTATAAGAACATTATTCAAGATGCACCATGGCCCAGAATCGTGCATCGGGACAAGGATTAACATCAATCGAAAGAACTCCCAAATAAAAGATTTGACCGAAAAATTGAAAGAGTAGGCAAGTATTAAAACAACGCCATAACTTCTCGACCTCCAGTCGCTTTCCTGGTTCAGGCTATGTAAAATGACATGATCAGTGGAGTCATGCCACGGTTGTGAGTTCAAGCCTCACCTGGAGCAGCCTGGTTTTCTGTCTTGACAGGTAAACAGTGTTTTGTGTTATTTGCTAAATGGAGAGAGGATTCTGTGTTAATTGTGCTCCTCCTGGGAGAGGTCAAGATGAGAAGTTCACGACGCTGGTAGTAAATATCCTGTCCAGGAATATCGGGGCTGTAGGGGGTCAGATCTATAGATGTAGTAAACACATCAGTGGAGACGGTGTGTCTGCTCTCTGTGAGAGAGCCGGGCAGAAAGAATAATCTGTGGTCTGGGAAGAAGAGACCCTCGTTGGAAGAGCGGCGCTCCTCACAGGAGAGAATGAAAAAAATCTTTTTCAGGGACACTGATTGTTCTCTTTGGGGGAATTAAAAGCACTTATAGCAAGTGACCTTGTGGCGCAACGGTAGCGCATCTGACTCCAGATCAGAAGGTTGCGTGTTCAAATCACGTTGAGGTCAGCCGATGAGTTTGCAGGTGCTGCTGGTGCCGAACCCGGAAATTACACCACGCAGTTGGGTTTTATCTGTACACCACATAGGTAATCTGAACGAAGTAACAGCGCAGTACAGAACACCCAGTCAGGAGCTTATGCAGCGAATCATCTTGAACACGACAAGAGAAAAGGCACACTGCACATCCCCGAAACATCACGTCCGGCTTTAGAGACAGTAACATCAGAGAATGGAAGTTTCAGACCTCCCTTTTGTTACAGGTTCAAGCAAACCTGAAAGTTAGGGAGTGTTTGGTCACTTTTGTATGAAAAAGTGTCTGAAGCTTGTAATTATAATTTGCCCTTTTTTAATTGTGGTTGAAATCAACTCCCATGTACCAAGACCTTACAGTATATTCATGTTTACTTAAATGACTAACGCTATTGAACATTAGTTGGTGTTTCTTTTGTAATGATTTGCTATTTCATGCAGGAAAGAAAGGAACCCAGACCCAACGTTTGCTTTCAGGTGCGGTCTATTTACATAACGGACATCTATTTCTGGGGAGCCTGATTTAAATCACACAACCCCGGTAGAAGTCGAATCGACAATCTAATAAACCGAAATCAGACGCGTTATCCATTAAAGCACTAGCCCGTCACGTAAATGAATTGCACCATGGTGAGTTCAGCGCCGCTACTAGTAATACCCCACCCCCATCTTAAATTTCTAAGTGAGAAACGTGTTTTCTACATTTTTATCAGTTTTAAAAAATCATCACTTTTAAGCAGACAAAGCCTTTATGTGTCGCTCTGAATTTCTAATTGATTTAGAATTCCAAGAAAAAAGCGTTTTGTTCCACAATGGCGTGAAATGATCACGTCTTTCACTCTACTTCTCTCTTGTAGTAAAGCAGACCTTGCTAGGTGAGCATTTGCTCCGGTAAATTAGGTCACTTTTCATGTTAACTCACTTCTTCTAAACACAACATTTCCTGGTGCACGTTTTCTCCATGAAAAAAGACATTTTCCCTTACATGATTTCTCGTTTTGTTTCATCAAAGAGTACAGAAAGAAGAAAGAATGGAAAAGCGTCGTAAATGAACTCTGCCGCCCTTGGGAGATGTCAAGCGCATTGGACATGAAAAGTGCCCAATAAAAGCCATTTCTCTTCGTTTCTCTTACAGTCGGGGCTCCTGTTGCGTGTAAAGGAGGCAGCTTGCTCAGCCAGCAGACTCAGGGCTTACTGAACGCAGGTGTCTCAGAGCGGTGTGTCCAAGTGGCTGTAAAAGAGGAGCATTCTCCCGGCGCCGTAGCTTAGTTGCTTTAAGTACCTGTCTCGATAACTGAAGATCCTGGCTCCACATCCCAGAAATTTAATTCTTTGCAGAGCAGAAGAAATATTGCCGGCTGGCAAGAAAATACAAGTTATTTTTTTTAACCAGGAAATGGAGAATAGCCTTCCCAATTAGTCTCTGTGGTGCAATCGGCGAGCACGTTTGGCTGTTAACCGGAAGGTTGGTGGTTCAAGCCCACCCAGGGGCGGCCCTGTTGTTGCCATTGATGATCAAGAGTCTCACCACCCACTCTATGATGCCCCATAGTGGTGATCTGTAAGCAGTGTGTCTTTTACCCACCCACTTGAAATAACAGCAAGCTGGAGTCCCAGCCCAGCTCCTCTCTCTCTCCCCTTGGATCTGGGAGATTTCCTCACAACCAAGATGAGTGTGTTGACACAGGTATCTTGGAAAGCTGAGGAGGACAGGGGAGTCGCCCCAGCCCCTGTACCCCCCTGGTACAGCAGTGTAAGCAGGACAAGGGAGAGGGGTTTCAAGAACTCACCAATCCTGTCTACGTAGCCTCAGATCCAAACTTGGCCAGGAGGCCAGGACCTCATCGTACAGCTCCAGGGCTGCCAGAGCCAGGCTGGGCTGAGCGGGTATTGCAGCGGATGTGCAAGAGGGCGTGTGAGGGATGCACGCGAGGGAGTATTGGGGTGTCCAAAGTGAAGGTCCATGGGCTGTTCCTCTGGAGATTCGTCTCCTGGCCCTTTTGGCTGTCCCACGGCTGGATCTTGGTCTCCTGCCTGGTGATTTGTTAGGCAGGCCTGAGGAGACAGGGGCACAGAGACGTCATGAGGAGGACAGAGAGAAACCAAAGACGACCTTCTCTAGGAGGACAAGGCCCTGCCCCTGGTCTCCCAGGAATCCCGGTCCCCTTCATTACAGCTGAGAGCATACTTTTCGACAAATGTCACAGACACATAAGACTTACAAACTCACAGCTCTCGGCATCCTGAGGCGAGACACAGGGGGAGTCTGCTCCCTCTTTCTCCGACAGTCCGCAATTTTCTCCTGAAGGATCTACAGGAGGAGAGATACTGTCCCATCAGATGACAGCAGCAGACCTCATCCAACCCCACCTTCCCTTTCACACACACCCACACACAGGCATGATTTTGTCACCTTCAACACCACATCCACCATCACAACCTCCACTATCTTCATCATCATCATCACCACCTGCACCATCACAATGTCCACTATCTTCATCACCATCATCATCACCTGCACCATCACAACCCCCACTACCTTCATCAAGATCATCTTCATCACCAATGATCAACTCCACCATCTTCATCACCGTATCCTTCTTCATCATGTCCACCATCATCATCAAAAGCTTTTTCATCAAGACAATCATCATGTCCACTATCATCATCAACAGCTTTTTTATTAAGACCATCATCATCTAGACCACTTTCATTCTCTTCACTATCATCTGTATCACTATCATAACCCTGAGCAGAACACACTGGTTATCTTACTCTGGAAGAGTCTTTGCTCAGAGCCTCAGAGTATCGGTGGCCCCTCTTTGACCTTTCAGGGTCATGTCTGTCTCTGTTGAGACCTGTCAGCAAGTTGACTGCTTTAGTCTCACCAGTAGAAGTCGACCAAGTTTATGTGTGTCGGGACAGGCTTTTTCGTAGTCAAACAATATTAAACATTTAAGGAAGAGCACTTAAAATGACAGGAGGAGGCACTTCTTTACATAAAAGGTGGTAGAGGTGTGGAACAAGCTGTCTAGCCATATTGTTGAAGCAGATTCCCTGGCTTGTCTCAAGAGACAGCTGGATGAGACCCTATGGTCAGGACAGGAGGCACTACTGTACATAGAGGGTGGTGGGGGTGTGGAACAAGCTACCCAACCATGTTGTTGAAGCCAATACTCATGTTTCTCTGGGATCTGCCCCAGGCACTCACAGCTCTCTGGATGTTGGTCTGGACTCTAGAGTGTGATTCCATTCGCAAGCGACCTGAACACCTGTTGATGGGTCACTTCTCAGACACACATACAGACACCCACACACATATAACACACATTCACAGACACACATAGACACTACAAATACTCACAGACACACACCCACACACTCATAACTACAAATACATTATAACACAAATGCCACTAACATTATAACAGTAACACTATCGCTAAGACTTACACTATCATCATAATTACTAAACTACTAAAACTGACACAAACTACTACTACACTACTAAAATTAATAATAACAGTAATGCTATCACTAAAACTAACGTAACATTATTATAACATTATAATCACTAATATTAATATTAACATGAATACTAGCATTAAAACTATCAGTAGCACTATCATCATTAATACTGACATGAACACTGGCATTAATATTAAATATTAAAACTACCGATTGTACTCTGACTAATATTAAGATGAATACTATAGCATTCGTTTTAGTTGATGTCCGTGATGTCACACCGCTCTTTGTGATGAAGGCGAGACAAAGTGACCTGTCGCCGTGGTTACCATACTCATGATTTATAAACAGTGGAAAAATGAATTTAAGCTAATTTAAACTTTGATACTTGCACAAATTTCTCAATTTGGAATATAATTTTCTTGCTCTAGGATACAATTCCTAAATAATAATTTAATTAATCATTATTTAATTTCAGATTGAACATTATTAACACTAAAGACACTATGGTAATTGATCGATAAAGGCGGTATTGACTGTTTTCTAGATATTTAAAACAGGGTCAAGAACGGGAAAAGAATCAGTACTCAACAATCGGTGGTTAATCGATTATTTTACGGTTCTTCAGTTTAATTAATTGGTTGTCGATAAATAGGTGATCAATAACTCTCCTCGGTTGCGCTCCGCGCACCTCCCGTGTCTCGCTCTCTGATCCCGGTGCTCTGGCTGGTGTCTGTGACGTCACAGCGCTCTTTCTGACAGAGCGGAGCACGACTCCGCTGGAGGAGTCTCCTTTCCGGAGCCCGAGGGGCTTTTCTTACAAATATAACATCTCCAAGAAAAACAATCCGGGCTGCGGAGAGAGGCGATTCATAACATTTGGAGAAGGAGAGTGACTATCCGAGGAATGAAATTCATTTAACAGAAAAAAATATATGGTTTACTTTAGACACTAATGCGTTACAAAGCGTACTCTTGTGGAGCAGAAAATAATAGAAATATAAAGAATGCAAGTCCCTGTAACAATCTGTTCTAAGCGTTTTACATGATTCTCCACAGAATAGAAGCCAGAACGATCAGACGCCTGATCCCAGAGGTTTAAACGCGTCTCCTGGTTTGATTTCCACCCAGCTCTCAGTTCCTCAACCGGTTTGATGATTTAATCAACTGTATAACTGTTATCAGACACTGTACTGTATATTTATAAGACTCTCCGTGAGACAGGTCTTCTGTGTGATCTGAGTCACACTACTCAGAGCTACAGTCTGGTCAGCTGGTCACTATTGTAGACATGACCATCGGTCTTCTGCTGCTGATAATCACAATACACTTATAAGAGTGGCAATATTGCTGTTCATTAAATAAGTAAAAATAATAATAAGAGATAATCACATACTGCTCAATTATCAGTCAAACACTTCTGACAGAGGTTTGGAGGCTGACTTACAGTAAAGACATTAATCAGGGTAGTAATACTGAAGGGATGGAGGTCCTGGAAAGGGTTAATAGAATTTTCTTGCTTCTGACCTGGAACAGAGCCCACAGCTGCCAGATCAGTGACCCCTGAGCCCAGTTTACAGAGTGGAGAACCAGGAGCTCTTCTCTGTCTCTAAGAGGGCTAGGAGGAAGGGGAAAAGGGGGAGATGTGACCTGAGTCCAGGCTGTTCTGTCTGATATTATTCCTGTAGCAGCACTGATTGTCTGAATATCCTCTGGTACTGGATTGTGAGGATAAAGAGAAGGATGTTCTGTCTGTTCAGGAGGTAGGAGTTTGGGTAAAGTATTGAGGGATCCAATGCTCTGTGTGTGAGTCTGAGCTGTGAATCTGACTGAGAGGAGATAAAGATTTTTTTTTTATTCTGCCTCTGAGAAGTCTTTTCCTTTGCCAAGTGATGTTACATCCCCTTCAGATACTCTGCACAGATTGTCAGATCAAGAGAAGAGAAGAGAGACGGAGAGATAAGAGCACACACAGCGAGAGAGACGGGAAGGGGGAGAGAGAGGAGAAGGAGCAGGAAAACAGTCCAGGTGTTCAGCCACACTGTGACCACAGGAGACAGGGCTCCCCTGTGTGTTTCATTGTACTGCTCAGCTCTCAGCTGCCTCATCACACTGACACCCACAGCCTCACAGTACAGCCTGGCTTCCTGTGCTGGAAGAGCTCAGAGGAGCACAAACCACAGAGTCACTGCTGAGTCTGACATGCAGCTCCAGTAGAGCTCTGAGGAAACAGGCCCATTTCCTAAAGACAAGGGGGAGAAGAGATAGTGCTGTTATACTGAAGATAATATGTCTTTCTGTAAAAGTATGTTGTCATGTCATTATATGAAAATATTTAATCCTGGCTTAACAGGGATTGTTGGCTTAAATCACAGCTGTTCGGCTGTATTAACAAGAACTGATTGTTTATAGTTAATCATTTTGTTGTTTTTGAAACAGACTCCTGCTCTTCTGCTCCTGCAGTTATTATGGTGAAGTTGCAACAAATACTACTGCTGCTATTACTACAACTGCTAATACTGCTACTATCAATACAACTACTACTTCTGCTGCAACTATGATAAACACTACTGATTACTACTAATGCTACTAAAGCTACTAGTACTACTGTTACTACTGCTGCAGGTACCACTGTAACTTCTACTACTGCTGCCACTGCTACTACTATTAATAAGGAGGATGTGAGCTGTGTTCTCACTGTTCAGCCTGGGTGTATTAACAGGGACTATTTTTTATTTTTATTTTGTTGTTTCTCCGACTTTGAAACTGACTCCTGCTTTTCTGCTCCTGCTGCTGCAGTTATAGTGAAGCTGCAACACAGCTCTGTTATACTATTTATTTTAAACTAAATAGTTTAAATACAGCATAACTACTAATACTAATACTGTTCCTACTGCTAATGCTCCTACAATTGCTAATGCTAATACCATTACTACTGCTACTACAGCTACTACTACTGCTTCCACTGATACAACTTCAACTAATAAGATTTTATTGCTACTCTTACTGCTACTTCTAATGTTACTAAAGCTACAGTGCTGCCACTGACACTACTGCTACTACCACTACTACTAATAAGGAGGAGATGAGCTGTGTTCTCATTCTGTTCACCCCCGGGGGGTGTATCAGTGTATCAGTATCAGTTCAGCTCCACTGTGCTGTTAGAGAGTCTCAGTCTCACAGTCATCTCCCCACAGAGGGACACTGGGGCCACAGCTGGAGGGGCTGGAACATCTGTGTGGACTGGAGCTGCACAGGAACAGACTCAGTGTCTGAGGAACTTGAACTTGAACTTGAACTTGAACTTTATTGCCATATGTAACCGGTACTGGTACAATGGAATTCTTACTTACAGAAAGTCTCTCGATTATAAAACAAGTGTAAAAAACAAAACAAAGTGCAAACAGTGCATCAAGACAATGTACAAACAAACAATAGACAATGTGCAAGTAAACATGCAGACAGTTTGAATGTAAACAATACAGACGTGTAAACAATGACTGGAGACGTACAATTAATAAATTACAATGAGGTAGATGGTGATGGTGTAGGTGTGGTCCGAGGGGGATGGCTAAATGTGTTCGCCAGTCTCACTGCTTGTGGATAGAAGCTATTGAAGAATCTAGTGGTAAGTGTCCGTATGCTCTTATATCTCTTGCCTGAGGGCAGTGGGGTGAAGAGCTCATGCCCGGGGTGGTGACTGTCCTCTGTGATGGCCAGAATTCTACCACGGCAGCGGTCCTCATAGAGCTGTTTAATCTCGGTGAGACCGCAGCCGATGATCTTCTGGGCCATATTGACCATTCTCTGCAGTGCCTTTCTTTCTCGCGAAGAGGTGTTGCCATACCACACGGTGATCCCGTTGGTGAGGACGCTCTCGATAGTGCAGCGGTAGAAGTTCACCAACACATGTGTTGGCATCCCCCATCGCTTGAGGCACCTCAAGAAATAAAGGCGCTGCTGAGCCTTCTTCATGATAGAGTCAGTGTTCACAGTCCAGGTTAGATCTTTAGAGATGTGAATTCCCAAAAACCTAAAGCTGGTGACTGTTTCCACTTCCGTTCCATCAATACTGAGTGGGCTGTGAGTGTGTGGCCTGTGTCACTTAGAGCTGCTGTCCACCAGGATCAGTACAGAGGGGACAATCACTGCTGGGCTTTTCTTTCTTTTTCATTTAAATTATTGGGCTCTATTCACAGCCACAGGACAGCCAGTTCTTATTCAGTCCATCTTACCTTTGTATTCCTGTGCTGACCTGAGTGACCTCACTGCCACTTTAGAATGGGCTCTCATCACACTGTCCTTGACCAGGACCAGAAGACATTGCTGTCTGGAGACACAACAACTCTGTGACTCACTGCAGGACACCAGTTATTGGACACTGCCTGACACAGACAGCAAGACACACAGGACCATATTCAGGACACCAGTCACTGGACACGGACTGACACAGGCAACAAGTGACACACGACCATATTCAGGACACCAGTTACTGGACACTTCCTGAGTCACACAGCCATTGAAACCACTGTCCACTGTAGTGGCCACAGATCACAATAACACAGGAACCCACAGGAAGAAATAGGGTCAGCACAATTCTACAGTCCTTGTAGTTACTGTATAGAGACCACATCTCTCAGGACACAAATATCCAAATCTCTGACCTGAAGACACACAGTCTTTAAAAGCACTGTCCACTGCAGTAACTATAGTTACCATAGGTGAAGAATCTCAGGAACAAAGTCATTACAGCCATTGTCCACTGTAGTTAACATAATACATAGAAAATCAGAAATATAGTAATTAAAACCATCCATTGCAGTACCTCCAGCTCCCAAAAAGCACAGGAACATTGTCATTATATCTGCTGACCATTGCAGTGACCACAGGTCACAGGAACACAATTATTATAGCCAATGTCCATTATAGTGACCACAGTACTAAGAAACAAGGGAACATATTTATTACAGTCCCTGTCCACTATAGTGACCATAACACCAAGAAACAAGGAACACAGGCAACAAGAGACACAGGACCTTATTCAGGGCACCAGTCACTGGACACTGCCTGACACAGACAACAAGAATCACAGGATCATATATACATAATTGATTATCTTGATACTGATTTATAATTATAATACCTTTCTACGACTGCAGAGATTTTTTTAGTTCAATATCTGAGCTCTGCTTGCCCCTGCAGCACCTGTAGCCCTGCTGTCTGTGTGTTTCCTCCAGTGAGACACAGAGCTGCTCCTGTCTCTCCTCTCTTCCGCACTGCTGGGGGTGTCTTCAGGTAGAGGAAATAGTGATGTGGCTCTGATATATATGGAGAAGACTGAAAGGGCCCTGTCTGATTGGCCGTCCTGCCTGTGTGAGAGGTTTCTGCTGTCAGTCTGAAAAGGCAGTGCTGTGTGTGATTGGCGGGGCAGGGGGCTGTGTTGTTACTGGGGGTCTGGTGTGCAGAGCAGCAGTTCAGTTGTCCTGTGGGCTCAGGGGTGAAGATTGGAGTCTCAACTGCACTCTGTCCTGATAACAATGGAGATCTGCCTGTCCATCTTCTCTCTCGCTGTCCTGGTGCTGCACAGCTCAGCCAGTAAGAGTTCTCTTTTCTCCTGTCTCAGCCTGTCCTTTGAAATTAAAGTTTAGATGGAAATGGAGAAAAAAGTGGGTAGAAAACAATTAGCTTTGCAGGTTATTGTAATTATAAAAAAATAATAAAAATTATTACAATTTATTATATCTTTTTTTCTGAGTTTGTGAGTGAGGAAATATAATTAGTTGCTTAGAATAGTTTTAGTTTGAGATCTTTGTATTTCATGAATCCACTACAGAATATTAGTAAAATATTATTTAAATTATTTAAAAAGTTATTAATATTATTAATTTTATTCAGGTTCTATAACTCAGGAAAAATAATTTCTTAGAACAATTTTAGTTTTTACAATCACCTATATTAATTATAATTCCATGTCCATTAATGTACAATTAATCATAGGGTTATAGTTTTCGATAGAAATGGAGCAAAGAGTACTCTGGTTGAGAGATTTTATTTTAAATGAAGCTTTGTGGGAATTTATCAAAAATTGTTAAAATTATTTTTGTCTGGGTTTGCAAGTTAAACAAATTCAATCTATGGTTATTTTATTAAATAAATCAGAATGAATTATATTTATACCATGGATGCTACATGTACTACACTCATCTCTCCAATATACTTGTTGGTTAATTAACATGTTATTAATACATAATTTTATACGTATTTAGAAACTATGCTGTATAAGACATGTCAGGCTGGGTCAAAAGTGTTTTTTTTTGTTACCATGTTAATCATCTACAGTAGATACTGGTCATTATCACTCTCTTCATAATTTGTGATATTATATAAAAATTAGTATATAAACTCTATTTAAAAAGTTGTTAACAAATCCTAATCTGTTACACTAATAATAATAAAATTATTCATATATTAGCATAAATTTGAGGATATGCTGGAACATGTGAGAAATTAGAAAAATGATTCCATAATTATATAATAGCATACAGGCTGATTCAGAAATATTTAGCCTGTTGATTGTTTCATTATCACACAGGGTGGTTCAGAAATGTTTACCCTGGATTGTTTATTGCTTTATTGTGCTCAACTAAAGACAACTAGTAAATGTGTCATTAAAGACTAAAGTTTTATGCTAGAGAAATAAAACTGGAAATTTAATGCAGCCATTATGTCTCTTGTGTGTTCAGACAGACCTGGATTCTGTCTTTAAGCTGTGTAAGATTCAGTTGCTGTGAAATCAAGAGTTTATAAGATCTCGTGTTCCATTATGATAGAAAGTTATTAGTGTGAATTATTCCTTATACCGAGATATAATACTGAAAAATATAAAATACTGAAAAAGTAAAATATTGGAATCCTAGGCAGCCACTCAACCCAGTTCCCAGAAACACAAGTCCCAGCTCTCTGAAGTCACGCACTAATTACAGCCACTGTCCACTGCAGGGACCACAACTCCCAATAACACAATGACACAGTCAATTCACTCACTGTCCACTGTAGTGACCATATGTCCCAGTAAAAATACAGGAACACAAATCAAAGCCCACTGAACAGCCACTGTCCACATCAGTGACACTGCACTAAGGAGAATTTTAAGACTTTTTTTGTTCTCATTTAAATTCCGCTTTATGGATATTTATTAAAATTATCATGTTAAATATGATTTGAAATAAATATAATTCAATCTGTGAATCAAGCATCTATTAAGATTTTTAATGGTCAAATCTAAAAAAATACATTTTTTATATATTTAATGTTTCAAGAGCAAAACAAATTCTTTATTTCTCTTAATTACGGCTTCATATCTCACAATTGCAACACAGAAATAACCCACATTTCATTGTCTATCCTTTTGGGTTCTAGGGCTTGTGCCCTCACTGCTCCTACGCTAGTTCCCTAGTGACCCCATGGACTCAAACCCAGGTCTCCGGCATTGCTCAACAAGGGTCTTGCCAGCTGAGCTAAAAAAGACCTATTTTAGCCCTGGTGGCCAACATTGCTGTTATGCACAGGGGAGGGCAGTGCCGTCACCACACAGCAACTGGCTTGTACAACCTGTATGTTGGCTGTTCCATTACACTATATTCATAAATCGTACAGGATCTATAGGCCTGAAGACTTGTCTTGTCAATTACTGTAGGTCTACAGTAATTTTTATGGAAGACTATTTCCGCCAGGGAGGCTTTCATTGGACTCGGATGGAGAAGTGGGCCTCTTTTGTCAGATGAGCAACCTGGCCTACATAAGTTCATTGTTGGTGCCAGAAATGATGTCAAAATTGTGAGATATCAAGTCGTGAATACGAGAAATGAACTCTGAAGCACAGTATTTTAAGTCGCAATAGTGAGATATGAAGTCGTAATTATGAGATTTTAAGTCACAATTTCGAGATTTAAAGTCATAATGTTGAGATCTAGAGTCGAAACTGCGAGATACCATAGCGCATTTTTTTTTTACTCCCTGGCGGAAACAGGCTTCCATATAAATCACACTTTCAAATACAACACTTTTACAGAGATTCATAAGTGTGTAAATACAGAGAGTCACTGTCCTGCTAGACTCGCCAGTGTCTCACTGTAATGGGAGCCAGTCCTGACTCCCGTGAAGCATGTAATTAAGAACCCTATGCAGATGGTATTATCCAGAAGATTCTACAGGGATACAGGGAAAACACAGTGACGGAAGGACGGGATGACCAACAGGGTGCAGTGACGACAGTGATCCAGGTGCATGGGGGAAGCGTAGGCAACCAAGTCCAAATGAGGGAAGTCCAAACTGGAAACTAGGGCGTAGTCCAGGGTCCAAGTGCCGGGAGATCCATCCAAGACTGACAATTAAAACCAGGAACGGAATCAGGAACAAGAAAGTTAAAAACAAGATAACGAGGCCAGGCACTCTGAGCCAGACTCAGCTGGTCAGGACACCGTTCTGAAGCCTATGCCCTCAAGCTGCGGACGTGGGGCTACTTGATGCTAGGCGGGCCTCTGGCTGTCCATCTTCCAATGCAGAACCCTGAGCTTCGGGGTGTTTAAATAATTAGGGGGAAACCAGGGACAGGTGTACATAATAATGAAACTAAACACAAAAGGGTCAGAGCATCCTCTAGAGGAGGGATGGCGATCGTGACACTCACACACAGTCACTGTGCTGTTAGACTCACACAGTCAAGTCAAACAGGAAAAACAAAATTAAAATACAATTACCAGGTGTGATTCTAATAGGTGTAAATATAAAATATCCTGTAGACATGGTTGTAAGTATGTACGTTATAAATGTAGATTGTATATGTGTATAAATGTATAAATGTATATTGTTTCTCTTTCTGCAGGCAGTGTTGATGTGAGGCTGGTGAATGGTGCCAGTCCCTGTGAGGGGAGAGTGGAGATTTATCATGAGGAACAGTGGGGGACAGTGTGTGATGATGAATGGGATCTTGATGATGCTGCAGTGGTGTGTAGACAGCTGGGCTGTGGATCTGCTGTTTCAGCACCACAAAGGGCTCACTTTGGACCAGGATCTGAACCAACCTGGCTGGATGATGTTTCCTGCACCGGGCAGGAGTCAGCACTCAGGGACTGTAGATCAGCAGGTTGGAGAATAGAAGACTGTGGCCATCATGAGGATGCTGGTGTAATCTGCTCTGGTAAGATAGTGTACATTAATTTAATTCCAAATATGTGTTAATTATGATACCAAATGTATTCATCTGTTTCCCTATTTTCTATCATCCTAAACTAGAACACACTAGGATATTGTCTACAAGAAGTATTATTTTTGTATTTTGTTAGGGCAGTAGTTTCAGGTTCTGATTTTTCCAAAAAAGCTGTCAGTCACCCGACCAGTTCTAAAAGGACAACTGTTTGGTGACAATTTCAAACCAAGAAGCTGGTGTTTCCAAGGGAGAAATCTTTGTGGGAGAGACCTTTATGGAAATTAGATTCCCACCTTCATGAACACAGATACAACCAGGAACAAATCTGTATATACACCATTTTACCTCACTGATGACCCACTGATGTGGCATCAATTATACTATCTCCCAGTGGAATTGCTATCTTATTTTCTATCGACATCTCTGAAGTTCATGCACATGCCTCATTAGTTTGAGGAAACTTTCTCATTCATGTGTTAATACAATAGGACACAGGAAGTTTGTCTCTCTCTGTCTCTCTGAACCTGTAGCTCATCTTGTCTGTCCAGGACCTTCAGTGTCGGACGTTTTAAACAGCCAGTTGAGTCTGTATCTAATTCACTGTGTCTTTACTGTTTTAATACCAATGAGGTAAGAGTCTGTTGTGGTTCCAGTGTGCTGTGGAATGAAAGGTGACAGTGGATCTGATTAGTTTCAGGTGTGTTCTAATGGTATTTTGGTGGTAGGTGCCAGTGGATCTGATCAGTTTTAGTTGGTTTTTAATGCTATTGAGCTCTAGATGAGCTCTCAAAACAGCATTGCCTATCAATAGAGATGAATTAGACCAGTTCTCTTAGTTTGTTCAGCTAATTAAATGATTTCAGGTTTACAATTCAAAACTGGACCTCTTACGTCTTAGTTCCTCAGTATGAGGAATTAAAGTTTGAAAGACTAGTTCTTTCTAAAGAGCCTTTAAAGACCTCTTTAAGGCACTGATGGTCATGTATTTATGCACTGTAGCCAGGAGCTGAGACTAAAACCTGTCACGTTCACCTTCAAAGGGTGCTCAAACTTCCTCATGTTAGCCTTTTTTAATTACCTGCATTATTTCCGGGTGTGCCTTGTTTTAGTTTCCCTATTTACGTTTACTCCTTCCTGCCTTTGGCACTCAGTTTTGGTACTGTGAGTACCAATAAATCCTGTGTGTCTTCCCTGAACACTGTCTATGGTCCTTTTTCCGGAATCGCTGCCTTGCATAGTGTCTAAACACCACCTTCCATGGGAGACCAACCTGGCTTCCGTGACAAAACCCAGGTGTGTGTAAATAAAGCTGAACTCCATGACAGTGAGTGTTTTTCTGTGATCTGATATCATGAGGAGAAGCACTACCTTGGTCTTATCCAGAGTGTCTGTCAGTGCTCAGATCAGACAGTCCTGCTCCACCAGTGCCAGGCTGTGACAGTCCTGGTCTTGTCCAGAGTGTCTGCCAGTGCCCAGGTCAGACAGTCCTGCTCCAGCAGTGCCAGGCTGTGTCAGTCCTGATGTTCCATAACCATAGCTCCAGTTTGGAGGGGCTTCTAAAACAGCTTAATGGATTCCAGTTGCAAATTGTGAATCATTTTCCCTTTTTTATATGTTTTCTCCTGCTTGATATTCAAAACCAGTATTCAGCAGCCCCCAGATTCCTCCTCACCCATCTCAGATATCCAGGTCAGCTCTCAGGGTTTCCTGCAGCTCTGGCCCTTGTGTTTTACATCGCATACCTGATTTTGCCCGGCTTCAAGTTTCTCCTAGCTTCAGTATAGGATTTGTGGCTCCCAACTCCTCTACAATGTGGATTGTCAAAGGGTCTCTCCGCTAGTGATCTCTGTTATCGTTCTAATATTCCAGCTCATCAAGGGGTCATACTGGTTGGAGGAAGTGATCTCTGCTCTGGGAGAGTGGAAGTACAGCACGGAGAGACCTGGGGCTCAGTGTGTGACTCTGACTTCAACTGGCAGGATGCAGAAGTTGTCTGTCGAGAACTGGAGTGTGGGGTTCCCTCACAGTTGTTGAAAGGGGCTCATTTTGGAAGGGCAGAGGGACAGGTCTGGACAGAGGAGCTCCATTGCCAGGGCAATGAATCTCAGATTTTCTCCTGTCCAAAGTCATCCACAAAATCACAGAACTGCACCCACGAGAACGACGTGGGACTGAAGTGTTTTGGTAAGAGCAGGATAATTGATTTAATTTATTTTTGTAACGTTGTTCCTGAATGAAATGATCAGAAGTTTAGGAGAGAGAAAACCCTCAACTCTCTCCAGTCACCTGCTCAAAGCAGCCTGTCATTCCCAGCAGTCTTTGGTCTATAGCCCCTCCCCTCACTCAATGTCAATACAGCAGGGGCAGCAGCCCTGTGCCCTTGGATACAGGGACTATCAGTGTCTCATCCATTTTTGTTTTCTTCAAGCATGAAAGAAAACAAAGCAAATATAACTTGGTCATGTTCTGTTCTGCTCCTAACATCATACAGCAGTAAAGAGCTGCCCAAGTCCCATTGATTACTGTCTGAGTCAGTATTGTGGGTTTAATCAGTGAAGAGCTGTAGAGCCCCATTGATCAGAGGTACTAGGTTGAGGGGTTATTGCTGGAAATTGCATGAAGCTCAATTTGCTGTGACGCTACTCTCTCCCCTATACTGTGTGCAGGATACACAGGGTTCAGACTGGCGAACAGCTCGGACTCCTGCTCTGGCCGAGTGGAGCTGCAGCACGACAGTAAATGGGGGACAGTGTGTGACCTGTACTGGGACCTGAGAGATGCCAGTGTTCTCTGCCAGCAGCTGGGCTGTGGGAAGGCTGTAGCAGCGCCAGGACAGGCCTGGTTTGGACAGGGCAGTGGACCAGTAAGGGCTGATGTGTTTGAGTGCCGGGGCAATGAGAGCCGTCTCTCACACTGCGCTGTCTCTTCATGGGGGAGAGCAGGGTGCTCTCATGGACAGGACGCAGGAGTCATCTGCTCTGGTGAGAACCAACACACTTGATAATTAGAGATGTAAACTACAAAAAAAATGGGCATGCAGCCATTGCATGCAGAATGTAAACACAATTTTGACACATTGCGGATGCTCCACTTCCATCAATCTGTTGGATCCTAATGAAAAATTGTCCTTCAAATTCAAATTCCATCCATCCAATTTAGGGTCATGGGGGAGCTGGAGCCTATCCTAGCAAGCAAGAGGAGAAAGGTGAAATACTCCCTGGGTGGGATACCATTGCAGTGAACACACAGACACAAACACACTTTTATTCTTGGACCAGTTATCCCAAAATCTAATTAGCCTGTCAGAATAATTCTGGACTGTGGAAACAGAAAAACAACATGTAGATCATTACTGCTATGAGGCAGTAATGTTAACTACTGCACCACAATGCCACCAAATAAAGGAAACTTGATTTTCAAACATTTTGTTGAAAAACAATTAATGATTATTAAAAACAATGCTTCTTGAGGTTGAACACATGGATGTATCAAGGTTAATTTTACCAGAAAGATGTAGGTGAAATCTGTCAGGTATGAACAAATTTTCCATCCTTTCACCTGGACAAAATAAATTCTCCATCTCTGTGGGCCTGGTTTATGGTCCTGATGTCTGACAATAAAACTTGATGATCATTCATTTTTTTATAGGTTCCTCCCTGTCAGCTCTAGACGGTGGAGTCCGGCTGTCAGGAGGAGAGAGTCATTGTGATGGTCAGTTGGAAGTTCACTACAACAGGACCTGGGGGAGACTTCTCCAGCACTCCTGGGGCTACAGAGAGGCATCTGTGGTCTGCAGACAGCTGGGCTGTGGCTCAGTGGTGCAAATTTACAACTCCTCTGTGTATGAGACAGGGGACAGTGCTGTGTGTCTGACAGGTATTCAGTGCTCTGTAGTACAAGTCTATAACTCCTCTCTGTATGGGACAGTGACAGTGCTGTGTGTCTGACAGGTATTCAGTGCTCTGTAGTACAAGTCTATAACTCCTCTCTGTATGGGACAGTGGAAGTGCTGTGTGTCTGACAGGTGTTCAGTGCTGTGTAGTTCAAGTCTATAACTCCTTTCTGTATGGGACAGTGAGAGTGTTCTGTGTCTGACAGGTATTCAGTGCTCTGGTAACGAGTCTCACTTGGTGAACTGCAGCTCTCCACAGACAGTCAACTGTAGTGCTGGACAGGAAGTGTCACTGCTCTGCTCAGGTAGGATTCATTTGGTCTGTATGAAGGTTTTTCATTAGTTTAATAAAATATTTTTACTGTGTTATCTGTTGCATTGCACTGGTAGAAGTGGCCCGGAGCCAGGAGGTCTGAGTAAAGCAGGCTGAGCAAGCAGACAAAAGTGAAACTACAGCCAGGCAGAATAAAAATAATCACCTCCTCTACCTAAACACCCAGATCCTTCTGTAAAATCGTTCTTTGAGAGATCAACTCAGTCTGACTGCTTTGGCATTCTTTCCACTCTTCAGTGAGAATCACAGTTCTCACTCCTACATCAACTGACATCTTGCCCTCTTTAAAAGCAACAAAGGGAAAAAAAAAAGCCTTAAAGAGCTCTTCTAAAGACCCTCCCTCTTTCCAAAACCCAGTGAACAACCTATTCTACAAAATTAACCCATCACACCTCTTAGCAGAATTTTCCCACAACATACCAAAAACCTGAAGATGACTGAATCTGTGCATTGAGATAAAGAAGAGCAGCTAATTTTATTTTGAAATCATTAAAGATCAACAATTATCAATTAACTTATTGTGTAATTTGGAAGGCAAATGGTTACACCCACAATTGCAATTAACTATTTGTAAGGGTTGTGGAATCGTTTCCTATCAATTTGGCTAGAGCTTTCATTTCTAATTACTATTTAGAATGTCTCAGAACAAAATCAGAACACAATGCATAAGCACAAAACATTAAACGTAACTGATACATAACAAATGTGCTGTGTCAACCTACTGATGAGGTGACTCATCAGTACTATCAGTACTGATATAGACTAGTGGTCAGTCTTATCATGCAGTTCTTAAATGTGGGACTCTGATGCACAGATACAACAGACTGGAACAGATTCAGCTTTCTCACACCACAGCAGCTGACCACTGTAGTGACCACACCTCCAAAAAAAGCGAGAATACAAGTCCCAGCCCTCTGTAGGCACATTGTCTCACACTCACTCACTGTACTGCTCGATTCTCCAATGTCTCACATACAGTCACTGTGTTGCTAGACTCTCTAGTATCTCACACACAGTCAGGATGTGAACACAGGTTTGTGGAGTGAAAGGTAAGATGGTCTCTTGTTCACCCGCAATCCAGTCATACAGGTAAAAGAAAATAAAAATAAAGGTTGTGATTTTAATGTAATGTGTAGCGTTTCTCTCTCTCCAGGCAGAGCTGATGTGAGGCTGGTGAATGGAGCCAGTCCCTGTGAGGGGACAGTGGAGATTCACTATAAAGGAGAGTGGGGGACAGTGTACAGTAATAACTGGGATATCAGTGATGCTACAGTGGTGTGCAGACACCTAGGCTGTGGATCTGCTCTTTCAGCACTAGGAGGTGCTCACTTTGGACAAGGGTCTGGATCAGTCCTGTGGCACTCAGTCTCCTGCAGCGGTTCAGAATCTGGGCTGAGGGAATGTGGAAAACAAGAAGCAAAACAGTTAAATCTCCCTCACAATGTGGATGCTGGAGTGAGGTGTTCAGGTAGGAGACATCACATTTTTTCAGCCTCCAGCACTGAGAACAATAAAACTCCTCCACTGATCTAGAGTCCATCATCATGTCTTTCTACCTGTGTGGGGACCAGAGGTACAAATACAGAAGACAGGAGACTCTCTCAGACAGGAGACTCTGTCTGAGACTCAGACTGTCTGAGAGCTACAGCAGGACAAACGCCTCCTGTCTGCTGTCTCTCAGGGAGGAAGAAGACACTCTTTCACTAAAAGCAAGATCAAAGCACAAGAATTCATATCATAAGACAGTAAAATGAACGATTGATTGAACTGAACAAATCAAAATCCCGGACCCTGGATCTGTATGTCAAGTGTTTCAGAGTAGTGACTTGGGTTACAAGTCCAGTCTGTCCACCAAACAATGTAAATTATCAACCCTTTTCATTTCTCAAGTAGTCTTGTTCTCCACTTTACTACTCCCTCTCTCTATAGCTATTTTTAACAATGATAACAATGAACCAGATAATTAACATTTTTTTTTTAAATGCATTATATACTATTATTTATATAGTGCACATAACTATAAGAAATGCATAGATTACATAAATATGATGTAATCAATGTAATTGATGTAATTAATAAATATATTGTAGACATATTGCATATTCAGAAACTGCACTCTTCAGTTTGAGAAAACTCTTCTCTTATCTGTGTGTCTCTGCAGCACGAAAACAGGAAGCCTCTGTCTGTCTGAAACAATAGCTCATCCTGTCTGTACAGGACAGTTAGTGTGTCTGCATCTATTTCACTGTGTCTTTCAATTTTTAACACTGGTGAGTAGAGAGTCTGCTGGGGTTCCAGTGTGCTGTGGGGTGAAATGTCTGCTCTCCTGGTGTCAGGTCAGTCTCAGCTTTCAGTAGATCTGGTCAGTTTCAGTTGTGTTTTAATGGTATTGTGGTGTCAATTGTCAGTGGATATGGTCAGTATCAGTTGTGTTTTAATGGTATTGTGGGCTCAGTGTTGTGGAGCTCAGTGCTGCAGTGCACTGTGTGTTCAGCTGCAGTACCCGCTGGCCTAGGAGATTATTCTCACTCAGAGAGTAGTGAATGTCATTCTGGTTCACATGAATGTAATTGAAAGATGAACTCTCAGTACAACACTGGATATAAAAAAATAACTAAAACAGTTTTGTTGGGCTTATTAGAGTAATCCAGTGATTCATATTTGCGTCTAACCTCACTGCCATATTGCAATATGGGCTACAGATGCAGCCATTCAAAATGCGCGGGCGATACCGCATTATTTTCCGGTACGCTGTACGCAGTCTACCGCGAGTTACCGGTAAATACCGCTAGCAAAATAATAGTATCCGGAATTTCCGCAAGGTGGAGCTAATAAAGCTCAACCTCTCATGTTTGAGCTGTCGCCATCAAAGTCTTTAACGAAGATATTACTAATAGTATTAATAATGAATGACCTTGGACAAGCTGTAAGTGTAAACTCAAAGTATTGCCCTGGTCCACATTCCTTTTTTCATTGACCGTCTTTGTAAAAGTAACACCACAGCATTTCGCAATCACGCATTTTTTTCCAATCATGCAAAGTACAGTAATTTTTGAGAATCGATTTACCATGCCTTTCACATGCTCATAAAAGAGATTGATTTAGGAACATAAACATATTACCGTATGCAAACTGTACTGTATACAGTATGTATATGTATATTTAATGTCTTAACTGTGCCCGTTTAAGTATTGAATATTCATATGGAATTTTACCACTGAAGGGAAATCTTAGTAGCTGAGCATAAAAAGAATAGGAGCATACTGCAACGCGTGTGAAGGCCATAAACGATATTAATTTTGGAAAATAAACATAAAGTATATGGCTGGTCTCGGTACTTTAAAGAAAACATACACGAAACATGGTTTCATTATGACCAGAATCGGTCTTGAGATATTTTTAACTTGATTTACAGTATTTGAGAGGTATGTCTTAACACCGATACTACGTAAATACTGCTCACGTATATGTTTCTAGGTTTATATTATGCATTTCATACGGTCAAATTACTTTTGAGCAACTAATAAGACACGCGAAACGGTATGCCCAGGGCATTTTAGTTTCGTTTTGTGCTGGGACTCTGCTTTAACAATGTCGCCGTGGATTGATTAGAGATATCAAGTACATACAAGTCATTTTTTAAATGTTGTAGTTCGTCTTGTAAAAATGTTACGAGTACATCATCTATCAACAATTACACAGGTTCTGTTTCCATATTGCGGATTTTGGTTACGTAATATTATTTTCTAAATTTCACGTTGTGAATATATGATTTGGGCAAACAGAGCCGCTAAGAAGTACATTATGGGTTGTTGTTTTTTTTTGCAGTTTTATCTAGAACAAGCGATGCTTAAACCTTTGTCTGATTCTTGTGAAACTATCCACACGACAGTTACAGTACCTAGGAGTTGACTTCAGTGATGTCACTGATGGGATGTTTCTAAAAATCCATCCTCTGTAAAACGTCTTCTCTAGTTGTCCTGCATATGTATTCGCTAATGAAGCTGTGTGTTCTGAGCCTGAATCTCTACATTTCTGTATGAACCAGCTTAGAGGGCTAAAGACAGCTTGTGTTTAAATTGAGTGTAAGGTAATTTATGCTTCTAAAGTCATGGTCAGCATTTATTATTGTACTGTGCTGTAAACTTGTTCTGTGCCTAGTCACATTATTTTATAACATTTTTATAGTGTTATCAAATCTGGTGGTGCTGTGTGTTAGTTTCCTGACTCCCATGTCACATGGTCTGTGATTGAATCCCATGGAACTATGACTTTATTTTTTAACAAACATTTCTTTGAAAAAATGAAACTTTTCCCTTGGTCAGAGATTAAATAAAACCTCACTCGCACCAAACAAATTTATATTTCTAAATATCACAACATGATCGAATTTAAGTCTTTTTAATAACAATGAATAGTCACCTATGCGTTACAAAATAAACATTTATATTGATTTAAATCACGTTTTGATTTCGGGTGTTTAAAGGCGATATACTGTATAAAAGCGCTGATTCTTATGGAGTGTGTTCCGCCGGGGATTCAAAAATTTTATTTTTTTTAATCGCGTATCTAAGGAAAATTGCAGTATAACTTTGTTCATGCACAAACAGTGGCATGTTACATTATAATTTGGGTGTCTCCCCTTGCCAGAAAGCTCTAAATTGCATTTTGAGTGCGGTTTTTGACTTTTTCTAAATTGCAACCCATAAATAAAGCTGATAAAGCTTAGACTAACTGTATTCTAAACTGTATTACAACAGCACATTGGACAATGCAACGTAAATTACAAAAATGCACTTGGATTCTGTCCAAGCCCTCCTACGAAAATTATTTAAACTGCGACACTTATCATTCATCTCTAAATAAACTTTATTTTATATAGCGTTTTAAGCGAATAGGTAATTAGATTGCTCATAAACCTAATCGCTTTTTCTACATAAATACAGCGTGATTGCTCTCTGAAAATGCTTTTCCTTTATATTTAGGCTCAGATTTCAACTATAGATCGTATTATTATAAACTTTCTTGGAAAAATGTATTTTATGTAAACCATGTTTGCTATTAATTCATTTAGGGCTAAAATACGTTCATTGTCTTCCAATCGAGTCGAGTTGACATTGGAAGCTTGCCACTCCCGGACTGTTACATCAACGCATTAGCATGTTAAAGCGATTTCATTGAGGAGCCTAGCTACCAGTTAACACTGTACTTCCTACTTTAAAAATACCTGTGAAACTGGTTTAATTCGTCACAGCCAGCACTCCGGCAGAGAGGGGGTTGTACTCGTAAAGTAGAAGCAGGCGAGATTTCTAGCGAAAGACACCTCCACCCAAAATCCCAGTAAGTACAGTACTAGTTAAGAAAGGCGAGGCTCCTCAATGAAATCGCTTTAACATGCTAATGCGTTGGTGTAACAGTCCGGGCGTGGCAAGCTTCTAATTTCAACCCGACCATGGCGAAAGGAACCCTTCTTTCATTTGAAGACAATGAACATACTTTAGCCCTGAATGAATTAATAGCAAACATGGTTTACATAAAAGCCCTTTTAGCCTTTGTCACTAATGAAACCACTAAATAAAGACATAAATATAAAAATCTTAAGATTTTTAAAATACATGACTTTGCTAAAATTTATTTGATAATAAAAACGATTACAAATGCCAGGGGAGAGAGAGAACAGGGGAGGGGTGTTGGTTTTGCATAAGGGGCGGGGCTATGGTCTGTTTGGGAATGTGGAGTTACATGTTCTGGCTGTTTGTGAATTATCGTTGTTGAGTATGGAGTCTTGAGGTATTGATTTTGTGTAATGCTTTATGTTGAAAATTGAGGTGGATTTTGTTTATGATAAAGAGGATAAACTGGGATGGGAGGAGGGTTTGGTTTTGCATAAGGGGCGGGATTATGATAATTGGAGGAATTTGCGAGAGTATAATGGTTTGATATATTTGATTTTGTATTGTGGTCGTTATCTATGTTTTTGGTTGGTATTATGTTTATATGGTTGTTTTTGTTGGTTGGTTGTTATTATGGTTATTAATAATACGATCTATAGTTGAAATCTGAGCCTAAATAAAAAGAAAAAGCAACTGATTAGGTTTATGAGCAATCTAATTACTTATTCGTTTAAAACGCTATATAAAATAAAGTTTATTATTAATTTGCTGGACAGAGCGGTGAACATTATTATGCATAAGACAAAGATAACGATCCTGATCAGTTTAGAGATCTGTGTACGCTGTAAGGTTTTTACTTCTTAAACTTTTAAAATACACGTTTAGAATAGAAATAAATCCTCTTCCTGGTACAGTCGCATGAAGAGAGAGGCGAAACAGCCCTACACAGCCATGTCGCAGTACACGAATATAATCATATCGTTATTAAATTCTTTAGATACGCGATTCCATATTATATTAGCAGAAAAGCTTAAAACTACCACTTTTTCACACGCTATTTCACATGTTAGTTAAATTTAATTTATTTATATATTATATATTTATATCTCTGACCAAGGGAAACGTTTCATTTTTTCAAAGAAATGTTTGTTAAAAGATGAGTCATAGTTTTAGTGGGATTCAATCACAGATCATGTGACATGGGAGTCAGGAACCTAACACACAGTGCCACCGGCAAGGTCACATGCAAACTGCTGAAAAAGCACTACAGAAACATTATCGACAGACAATGTACAGCGTGTACTATTCTTGTGTTGCGGTACATGAATATAATTATATCGTTATTAATTTCGTTAGATACGCGATTCCATATTATATTCCCTTTTAATCAAATTCTAAAAGTATGCTTGTTGACTACGGTATCTCTTTAGTTAAAGACTTCGATGCTTAAAATGTTTAGGGAGAAATGGAATACTGGTGTGTATTTTTTCTTTAAAGTACTAAGACCAGCCATATACTGTATGTTTATGTTCCAAAATTAATATCGTTTATGGCCTTCACACGCGTTACAGTATGCTCCTATTCTTTTTATGCTCAGCTACTAAGATTCAAACAACCTGGAATAACAAGTGGTCTCAAAGTCACCGAGCTCACAGAGCTTCAACAACAGATGACAATTCCTTTAGTCCTTCTTTAGTCTTCCTGAAGTTGTCAGATTATGAGTGAATAAAAGCATTTTTATTAAAAACATGTTTGCGTTTGTTTGGGAAGCCACCTTTAAAGGCAATATATAAAAGCGCTGATTCTTATGGAATGTGTTTCTTTCTTCTTTTTTTCAGCATGGAATAAACCTATAACTTGATTCTTATAGATGCCCGGTTCCACCGGAGATTAAAAAAATATATATATTTTTTTAATTGTGTATCTAAGGAAATAGCAGTATAACCTTGTTCATGCACAAACAGTGGCATGTTACATTATTAATTTGGGTGTCTCCTCTTGCCAGAAAGCTCTTAATTCCATTTTGAGTGCGGTTTTTGACTTTTTTTTAAATTGCAAACCATAAATAAAGCTGATACTGTTTAGACTTTTAATTATTTTAAACTGTATTACAGCAGCACAATGCACAATGCAACGTAAATTGCAAAAATGCACTTGGAATCTGTCCAAGCCCTACTTTTTCAGGCATTTTCTTTTACTGTAATGGACATAAAAACTCCCTTGCTTTTAACAGAGCGTTTCATAAACTACGAAATTATTTAAACTATTATTTAAACTGCGACACTTATCATTCAACCAGAGCTCGAAATATCACAAGGATCCTCAAGAGCACAGCAAAGACTGTGTTAAAAGTATACTAGTGACAAACTTGTTATAGAGAAACATGATCAGATTTTCCCTGGTTCAGAAAAAAAGATCTAAAGTGTTTACACCTAACTTTCTTAATTAGATTTATTTAAAACAGTGAACTACTGTAAGTGTAACATAACATTCAGAAATACAATCGAGAATAGTTTTGTGGTGTTTGTATAGATGAAACGTTCCTAAAACGTATAACGTAACAAAATCTGTTGTATGTCATCGGAAAATACAAGAAGTTTCTGCTTTGTGTAGGGATGGTATCAAGAAGTAATCTAAGTGGTGAGAAAGCTGTGCTCAATGATAATTAAGGGACTTAAAAGTAAAAGGAGATGCTTCATATTGCTTGACTAATTTTAAAAACTAAGTTATAAATGCAGACGCTCTCTCGGTGCCGCGCCAGGTCTAAATATCTAAATATACATTTGCCCCGGGCAAAGACCGATGAGCGCCCGGCCTGGGTGCACGGGGAAGAGCAGGACAGGAGTGAAAGTGGTCAGGGCGGGGTTTAGGAAGGCCGCCGACCAGTGCTGCAGTGTGAAGCAGGCGTACAGTCTGGGGAGGTATCCGTTTTCCTTGTAAATAGTTCCCTGCTTCTGCACCCCTGGGTCTTACTCTCTCTCTCTTTTCTCTCTCTCTCGGGCACGCGGGCGGTGTGTTGGTTCGCGCTGTTGGAGGACGGGGGCGCGGGAGAGCCGGGCTAGCAGGTGGTGACGGAGAAGAAAAATAAAGGCTTTAACTTGCTTTAACTCCGCAAGTCTGAGTTCTTGTGTCCGTCCTATCCAAACCCGAAAGTATTACAATATGTATCTGTATAGCAGGTGGTGTACAGCTTTTTAGTATAGATTACACTTTTCTAAAACGTATTTAAAAAATAAAAACAATTACAATCTAATCCTTCCACGTTTGATCCCAAAATCCCAAGAAAAATAAATCTAAACGGGGAGAAAGCTATGCTGAAAGTTTATTAAGATACTTAGAAGACAAAGATACTGTATCAATTTATGTTGCATTTGTCTGATTACAATTAAAAAAAACATATAACTAAACACGCGTTTGCGATTTAAATCAAGACGCGATTTAAATCAATATAAATGTTATAATAAAATAGTGTAAACACCAGGCCGCAGCTGGGTGATGGTCAAACCGGTGTCGACGAGGGCCTGGCAGGGAAGGAATAAGCCAACTCTTCCCACAGCAGGCAGCGTGAAGTGCTCCTTGCTTAGAATAGCAATATTATGGACAATCAATTGACAATAAACATAGAAAGCACACATTAAATTTGGGAAATTTGGTTTCAAAAGTCCTCATATCAACGATGCCTATACTGTGTTCCTCTACAGTATGCTAATCTATTGTAGTGCATTCGCCCCCCTCTTAGGCTGCGCAAACAATCTTTTAGATTTTTATAGAGAAATAGAGGCTGTACAGTATGCGTTACAATATAAACATTTACTGTCAACCTTTAAATCAACAATTGATTTAAAGACGATCTGTCAAAGCGCAATGAAACCTATTACTCAATTCTTATGGATTCCCAGTCCCGCCAGGGATTCAAAAATAACATGGAATCGCGTATCTAAAGAAATAACAGTATACAGTAACTATGTTCATGCACAAACAATAGCATGTTACATTATTAATTTGGGGGTCTTGCCAGAAAGCGCTAAATTGCATTTTGCCTCAACACTCCATACTCAACAACGATAATTCACAAACAGCCAGAACATGTAACTCCACATTCCCAAATAGACTTCATTTCCATAGCCCCGCCCCTTATGCAAAACCTACATCCCTCCCCTGTTCTCTCTCTCCGCTGGCGTTTGTAATCGTTTTTATTTTTAAATAAATTTTAGCAAAGTCATGTATTTAAAAAATCTTAAGATTTCTTTATTTATGTCTTTATTTAGTGGTTTCATTAGTGACAAAGGCTAAACTTTCTTGGAAAAATGTATTTTATGTAAACCATGTTTGCTATTAATTCATTTAGGGCTAGAATATGTTCATTGTCTTCCAATGAAAGAAGGGTTCCTTTCGCCGTAGTCAGGTTGACATTAGAAGCTTGCCAAGCCCGGACTGTTACACCAACGCATTAGCATGTTAAAGCGATTTCATTGAGGAGCCTAGCTTTCTTAACCAGTAAGTACTGTACTTCCTTGGTTTTGGAGGGGGGGGGGGAGGTGTCTTTCGCTGGAAATCTCGCCCCCTTCTACTTTGAAAATACCTGTGAAACCGGTTTAATTCGTCACAGCCAGCACTCCCGCTGGCCGCCCACATGTTATGCTCTTCGTTAATGTCTAAGCCGGAACACCTCATTATATCTCATTTTGTATTTCTTAAAAAAAAATTGGTTGCCCATCCTAACACTATTGTTGTTATTGTTTTTATCCTGTAAAGCGCTTTGAGGAGCCAGCTTTAAAGGCACCATATACAATAAAGTTCATTATTATTACTATTGTTAATTTGCTGGACAGAGAGGTGAACATTATTACGCATAAGACAAAGATAGCGATTTACATTGCATTGTGCATTGTGCTGCTGTAATACAGTTTTAAATAATTACAAGTCTAAACAGTATCAGCTTTATTTATGGGTTTTAAATAAAGGCGATTTAAATCAATATAAATGTTTATATTGTAATGCCTAGGTGACTATTCATTGTTATTAAAATGACTTAAATTCGATCATGTTGTGATATTTAGAAATATACATTTGTTTGGTGTGAGTGAAGTTTTATTTAATCTCTGAGCCAGGGAAACAGCTCCAGTGGGATTTGAACACACAGCATGGGAACCTAACCCAGAGCGCCACCAGCAACATCACATGGGGAGGGCTGAAAAAGCACTACAGAAACATTATCAACAGACAATGTACAGCGTGTACTATTCTTGTGTTGCGGTACACGAATATAATTATATCGTTATTAATTTCTTTAGATACGCGATTCCATATTATATTCCCTTTTAATCAAATTCTAAAAGTATGCTTGTTGACTCCGGTATCACGTTAGTTAAAGACTTCGATGCTTAAAATGTTTGGGGAGAAATGGAATACTGCTGTGTATGTTTTCTTTAAAGTACCGAGACCAGCCATATACTGTATGTTTAAGTTCCAAAATTAATATTGTTTATGGCCTTCACACGCGTTACAGTATGCTCCTATTCTTTTTATGCTCAGCTACTAAGATTTCCCTTCAGTGGTAAAATTCCATATAAATATTCAATACTTAAATGGGCACAGTAAAGACATTAAATATACATATACATACTGTATACCTTACAGTTTGCATACATTAATATGTTTATGTTCCTAAATCAATCTCTTTTATGAGCATGTGAAAGGCATGGTGAATCGATTCTCAAAAATTACTGTACTTTGCATGATTGGAAACAAATGTGTGATTGCGAAATGCTGTGGTGTTACTTTTACAAAGACGGTCAATGAAAAAAAGAATGTGGACCAGGGCGATACTTTGAGTTTACAGCTTGTCCAAGGTCATTCATTAGTAATACTATTAGTAATATCTTCGTTAAAGACTTTGATGGCGACAGCTCAAACATGAGAGGTTGAGCTTTATTAGCCCCACCTTGCGGAAATTCCGGATACTATTATTTTACTTGCGGTATTATAGGAGAATTTACAGTAACTCGCGCTAGAATGCGTAAAGCGCACCGCAAAATAATGCGGTATCGCCCGCTTGTTTTGAATGGCTGCATCTGTATGTAACTGGTGCTGGAAACTGTGAACACCAATAAACCCTGTCTATGGTCCTTTTTCTTGAATCACCGCCCCACATAGGGTCTAATCACCACCCTCTATGGGAGACCAACCCAGCTTCCATGACAAAACCCAGGTGTGTATAAATAGAGCTGAACTCCATAACAGTGAGTGTTTTGATGTGATCTGATATTATGTGGAGAACAACTCTTGTTACGAAAGTGGTCTTTCAGGACCCTATGCAGACAACACGATCCGGAGTAGAGTGGGAAAAACACAGGGAAAAAGCATCCGGGTGTCAGGAATGAAAACAGGGGGCGTGTCCATGGTGCGCTGGTGTTCAGGGGAGGTGTGGCCTAGGCAAACAATCCAGAAATAAGTCCAAGGGGGAATCCAAGCGGAGGCAAAAGTCCAAAACCGGGCTTCAATCTGAGACAAACTGAATAAAAACAGGAATCGGGTCAAACTGGCTGGGGAACGGAAACAGGAACTAAAACCTTAACAGGACCAGGTACTTCCAGGTCCTGGACTCGCCTGGTATGGAAACCAATGCAGACCCCGGAATAGAGTTAGCGCCTAGCTTTTAAAGAGAACTTAATAGGGGGCAGGAACAGGGAGCAGGTGCAGAGGGTGAGTAGGAAACAAGGAAGGGCTGGAGAGTCCTTAAGACGAGGGGTTAACGAACGTGACACTCTGGTCTGGTCTGCTCCAGAAATGCCAGGCTGTGACAGTCCTGGTCTTGTCCATAGTGTCTGTCAGTGCCCAGGTCAGAGGTCCTGCTTGATTCTCTTGTTCCATGGGTGGTTCTCTTTTTATCAGTTCATGAATATCTATGGACATCCTGGGCAGCAATAATTATATGATAGTTGAAATGCTTTATTTGCTGGAGCTAGAGCTGAGTCTCTGACACTTACTCAAGAGCTGGAAATAGACCCCACACTGCAATTTTAGGATTAAATAGCAAATAAGAAACACTGAATCCTTTTGTACATAGAACAGCAAAATATCACTGTAAACCAAATATTTTTAATATTATAGTAATAATTGTTTCTGTTGAAAGGAACTTGAGAGATCTGAGAAACCCTCAACACCCTGGCAGCATCATATCCAAGAAAAAGGAACAAACTAATTTCATGATTGTTTTGTATTTTTTGTGGGTATGTTTTTATTGGAGAGGCTGTTGTAGTGTGCTCTCTGAAGGCACCAGTTCTGTAGGGTTTGGGCATTTACTGGGACAATTATTAATTGTAGCAGTAAATCACAAAATTGATTCTTTTGATGGCTTTAGAATCCAACCATGCGATATAACTCAAACAACGCACGCACACAGGTACTAATACACGAGGATACATTTATTAATACATAGAATATGCATGTAAATCTAACAGATCTTATCGAGAGGGTTATCAGAATACAAAAGGTATATATTCAGTCAGTTACGAAGAGTTACACATCAAGAGGACATATGTTCAGTATATCATTCATATAGACTGTTTCGTAAATGAACTTGGTTATAACTTCTACATTAGATACTCAAAACAAGTACATAACTCTTAGGAATTAAATTGATATCAGCTGGTTGGGATAACAATTGAATTCTCGAGCTGTAATGCATTGAAGTTGAATACTCATCCAATCTCTGGGGATTCAGATCTCCTGCGGGCACAAAGAAACAGTTGCCGGCTGTTGCTGTCCAATCCGCGCTCTCTGGCTAGGTGCCAGGCTGTGCTGTGCGGTTTGCGACGGTGTGCTGCTGATGCTCACTGACCGGCTAGTTAGTGTTGGCTTTAACTAGCAAAGTTTGTGCACAGCAGAAAAGATGACTGTGGGTCCCAGCAAGTCAGGAAGAGGACCGGTTCGTTCCTGATGAAGAGCTAGTTCTGAATAGTTATTCAGCTGTCCACAGTTCTGATCTGTTCACAAGGCCTGCTGCTGGTGCTAACCTCGGGTGGATCCTCTGGTTACTCT
Source organism: Lepisosteus platostomus (assembly GCF_059453375.1). NCBI lineage: Eukaryota > Metazoa > Chordata > Actinopteri > Semionotiformes > Lepisosteidae > Lepisosteus > Lepisosteus platostomus. Next base: position 50,320,316 of record NC_142615.1, on the reverse strand, counting down.
CTGGCAACCTCCCCTCTAGACTCTTAGAACAAAGGAAAGTTCTGGCACTCGGACACACTGGCCATTCCTTGGTTGTCCGGGCTGAATCTCAGGATGGTCAGGAGGCGCGCTGCGAGAATGTCCTGCCCTTGGGAGCCTTCTGCTCCTGGGCCGTCCTGCCCTGGAATTCTCCTTTGAATTCCCTTTAGAAAAGTCCACAGAATTGTCCACTACAGGCTCTCTGTGTTGGAACTTCACCTCGTTGATTGGCTGAAAGTTCCATGGGCATCAGAGTCCTACGTGGGTTACTCGGCCCTACCAGTCCCTGATTGGTTGATCAAGGTGAGATATGAGTCACTTACTCCTGCCACTTAGGAATGCAGTCCAGATGTCCATCTGGCACTCCCTAGACAGATAGGCGCCAATAGATGACCATTGATCATGATAGCCAGGCTTAGCTAAGTGCATCCCCCTTTGGGAGCTGTCCCTTATCAAAGGAAACCTTAAATCAGCCTGCATGAATAGTTTCTCTGTGGCTGCACCACAGAGATGAACAGAGATGGAGCCTCATTTGGGAAAGCTCAGAACACTTAATTCTTTCTTATTAATAAGCCTCGCCGCTACGCTGTTATAATGAAAATCACTATAAGGCCTCAAAATTATTTAAACTTTACAGTTTCATTTATTGCAGGTCAATTGGATTCACTTGTATAGATTTAAATCCAACAAACCACCTCCAAACCTAACAGTTTTATGAGCTACCACAGCACAAGAGCTACAGAATGCAGGTTGTTTACAACTTGTACACATAATCTGATGACCTTCATTGTTGCTAAAGCTACATTTTCATCATAGATCTCGGCATGAGACTTCAGTTTCTCTGACTGCTGTTGAGACTTCATGAGGTGCTCCTGCTGTCTGTCTAGATCTCAGCCCTCCTTCTTTCTCTCTTAAGATCTCAGTTTGTACTCTAACTCTCTGATTGTCATTCTGCACCCCCTCCTGGATGAAAGGGTGCTGTGGCTACACCTACCTGCCTATATTAATTTATCTAAAAAATGAAACTGAGTTTATTTAACAGTTTATGTGTCTGGTAATTTAGAAAAACTACAGAAACTCTTAGATGGACTAACAAAGATGGTTTCAAGCTGTTTTCAGTTTAGGATTAAAATATTTAATACAGAAAATCTACACATAGTTATCTCTTTACATTTACTTCAGTGTATCTTTGATATGGCAGGCCCGTGACCAGAAACTGGGAAAAAACTGTAGTTACCTCCTGGAAACCTGAAATAGAGAACAAACACAGTAGGGTTATTGACTCAATGTCTGAGCCCCGAGGAAAGGTTCCTCATTGCTTAAATAATAATAATAATAATTGCTTACACTTATATAGCACAGGTAATGTGGTCTTTCCTACACCACCAATGTGCAGCCTCACCTGGATGATGTGACGGCAGCCATAGTGCACCAGAACACTCACCACACATCAGCTATCAGTGGGGAGGAGAGCAGAGTGATGAAGCCAGTTACGAGAGGGGGGTTATTAGGAGGCCATGACTGGTAAGGGACAATGGGAAATCTGACCAGGACACCAGGGTTACACCCCTACTCTTTTCAGGAAATGCCCTGGGATTTTTAATGTCCACAGAGAGTCAGTACCTCAGTTTTATGTCTCATCCAAAGGATGGCATCTGTTTACAGTATCTAGAAGGCTCCAGGACACAGGCCAGGCTTTTATACTGTTTTACAGTATAGTGTCCCCACTAACACCTTTTCCAGCAGCAAGCTTAGTTTTTCCCAAGAGGTCTCTCATCCAGGTGCTGACCAGGCTCACACCTACTTAGCTTCAGTGGGTTACCAGTTGTGAGTTGTGAGTTGCAGAGTGATATGGCTGCTGGCAAGGTCCCCTAACGAGGCTGATAAGCTGATTGTTGAGGAATTTGATGGACTTATTGCAGGAGCATTGGGGCTCGTCAGGGCATCACAATCATGTTATGCAAACTATTAATTTGCTTTAATACTGCTACAATATGTCAGATGCTTTGTGTATACCTGTGTCACATGTCTGGTCAAGTCTATTGTACTGGACATAGATGGATGTGTCCCTGACTGTAAAACTAGACTGAGATTACAACTACCACGCCAGAGCAGTATGAGACACTTTAAGCACACAGAGGATTCACTCTGGTGTTTTTGATGAAATACATGCTAGAAAGGGAACTAATAAGAACCTTAGTTAATGTCTTGTGTCAACTTCTCTTCAGGTACAGGAGTGCGGTTAGCAGGGGGCAGGAGTCTGTGCTCTGGCAGAGTCGAGGTTCTGCGATGGCCGTCCTGGGGTACAATCTGTGAGGCCGACTTTGACATGAAGGACGCGGAGGTCGTCTGTCGCCAACTAGACTGTGGATTTCCAGCAGAGCTGCTGAGAGGGGCTCATTTCGGAGAGGGGCAGGGGCTGATCAGGACAGAGGAGATCCAGTGTCAGGAAAATGAAACCAGAATCCACGACTGTCCCACCTCAACCAGGGAGTATCAGAGCTGCTCTCACAGAAACGACATCAGCCTGGCCTGTACAGGTGAGAGACATGCTGTCTGTACTGATCCCCAGCTGTGTAAATCAACTCTCACTCTGAGCAGTGTGGGCTAATTACTTCTCTTCCTCATAACTTTGCCTACTAACGTTGAGAGTATTGTCTGTTCTACTGTGTCATCATCTGGTTTAATTAAATACCTAAAGACAGAATCGCACTAGTCGCACCTGATTTCTTTTTTAGTTTGCATGTCCTTGCTTTTCAGAATATGTTTTGCCACTTTTTAGACATTTTAATTAGCATATGTTTTTGCCTTTTGCATTTCAGGGCACTGTATATTGGGCCCCAAGCTAATATCTTTGGATCTGTCAGCGAGCTGCAGCAGGCAGTGGTCTTGTGGTCATGTTATTTCCATATTGCTTGATTCATTTTTGTTTGTCACAGTGTGACAGATAATTACTCTTGTGTATTAAAGTAAAATATTATTCAATAATAATGTGTAAGTATGACATGTTATTGGACAATAAATACACTGTAAAATCAACCATTATAATACTTAAATAATTGAGCACTGCGTTCATACAGTACAGCTCCTGACTCTCCTGTCTTTTCTATAAAGTCTAGAGAGGTATTAATGCTCTATGGCTCCTGTCCTGTCTGCAGAATACAGTGGCTACAGGCTGGTGGGCGGCCCTGACTCCTGTTCTGGCCGGGTGGAGCTGCAGTACCGCGGTGAATACAGGACAGTGTGTGACCAGTACTGGGACCTGAGAGATGCCACTGTTCTCTGTCAGCAGCTGGGCTGTGGGGAGGCTGTAGCAGCTCCAGGACAGGCCTGGTTTGGACAGGGCAGTGGATCAAGAGGGGTTGATGTGTTTGACTGCCGGGGCAACGAGACCCATCTCTCTCAGTGTGCTGTCTCTTCATGGGGCAGAGCAGCTTGCCCTCACGGGCAGGACACTGGAATCATTTGTTCTAGTAAGAATTAACATATATTTTTATTTTCAGAATTAATAAAGCTTCAAATAAAAGATCAGTAGGAGGTCAAATCGAAATCTCTCCCAATTACTCACAAAGCAGCCAAATCTATTTACCTCCAACTCAGCTACACCAGTCCAGCAGTTCAAAGTGCCACTGAAAGCAATCCTCTTACTGGAATCACCAAGCCTCCCTTCATTTTCAAACTGTCCTGACTTCCAGCACAACCATGGTCACCTCTCACTCAGACCTTTATTCCCATAATCCTCTCTCATTTACACAGAGGTCCAGCACAACTTCTCAAGACCTCAAGACCACCCATCATTCCATCATTTCCTCCATCCTTTTCTGCCCTCTCTTTTCCTTCCATTACCCACCTCTTCATGCTGTTCTACAGGAGCCTGCCCTGCAGCTAATTCCAGCTCCACCCTCCTTGTGTTATCAACACACAAGTCAGTCCACATTCACATTCCTCATTCACAGCCCTCTCCTCCACAGATGTCCACACTGCAGTTTGTGCACCATCTAGTGTTCAAGTCACCTGCTGAGGTGCTGAGAATCCCTCCATCCCCTCACACGTGGGCTCAACTGACCTGCCCAGCACTGGCACATCCTCTTCATGAGGAAGCTGCTGCATGGATGCAGTTGAAGTGAAGGAAGGGAAACTAGAAAAGATGTGCAGAGTTGTGGGCACCCAGCCAGTATTTATACTGAACAGAGAGGAAGTGTGAGATTAGAACTTGTCCAACCAAATGTCTCTAACCATTTTAAAATTCTTAGGAATATGTTTAAAACAATGTGTTCTGATTTAATAAACTGGGATGTGTCATGCTAATTTTATATGAAAAAAAATGTTGTTCCCGATAACCCTTCTGTTTTATGATTCTGATGTGAGAATGACAGTAAACATTATGATTCATTTTTATAGGTTCCTCTCTGTCAGCTCTAGATGGTGGAGTCCGGCTGTCAGGAGGAGAGAGTCACTGTGATGGCCAGGTGGAGGTTCACTACAACAGCACCTGGGGGAGACTCCTCCAGCACTCCTGGGGCTACAGAGAGGCCTCTGTGGTCTGCAGACAGCTGGGCTGTGGCTCTGTGATGCAAATATCCAACTCCTCTGTGTATGAGACAGGGGACAGTGCTGTGTGTCTGACAGGTATTCAGTGCTCTGTAGTACAAGTCTATAACTCCTCTCTGTATGGGACAGTGACAGTGCTGTGTGTCTGACAGGTATTCAGTGCTCTGGGGATGAGTCCCACCTGGTAAACTGCAGTTCTCCACATACAGTCAGCTGCAACACTGGACAGGATGTTGCCCTGATCTGCTCAGGTAGGAACCACTCAAAGTAATTTTTGATTTTTAACATATACATATTGTAGGACATAAAACACAAACACTAAAATTCAAAACATATAATAACAGGACCTGGAAACAAGTTAAAATATTGTAAGAAGTGATATTTGTACCTTCTTAAAGACTTAAGCCCATTAATTTGAACAGGTAAAAAGCTGGGATAAATGTTTCCTGAAATTTGAGTATGACTGTAGAAGAGATTCCATATGTTGTTCAATCGAATCATCCCATTCTGTAGAGATGCCGTGTTTAGTCATCAGGTTAATCCACTCCTGACCACAGATGTGAAACCTGTACTTCTAATTCAGTAAGAGCTCCTTTCTTGCAGTTGTGAGCAACAGAGATAAAAACTATATCTATATAGTTTATCTATATAGAATATCTGCATGACAAGTCAAAAGATTAGTTAAAACAGCTGGGAATGATGAAATCCTACAGCTTAAGGAAACAAAAATTGTATGTATTTCTTTTTTGAAAATGAATGATTGGTGGGCAATATCAGAATGTATGGATATAGATGCACTTCCTTCATCATGAGCAGAGTATTAAAAGGAACTGCTTTATTAGGTCCATAAAAACACTCTTCTTAGTTGTACTAATGATTAGTAATGTCTTATATTGATTGAGCTGGGTTTCAGTGGATATCACAAGAAAATAAGTATTAAAATATTCCGATTTCTAACAACTCTATTGAAGATAGAGTATCATGTTGTCACAGAATCCAAGTGCAATTTATGGCTGGAAGGATTACGGCTGGTTCAGAGCTTGAATTGAAGCTAATATCTTGGTTATAAAGCCTGAATCATCAGATTTCTTGTATGTCTTACTGTGTACAGTCACACGAAAGAAATATGCATAACACATTTCATTTGTCTTTCTTCAGAATTATTTTTTTTCATGTTGAGGCACTCTGAGAAAGATGAAAATATAAGCCTTTTCCTATGAGTCTACTACCTTAGATAGACACTTGAGACAGATTGAACAAATATCCAAAAAATGTCTGCGTATATTATATGGAGACATAACCTGGAATGTTTTTTCACTTTCCCCAAAAAATAAAACAATTTTTTTAAATACTGAACTAGTCTGTGCTGGAGAGGCTATATATAGCATTTAAGCAGTAAAAAAGAAGACTTCTTACTAACTGATTACTCGCTGATAAGAATCTGATTGATCTTCACTTGACTGACAGGCTGACAATGAAAAGTAAAAGTAAGCTTGGCTTTTGCTAAGAATTTCCCTGAACATCTATAATAGGTCCCTAAGCCTGGTGAATGGTCAGACTTCACTGAATGACAGCTTTTTATACCTATCTGTTTGGATTTTCTATAGGCGGTATAATTATAGGCTAAAAATCTATAGTTTTTCCCTAGTTATAGAAAACTTTTTTTTATTATTTCTATAATATGAAATCCTCTATAATGCATAACCAGGCTAACCAGAGAATCACCCTGCATCCTTAATGAACAGAATATCATTAATATGATGCCTGAAAGAGAATGAAAACCTTTTATTTTAAATCTCCTTCACCAACTAGGGGAGAATGTATTTAGCCTGAGGACCGGACAATGAAGGAAATCAGACTTTTCTTAAATTACAAGTCTGAGATCCCTCTTAAACAAGGTTCACATTATTTAACTAGAATGTGAACTCCAATTCTTCTCGTCTCTTCTTTCTTTTATATTATATATTAATATATTATGCTTATATTTTATCCTGTGAATTTCGACTGATGACTCTAATGAGGAGGTAAACCAAAGATTCCCTTTGTTCCTCTGTGCTTACGAGTTCTGCAGCTGAGTAAACTACTATTTTTTTAGACTCCTAACGTTTTTATATTCAACGATAGCTTGAATGGCACCACACCACCTGTAATGATATATGTCTCTATATGACTGGGTATTGTCTCTCCTAGCCCAGCGGTTCCTCAGGCTGGTTGGGGCAGGTAGTGACTGTGCTGGGAGGCTGGAGGTTTATCACAATGGCTCCTGGGGGACAGTCTGTGATGACTCCTGGGACCTGGCAGACTCTCAGGTGGTGTGCAGACAGCTCCAGTGTGGGATGACCCTCAGTGCCCCAGTGCCGGTCTCCTTCAGCCAGGGAACTGGACCTATCTGGCTGGACGAGGTGGGCTGTCTCGGGAATGAGTCGTCTTTATGGGAGTGTCCTTCAGCAGGGTGGGGACGGCATGACTGTGGACACAAGGAGGATGTGAGAATCCTGTGTTCAAGTAAGTGGGCTAAATAATCCAGAATCTTAAATTCCACATTGGAATTGGATATGGTTTGCGTCTGGAGTGCTTAAATATATCTTGTTGAGGAAAAGACTGAACTAGATGCAGAATTAATTTAAAAATAAATATTTATATACTGATGGAAAAAAGAAATGCAACATTTTCTGGAATACATATACTATAGTTATAATTTATGTACAAGCAATACAGCTTCTGCAGTGAGGCATTGCAACTTGCCAATCACACAAAAACCCGTTAGGTGCTGTTTTACCCAACGAGGTCCAGGCGGAACAAAGGCCTTAATTCAAAGGTTAGGTCACTGCATGAAAAAGGCCACACTTAGTCAGTTTTCTGTGCATTTCATAATGCCTCATATGTCACCAAAAGCAAGGAAGAGGGCCATTGGCATGCTGCAGGCAGGCATGTCATATGCCGGCTTTGCTAGACACTATGGAGTAAGCCACTCCACTGTGTCCCAGCTGCAGAGAAGGTTTCAACAGACTGGCAGGACAGATGACCATCCCAGATCTGGTCACCCTCGAGTGACCACACCAGTGCAGAACCGACACATCAGACTGGTCCATCTGAGAGATCGTTTCAGATCTGCCACCCGTAATGCTGCTGAAACTGTTGGCAGACACAATGCCCTGTAAGAGGACACGGGGAAGGGTCATCTCTAACAGGTACTTCCGAAACGAAACGCTGAAAATGCTAGAGATGGACCTTAGCGAGATGGCGGACAAAAAGAATCAGCTGACCAGCAGATGGAAAGGGTCTACCTTAAGAGACAACGAGACACAGCTGAGACGCATCAGGAACCGGGATATAAGTGGCCCGGAGGCAGTGAACAGGGCGGAAGCCGGGAAGGTGAATGCGTTTTGGAGGAAAAGAGTGGAAAGAGGTGCTTGTTACGGATCGGGCTAAGGAACAACGAACGACTGCAAGGAGAAAGGTTTATGATTTTGGATTACGGACACTGGTTTAGGATACATCGCGGATTGTCTTTATTACGGACTTTTGGAACTCGGAACGAATCAGGACTAAGGGAACGGATAACGGACTGTGTTGGAAGACACGCCACGGATCTGAGGACAGTAAAGTGTGGTGTAAGTACTACCTTCGTTTACATAAACTATCCCCCGGAGACACCACAGCCCACATCAGTGACAGGAGAGTGAGGCTCCATGCTGCTGGCCTTAGAGCAAGGTGACCTGTCAGAGACCCTCTGCTCACACCTCCTAGACGTCACACCCGACTGGCTTTGGCGATGGACTTGTCAGCAGTGGCATCAGGTCCTCTTCACAGATGAGTCACACTTCAGCCTTTTCAACGCAGATGGGAGAGCCAGAGTATGGAGGAGGAGGTGTTGTGTTTCTTTTTTCCATCAATATATTTATGATACATCTGCACATATTGACATCCCAGTGAAAATAAAAGAGATAAAGAAACTCTGGCACTGAAGGTAAATATATTAATCTCAGTCCTCCAGTAAAATCTAGGTGCCAGGTCTCATGGCTCAGTCACTTAGTTGTGCTGCTGCTGAATAGGCAAGCTGATCAGAAAGTTGCTGACATTTTGGATCCAATTATTTTAATTAAGACTCAAAGACTTAATGGAACATTTAATCCTACTGACACATCTCTCAGACAAAGCTTTGTGTATTACACTGTCCAGATTCTGAAATGAACAGACCACATACTCCTGTCACCTTCATGTCAACTGTGTGATTGTACAGCTGTCCTTGTTTCATTATGTGAGTCAGTTATTACTGCATTAGTAAAGGAAATGAGACTGGTAACTGTTCACATTTTTTGTATTCCGCCTCTAACCAGTTCAGAATGAAACTCTGGGCTCTCTTATTAGGGTTTGTTTCCATTGACTTTCCCTGCTGTCTTGCCAGATCACACTCTGATGAGGCTGTCTGCAGGCTGTTCAGGACAGGCAGAGGTTTACTACAATGGCACCTGGGGCAGCATCTGTGCCAACAGTATGACAGACATCACAGCTGCAGTGATCTGTAAACAGCTGGGCTGTGGAGACAAGGGCACCGTCAGAGAGACAAACTCCAGGCTGAGCCCAGATCCCAAATGGCTGGACTTTGTCTCCTGTCGCAAACACGACTCCACCCTGTGGCAGTGTCCCTCCTCCCCCTGGGGTCAGAATGAGTGTGAAGACAGGGAAGTGGCTGAGATCACCTGCTCAGGTACAGACTGGAGAGTGATGCTTTTTCGAGCAGTTCTTAAATTATTTTCACATGTTTAGGGCAAGGACTTTAAACAGAATTCTTGTCAATATATATATAAACAAGTAAAATTAAATAAAAATAAATGTTACACCTTATTTTCATCAAGTTTCATTCTTATATGATTATTAAACTACGAAGGTCCTGGAAAAGAAGCTGACAGAAGCACTCCAGTCCCTCAGCAAGAGCAGCCTCAGCAGTACTGCCCAGGTGAGTCCAGTGAGCAAAACAGTCGGGCACACTCCAGCCCTGAGCTGAGGAACAGTAACTGTACTGTTCTCTTCTAGATTCACTCAATATCTCACTGATCTCTTTGGGAGTCAGAGTCATTAAGCAACAGCAACATTCTCTTCTACAGTCGCTCGGTAACCTCATTGCCCTCTTCTAGAGTCACTAAGCTGAGGACACTCCGTAAACTCATTGCTCTCTTCTACAGTAACTGAGCTGAGGGCACTCGGAAACCTTGATTCTCTCTTTCAGTGTCACTATTCTGAGGACACTCAGTAACCTCTCTGTTCTCTCTCAGTCCCACTGGCTCTGCGACTGGCTGGAGGCACAAACTGCTCTGGTCGGGTGGAGCTGTGGTATGAGGGCTCCTGGGGGACAGTTTGTGATGACTCCTGGGACCTGCAGGATGCCCAGGTGGTCTGCAGACAGCTGGGCTGTGGGGACGCAGTGAGCGCAGCAATAGAGGCCTCATTTAGACCAGGGAGCGGCACCATCTGGCTGGATGAGGTGAACTGCACAGGCAGTGAGCTTCACCTGTGGGACTGCTGTCACTCTGGACTGAATCAGAGCAACTGTCAGCACAAGGAAGATGCAGGTGTTACCTGTACAGGTGAGATTGGAGGGATAGAGGATTTTCAATACATTACAAATTTGAATTCATATCTCTGCATGACTTTCTTGTTCTGTCATTGTCATTGCTTTAAATTAATCACCATTATAAACAGGGGTACCAATCAGATCCTGCTGAGCTATATACAGTAACCAGATATAATTAATTCCCTGACAATCTAGTCTTCTAGTCTACATTTTGCTCTGTCTCTGACCCCCATTCATAAGCACTTTTGTCCTCTTGGACAAATGTGAAAGCGTTTCTGTTTGGACAGACAGTCAGACCATGTGTTTGTTTGCTCTAAAACAAGCTTTTTTTTCTTCCAAGGTTTGCCAGTTACAAAAGCTAATCTAACAGCAACAACAGGTAAATAACAAGGCTTTCCTGTCCCAAATCACCTCTTTTCTCCAATCCTGGGTTTTCAAAACTGGTCTGGTGGAGGAGGTGGGTTGACCTTCTGTTGTTTTTTGCTGACATAACAAAACAGGGACCCTGGAAAACTCTTAACAGATAGTAAGAGACGTCTGATCTAAGCTTTGAGGATTTGTATTCAACCAACACTACATCTCCCCTTCTGAGTTCTTCTCCTTTCCTGGCTTTTCCAGTTGTCACTAAATCACCCAGACAGCCAAAGCAGGAGGCAGGAGGCTGGACTGTCCCGGCTGTGGTCTTCTTCCTGCAGGGAGCTCTGGTCTTTGTGCTTTTGGTCCTGCTAGTTGGGCAGCTGATACAGAACAGGAGACTGCGTAAAGGTAAGAAGTGAGTCCAATTGGGAAAACCCTGAGCAGAGCTTTGTGTTTATTACAGTGATAAGATCATGCAGGAGGTCATGTATGTGCAATCTGGAGTTATAAAATCCATTTATTTGCAACTGTATATCCTGATAATTAATCTTAATGAGAAATAATCTATTCACATTGAATTTCAAATTATACATCGACCTTACAAGGTGAGAGATTCTTCCCAGGTGAAGTCAGGAAATCAGAGCTTCCAGACTGGGTGTCCAAACCTGTGTTATTCAGAATTCAGCTCTCATCATTTCACAATCAGGCAGTGAGATGTGTGCTGGCCTTCACAGAGCTCTTACCTGACAATAAACAATAAACAATGGTCCAGGGATTGCAGTCTAGTGAGATGATAGGCCAAGGATTTGAGTTTTGCATTTCTGAAAAACTGAGCTTCTTCTCCTTGTCCTGTGTGCTGGGAGTATTATAATCCCTGAAAAGTGATGCCATGTGTGGGGGAGAAGGGCATAAGAAGATGTACAGTGTACGTTGTGTATTGTACACTAGCCCCGGTAATTCAACGTGAGGTTCTTCAACAGTCCACTTCATTCTGTACAAGTGATTGTTGTTCTGGTGTGACAATTCTGTGCTCTCTTAAGGATCCACTTGGTCCCACTTGTCATTTTAGATATTTGACAGACACTTCTGAGTGGTCACTCTTTTCACATTGAAATGACCTTCACCTTATTGCATCAGGAGACTGCTGCTGGTTTCTAGTTTGCCCCTTTTTCTGGAATGGCATGATTATGAATTGCATTGCTTTGTTGTTTTCACATTCTATGTGGATGTAATCAAAGATCCGAGGTTCAACTCTGAGAAGTAATCAACCTCAATTATCCACAGAAGTTTCACTCATGGAGTTAACCTGAGTGATTTGTGTTCCTTTAATGTATTCCTTTCTGCACTACATACAGATGCAGCCATTCAAAATGGGTGGGGTATTTCGCGGTATACCCCGGTGGGCGTGTAGCAGTATCACGCAGTATCACGGGGTACATCGTGTCTTTTGACGTCATGCCAGAAAGTATCCGGCATCACCTTGTAAAACCGCCAGGAGGAGCCAATAAAACTTAACCTCTCATGTACAGCATTTGAGCTTTTAAATTTAAACTGTGTATTAAAGCATGTTAATCATCAGTCATTAAAATGTTGGTATATTTTATGAAAGCAAGATTGCTCAGTTGGACAAAAGTACACAACCTACCTTTATCAGAAATATTTATGCATCAAAGCCTTTACCGAAGATATTACAAATAGTATTAATAATGAATGACTTTGGACAAGCTGTAAACTCAAAGTATAATTTCTTTAGCACATTTGTACAAGCACTTGGAATCTGTCCAAGCCCTACTTTGTCAGGCATTTTCTTTTACTGCAACGGACATAAAAACTCCCTTGCTTTTAACAGGGCGTTAAAGCTTTTCTGCTAATATAATATGGAATCGCGTATCTAAAGAAATTAATAACGATATGATTATATTCGTGTACTGCGAGAGGGCTGTGTAGGGCTGTTTTGCCTTTCTCTTCATGTGAGCCCATTCTCTTCCCTAGTAGCCCACTGGTCTACATGCCTGATTACTAACCTGCAGGTTGTGTGTTTAAATCCAGCTGGCGCTGTGACTTTTCTTTTAACAAACATTTTTTCGAAAAAATAGAATAGCAATATTATGGACAATCAATTGACGTTTATATTTCTAAATTTCACAACATGATCGAATCTAAGTCATTTTTGATAACAATGAATAGTCACCTTCTTACCTTCTGACAACGGTCCCTGCTTCTGCTTCCTGCTTCTATTGTGTGTGTGTGTGGGGGGGGGGGGATCCCTTCAGATCTCCCTTCAGATTTAAAAGGTTATTAATCATATCTTCGGTGTCGCATCTTACCAGTGCAGCTGATCTTTTGCTGCCTGGGTCAACTATCACAAAGCTTTAGAGAACCTAACATTTCTATTATCAACAAATTGTAAATTTGTAATAGAATAAATTTTTATAGAGAAATGGAGGCTGTACAGTATGCGTTACAATATAAACATTTATATTGATTTAAATCGCGTTTTGATTTAAATCGCAAACGCGTGTTTAATTATATGTGTTTTTTTTAATCATAATCAGAGACATTTTCATAGTTGGAAATTATGAAACGCTCTGTTAAAAGCAAGGGAGTTTTTGTGTCCGTTACAGTAAAAGAAAATGCCTGACAGAGTAGGGCTTGGACAGATTCCAAGTGCATTTTTGCAAGTTACGTTGCATTGTGCATTGTGCTGCTGTAATACAGTTTAAAATAATTAAAAGTCTAAACAGTATTAGCTTTATTTATGGGTTGCAATTTAAAAAAAGTCAAAAACCGCACTCAAAATGCAATTTAGAGCTTTCTGGCAAGAGGAGACACCCCAAATTAATAATGTAACATGCCACTGTTTGTGCATGAACAAGGTTATACTGCTATTTCCTTAGATACGCGATTAAAAAAATTTACATTGGCATTATTTACTTTTAACTTGAGTGTATGGAGGAGTGTCAGCTGTCAATGAGAGCAGGTAGAGAGCAATGGAGGCTATATGCATTACAATATAAACATTTACTGTCAACCTTTAAATCAACAATTGATTTAAAGATGATCTGTCAAAGCGCAATGAAACCTATTACTCGATTCTTATGGATTCCCAGTCCCGCCAGGGATTAAAAAATAACATGGAATTGCGTATCTAAAGAAATAACAGTATACAGTAACTATGTTCATGCACAAACAAAAGCATGTTACATTATTAATTTGGGGGTCTCCTCTTGCCAGAAAGCGCTAAATTGCATTTTGCCTCAACACTCCATACTCAACAACGATAATTCACAAACAGCCAGAACATGTAACTCCACATTCCCAAATAGACCTCATTTCTCCGCCCCTTATGAAAAACCAACATCCCTCCCCTGTTCTCTCTCTCTGCTGGTGTTTGTAATCGTTTTTATTTTTAAATAAATTTTAGCAAAGTCATGTATTTTAAAAATCTTAAGATTTCTTTATTTATGTCTTTATTTAGTGGTTTCATTAGTGACAAAGGCTAAACTTTCTTGGAAAAATGTATTTTATGTAAACCATGTTTGCTATTAATTCATTTAGGGCTAGAATATGTTCATTGTCTTCCAATGAAAGAAGGTTTCCTTTCACCGTAGTCGAGTTGACATTAGAAGCTTGCCACGCCCGGACTGTTACACCAACGCATTAGCATGTTAAAGCGATTTCATTCAGGAGCCTAGCTTTTTTAACTAGTAAGTACTGTACTTCCTTGGTTTTGGAGGGGGGGGAGGTGTCTTTCGCTGGAATTCTCGCCTCCTTCTACTTTGAAAATACCTGTGAAACCGGTTTAATTCGTCACAGCCAGCACTCCCGCTGGCCGCCCACGTGTTATGCTCTTCGTTAATGTCTAAGCCGGAACACCTCATTATATCTCATTTTGTATTTCTTAAAAAAAAATTGGTTGCCCAGCCTAACAGTATTGTTGTTATTGTTTTTATCCTGTAAAGCGCTTTGAGGAGCCAGCTTTAAAGGCGCCATATACAGAGAGGACAGAGAGGTGAACATTATTACGCAGAAGACAAAGATAGTGATTTACGTTGCATTGTGCATTGTGCTGCTGTAATACAGTTTTAAATAATTAAAAGTCTAAACAGTATCAGCTTTATTTATGGGTTTTAAATAAAGGCGATTTAAACGTGATGTAAATCAATATAAATGTTTATATTGTAACGCCTAGGTGACTTTGTTATTAAAATGACTTAAATTCGACTGTGTTGTGATATTTAGAAATATAAATTTGTTTGGTGTGAGTGAGTTTTTATTTAATCTCTGACCCAGGAAAATGTTTCATTTTTTCAAAGAAATGTTTGTTAAAAAAAGAGTAATGGCGCCAGCAGGATTTGATCACAGACCATGTGATATGGGAGTCAGGAACCCAACCCACAGCACTACCAGCAAGGTCACATGCAGAATGCTGAAAAAGTACTAAAGAAACATTATCAACAGACAATGTACAGCACATACAATCTTGTGTTGCGGTACATTAATATAATTATATTCCATATATATTCGATATCCGATTCCATATTATATTCCCTTTTAATCAAATTCTAAAAGTATGCTTGTTGACTCCGGTATCACGTTAGTTAAAGACTTTGAAGCTTAAAATGTTTAGGGAGAAATGGAATACTGGTGTGTATTTTTTACCGAGACCAGCCATATACTATATGTTTATGTTCCAAAATTAATATCGTTTATGGCCTTCACATGCGTTACAGTATGCTCCTATTCTGTTTATGCTCAGCTACTAAGATTTCCCTTCAGTGGTTAAATTCCATATAAATATTCAATCCTAAAACGGGCACAGTAAAGACATTTACTGTAAATCTTTCTATGACCGACCAACAGACCCCAAGTGCCCCTGTCGGTCAACCAATCACGTACCGTGGTATTTTGCGTCATCGCGCGTCACAATGCGCGACGCCGTAGCCAATTACCTTCCTTATTGTACACTAGCCTCGGTGCTTCAACGTGAGGTTCTTCAACAGTCCACTTCATTCTGTACAAGTGACTGTTGTTCTGGTGTGACAATTCTGTGTTCTCTTAAGGATCCACTTGGTCCCACTTGTCATTTTAGGTATTTGACAGACACTTCTGAGTGGTCACTCGTTTTTCACATTGAAATGACCTTCACCTTATTGCATCAGGAGACTGCTGCTGGTTTCTAGTTTGCCCCTTTTTCTGGAATGGCATGATTATAAATTGCATTGCTTTGTTGTTTTCACATTCACATTGTTTTCACATTCTATTTGGATGTAATCAAAGATCCAAGGTTCAACTCTGAGAAGTAATCAACCTTAATTATCCACAGAAGTATCACTCATGAAGTTAACCTGAGTGATTTGTGTTCCTTTAATGTATTCATTTCTGCACTACATATGCACTATATAAGATATACAAATTAGAATTTCAAGAAGCAGTAACGGTCTGCCGTCTTCCGAAATGAAAAAAAGGAACTTATCCTTGAAAGATATGACAAATAATTTGTATTAAACTCAACATGTTGAGTTGGATATTTGCTATTAAACAATAAAAAATGGTTTTGTCTCCCTTCTGATAAAAAATACCCATACAAAATATAATATTAATAATAAAAATATGTTTTAAACTTTTTCTTAAGATATGCAGCAATGTGTCTGCTTGTCTGTTCTTTTCCAAAGCTTTAGCTGAAGCAAAGGTCAAGCCCATGAATGAAGCTCTCTACCAGGAAATTGACTTCACACTGACTGCAGAGGGAGCCCTCAGGAGAGGTGAGTGGACACACTCTTGTACAGGAGGCAAGAGAACATCCCTCTCCGCACTCAGTACTACAGTCTCAACACGTGAAGAAATGTGTGTGCACAGGTTGTCATTACTGACTCTGTGGACCAATTATTATAAGATAAGATCTTGTATTAGAACTTTGTCCTTTCGCATACCCCAACTTGCTCTCCACAAGACACACATAGACAGGGAGAGAAGCTTGGGATCAGAGCACAGGGTCAGCCATTTATATGGCACCCCTGGAGCAGTTGGGGTTAAGGGCCTTGCTCAGGGACCATGGGATTCAACCGACAACCTTCCAGCCACAGGTGCAGATCCTTAGCCACAGAGCCACCACACCGCCTTCACAGCAGCTGGAGAAAAATCTTCCCTATTTTAATAACTGGATGTGAATTTCTTGATTATCAGTGGATGCACAGCACTATTATGCAACACATTTGAATATCACACCTCATAGCAACAGTGAATTTAGTCTTAGGGGAACAGTGCATGAGGAAAGATAAAGACTTATCATTGTTTAATTGAATAGAAATAATTCAGTGCAGCATTCATCCTGTCACTTTTTAAAAGCACAAACTCTGAGTTAGTGTTCACACCCTGGTTTTTCCCCAGTGGGAAAAGACATTAGATACAGTGAGGCTGCTATCTGACTGCAGGTATCTCTGCTCTGTCTTTCTTTTCACAGGGAGATTCCTCTCTGATGAGGTGCCCTCTGAATACGACGATTTGGAGGACAGTAAGGGAGACCCAGACCCAGGTAAACATAGCCCCCTTGCACATGTGTTTCTATCAACACCCTTAGAAGAAAACAAGTTTGTTGTTCGAAATCTCGGTAAATCAATTTGACAATGCAAAAGGCTCAGTGATGTCTTTGTAACATGCTTGTTATGTCACAGCAGTGGTAGTGTGATGTTGTTGGGTACATTAATGCCACCTTCAATAGTAAGTTCATTTTTGCAGTCATTTTCACTTGATCACTTTTTAAATATTTCTTTTCACTTAGTGTTATAACAAATCCTAAGTCAAAGTCATAATCCCACTTTCAACCCCAATGTCATAATTCTTTAAAATTGCAGTACACGATATGGGTCACTCATGGCTTTGTGAGTCTTATATCACCGAATCATATACTTGTCATACAGGGATGATGTGTCCCCATCAGTACAGTGGCACTAAGCATCAATCAGTCCATTTCACAGAAACTAAATAACTACTCATGAAAAAGTGTCACACACAGTTAAAATAACAAAAATGATTCCATTCCATCTTATATGTGTTTAATATAGTCTAAAACATTTTCATTTGTATGAAATCAAACTGAAACGTTGCCACTCTGTGGTGAACATAAGATACATATTTCCCCAGATCCTCCTCATTTGTATCTTCGTAGACACAATTCCACAGACACAAACAATTATACAGCCACACATACAATTGATGACGACTTGCATTCATATGTGGCAAGACTGTACTAAATGTGTTACACTTTTTTGCATATAAGTAATGATATTAAAATATTTTTAGTCTGAATAATGGACAGTTTATCTACAAACCTTTTTTTCTTGGTTTCCTACAACCTATTAAGATATAGTGGGGAACAGATAGCTGTATCTACTAAAGAGTAAACTTTTCATTTTAGAGGATGAAATAGTTTGACGTAGTTAGGAGTAATTAAAGGGATTAAAATATAGAATCTAACCACATGCACAAGTAGTAAGAAGCAGAAGAAGAAAATGTGTTTAATGAAATTAATTTACTAGGTGAAACACATACTGTAAGTAATTGATCTCTTGTTCCCAGGAAAACTCCTCTGTGATGAGCTGCAGTCTGAATATGATGATGTGGAGAACAATGAGAATGATCCCATCTCAGGTGAGGGCTGTGGAAGCCAGGGGAGCTCACAGTGGGTGTGGGAGGTTCAGCAGGTCTTCAGATAGTTCACAGGGAACCATTCCAAAGTCAACAAGACCCAGGACCAGACCTTAACTGTGGTTCAACTGTCAGGGGGTCTTCAGGGTTTAATCCCAGCACATTGAGAAAGAGGGTTTCTTACAGTGGGTCTGACTCAGTCTCTGGAGTCCCATCTGGAATCCCTGCTGAGAAACATTACATTTCTGAATAAACATATATTATTCTATTAGTGTATCCTATTCATATATTCTGTTTTCTATAGAGTTTATAACAGAAGTTTGGAAGAAAGATTTTATCCTAATCTCACTTCCTGTTCTTCTAAATTTAAATGTACCTATCTGGATGTTTTCACAATTAAACAATTACACAAATACAGCAGGGAATACCTGAGCATTTGAAAACCCTGGTAGGCATGTGTAACAATACTTATACTCATCTGAAATAGGGGATTAAACACAACAAATGTGTCATCATGGATAAAGTCAGCTCTCTGAAGAGTGCATATGAGGTTATTCACCAACCTCCCCTCAGAAGTGCCAGATTCTAATAGTCTATTATAGGAGGTGTTCCGTAAATTTAATCCCTGACAAGGGAGGATTTACAAAATATTACATGGATGTAAATAAATATGATTTCTACTGGACTTTATGTACAGTACTATAGAAATTACAATATAACATTTTTAGATGTTTTTAAGCTGGACACATGATCTAAGACATACATCTGTTTTTGATGATTTTGTTTCTGTTTCATGGGGGATATGAAAAAATCTGGAGGGCACATATTCTGTATTTTTTAATTTTCTATTCTTGCCCTGACATACTTCTGGGACTTTTTACATTAAGGGCTACTAGGTCTGAAGCAATGTACCCAGATATCAGAAGCTAGTTACTAGTGATTTTTTGGAATAAACTTTTGTATTCCAAAATGTGTACACTCTAAACAAAAGGCGAACATAGCTATAATTTCCTATATATCCTTTCATTAAAGAATTAATAATTATTAAATTCTAGTATTGACTTCTTTCACTTAAATTTTCACATAATGGCAAGAATGCCCATTGCAAGTTTCTCAGTGTTGATTATGCCACATGTATTTTGTCTCTTGACAGATGCTTCACACAATTTATATCTTTTCCACAACCTTGTTTCTTTTTCTAACCAATTTATTTTATTCCACAAGTCACTGCCTCAGCGAACTTTACCACGAGATCAGCAGGCAGATCTAGCCAGTATAAGATAGTATGAGATTACTGTTGGTATTTATCCTGATGAATGAGGCAAATAGTCAAAAAAGAAAATTACAGTGTGTTAATAGAGGAATTTGGACATATGGTCCGTTTCTGTATGAGTTACTCTGTTTGCTATACCCTGTCCACCTCTTCTGCTGACTGTGTGTCTCTGGCAGGTGTCTCCGCCATTTCTCCCGGAGTGCAGAGTCTCCTGGCCACACAGTCCATTGAAGATGGATGTGACTATGATGATGTCGGAGTCTCCTGACCACACTACCCTCTGAAAAAGGATCTTAGTATGATTATGTCAGAGCACTGTGCAGCTTTGTAGAGGATTCGTCCTGAAGTCAGTTTAGAGTTTTTAACTGAATAATACCATTACAATATGCCTTGTGTTTCTGAGTCATCCCTGTTAAAATACTGTTATCTTTCCCTTAATGTATATAGTTCTGTAGGTTATGAGGTGTTTGATTTCAGATTATCCAGTAACTGTACAGCTGAGAACCTGTACAGTACCCACACAGTCACTGGCCTAGTGAGACCTTGTTATTGTGTCTCCTGCTGTGTCTCTCAGGCTGTAAGACTGACCTGCACTTTTATACCTTTACATTGAGAGACACTGCACTACAACAGAAGGTCTATATGTCCTGCAATTCCAAGATAAGAACTGAATTGTGATTGTTGTTTCCCATTGTCTACTGATTACAGATGTGTGTCATTATCAGAACAAGTAGATACAACATTAATTAATGATCAGTTAATCTGGTCTGATTTCATGTCACTGCCACTTACAGATGCTACATATGGAAAATAATCTGCATACATTATAATTGCATCTGTATATTTAGATGCATAAAAGCATTGCACACAAAGAAAAATGACCACCATTCAACCCAGGACACAGCAGCAAGGCTCAAATTCTAGACTTTTCAATCTGAACTGATGACCCTTCCTTTCTAATGAGCTTTTCAAAGACTGAATGTAACCTATATGTTGTTGTTTTTTGTGCTGAATGATTATTTTTTAAAAAATCTTAATTACTCGGATAAGACAATAAGACTAGTGTTGATAAGATGATTGTTGGGCAGGCATCTGAACACACAGAATGAAAGATTCATTCCTGCTCAGTGGCTTTTCTGGTTCTCCTTTTAGTTTAATTTAGCTTTTTATATTTGCAGAGGAAATTTTTAATATGTTGTTAATCTGATTTATTTACTACACATTGAATGTACTGTATCACCTTGAATTAACCTTTTATATAAAGCTTTATTTTTCATTGATCTGGTAAAAGTCATTTTCCTGGTCAGTAATAAAATAGTGAAAATAGAATCTTGCACAACAATGTATCAAGCTAAGATTGTTTTCCTCTCTAGCAATTTAGAATGACGTTTTAGAGTAGTACAGCTGTGAGCTTTTGAAAGGACGTACATTGTGTTTCCACATCCACTTCCGGATACAAATAATGTTTCCATGATGATAGAACTTCACAGATCCAGCAGCTTGGTAAAGAAGTATAATAATACTGTAGCCAGATGATGAATATCAAGGTATTGAGTGCTCAGCGCTTTGGATTTAACTCCCCTGGCTGAAGAAAGCATAGTGCTGGTAAGAGATCACTGTCTTCACATCCCCTCTCCAGGGAGAAAATCCTGCAGCAGTTGTGTTGCGGTGGACCCTCTGTAGCCAGGGAGCTGTTATCTGCAGGGAACCAGAAGTATGAGGTTAGAATTTGACCTCCACCTAAACTTATCTGAATACCATTATATACAGATGCAGCCACTCAGAACACACAGTATTTCTCCCAGTAAGAAGTTTTGCGGTGCCTTATGCAATTCAATGGCCAAAGACGATCTATAGGTTGCACTTAGATGTTAGTGAAACAATTACTTCATTTATTCTGTTTCTCTACTGTGCATGTTTAAATCCACTTAATATTGAATATTAATATGGAATTTTACAACTAAGACTACATTTTGGTAGCTGAAAATAAAAACAGAAGTACTGTATATCACAATTTTGTTTTGATTTGAACCAATGTTTGCATCTCAATAATCCATTCATCCTTGAAAGAAGCAAAGACAGATGTGTTTTGAATCTCACAATGATCCTGTTCTCAATCCAAAAGAAAGGTTTAATGAGATCACACTAGAACAAAAGTCAATTTCCATCTGAAATGATGTCCCTTCAAACAATTTGTAATATCTTCTAGAAGTAGAAGCCTGGTTAATTGCTTAAATTTAAACTAATCAGGACTATGGGAATGAGATTTGATTTTGAACTGGGATTTAAATAAATAGGAACACTTCACTACATTGTGCTTTATGTATTATGAATCTGGTTGAAAGAAAGGTGTTTTTTAATTTCTTTAATCAAAAAGTGAAAATTTGTCATTCACTTAGACGTCCAACGAAAGCCGAGTGAAAGGTGAAGAGCCTCCTGTTCTGAATTCTCCTCACGTTTTCTGGACTTGTAGACTCCTCACTCTTCCTAAAAGTGCTGCAGATAAAGGTAGTTGTCGGGAGTTCAGTTAAGTGGTAGAGCACATGCCACTCATTCCATTCAGCGGGGTCATCACCCTGGAGAACACAACGTTTCGGCCGTGGAGCCTTCTTCAGGTGTGAGAGAGACAGGGCCTATTATTTGGCCTATTATAACTTATTATCTGTATCTGCAAATCCCCAATATTATCTCATGAGAAACACAAGTGTAGAGTCAAATCAAATTAAATAATACAACAAATCTATTCAGTTAAGACCCAGATGTAACAGAACACATTTAAGACTTACACCCCTTTAAATATGTATTTCCTTAATTTCAGTTCTCTCCACCAGGATACCTGGAAATTCCCAAAAGCATAATACAGCTACTAAAGTACTAATGTTAAAGATAACATTAAACGTTATTATTAAGATATCACACTTTTATCAATAAAATATGTATTGATAAAATTCCTTGTGAATAATTGTAGTGTCTGGAAAGCAATTTTAGTAAAATATAAAAATAATTTTCAAACAAGTGGTGCATCAGTTCATTACTTAATGAAGATATTATTTCCACTACATTCAGGACAGTTCCAATGTAATCTATTGTTCCGCTTAGTCTGCTACTTCAGTAACATCTAATGGGCAGCAGCTGTTATTTTAGGTTTGTTGCAATTGAGAACAGGTTCAGTACAGAGCTGCTGACAAATTTCAGAGGCCAAGTTTGTTGCAACTGACCCGTTGTAGCTACCAATCAGCAACAAGGAGAAACAAACATCAGTTTTGCCTTTTTTTTTTAAAAAAGGGAAACAGAGTAGTAGTTATTGAGGTCATTTCAGGTACAATGTAAGAACTAAAGTTAACTAGTCCCACAGTAATGTGTGGGGTCCTATCAACAGAAAAAAAATAGTTGTAACCCAAAAACACAACAAACACAAAATGAGAAGTCTTCCGGGAACCTAGGTAAATCCCTGTAGTGGTCTAACAACTATAAAAAAACAACCAAATGCACCAACTTCAAAAGAAAAAGAACATTTAAAAACAAATCTGGGGAACAACAAAAACAGAATCTAATGCAAGAGCTTTATCAAGTCTTCAGTGCTCCTCTCATCTCAGTAGACCTCTCTCATATATTTGTGTACAGGTCAACTGGAGGTACACAGCTGATAGTAATTTAAGTAGGGAGCTGCGTCAGCATGCGTGGGCATGCTGCAAAGGGAAAAGTATAGGTTTATTCCATGCTGAAAAGAGAAGGAAACACAATGTCTCAGCTGTGGAGTCTTCTTTGATTGTGACTCGAAATAAACCTTTACCTTTACTTGTTCGTTTGATGTTAATTTATCTCCATCAAATACCTAAGAGTACCTAAACTCGACAGTTGCTTTCGGTACCTAAAGGCACTGCTCCAGGTGAGGCTTGAACTCACAACCTCGTCCTGATTCCGCTGTGCACTGCTGTCTAAGTACCGCGTGCTGACCGATTGCGCCACTGGAGCTGTGCAAAATATGCTCCTCATACAGACTGACGTTGCACAAACAGGGTGAAAACAGTTTCGGTTGTGGATCCATCTCCTCATGGGGAAAAGCAACAGTAAAATAGCAAGGAAAATACAAGAAAAGAAACTGAAAGAATTGTGCTAACAGCAAAGGGGGACGGAGGGAGGTGGTCGGACAAGTAAATTAACCCGGCGGATTTTTTGTAGCGACATTTTCAAGTCGCCTCCTTTACACGCAATTGCAGCCCCGACACTGAGAGAAGCATGAGAAATGGCTTCAATTTCAATGTGAAGCGCAGTACAGGCTCGATGGCTTCACATCTCCCATCAATCAAATAAAATTGCAGTAAAGCGATCTAAATATGACTCTTAAGTACTGGGAAAGATGATTATTTTGAGCGTGCCTCCCAGGGTCTGCTACGAGGCTAAAGTTGGCTTCTTATTCGCGTTTTTCGTTCCACCTTAAATGGTGCTGCTGTGATGTTATATCTCTTCTTGTGCCGAAGAGCAGTCATACCTGACCCGTCTGGAATGACCACTGACAGACTTTATCCAGAAGCGACGGCACCACTCCCAGTAGAATGAGTGAGAAATACAGCATGACATGGGTAGTTAAGGGGCTCCCAGAATCCATCTTTCCTCACATTACTGTTTTTTTTCAATAGCATTTTGACCTTTTTCCACATTCAGATTTTTTTCACATTTAATTAAATCTCTTAATCAAAAACATTAAAAAGAAAACAAATGGAACATTTTTTGGAACAATAATTAAAAAAAACTTTCAATGCCTTGGTTGTACAATGCCATACGTGTGCACACCCTTTATAAAGGAAGTTGCAACAATGCTGAAATTTAAAGAGCATTTCTGTAGAGAAAACAGCATTTTTTCTGCCTTGATGTTAAGCTTAGAGAGTCTGTCTTTTAGAAATTATATTTCTTAACACCTTGCACAGCCTCCCGACAGACTAACACATATTTTTTGGAGAAATTGTCTCACACACCGGAAAACACTAACGTTTATTTATGTGAGAGTATGTAAAACTCAGGCTTTAACAGATGTTCATGGTGTTTCACACGGGGTGTTACCTTTTGTAGTGTTTCCAAAGATGTGTTAGCGGACCACAAATTATCTTGAAAAGATTTGGGTTTGTACTGGCTGGGATTCAAACACGACTTAATTATTTGGAAGGCACCTGTACCACCAACGCACTTCCGAGAAGCACCTGGAAATTATCACAATCCTCTCTCTCACCTACAAAGTTATGGAGACACAGACGTCCAATGAAAACTCAAGGCTCCACTCAAGGCTTTATTCACTCAAGGCTCCACTCTTTTGTTGTGATGTCATTTTAATTAATATTAGCTTTGATAAGGTGTCATTTTTGCCTCTTAAAGGTAAAGTCTGCTCCTTTCTTCCTGGTATAGAAAGAACGTGTTCCATCTTTGTTTAAAAACACCACTAAAAGTAAATTATTCAGCTCTACCGCCTGTGTGCATTGACAAGACATCTCAAAAGGACATATTAAATAAGAACACGATCCTTCCTGTTACCATTCCTGTGCCGGGGCGTTGTTTCACCCTTTTACGTTAAATCATCAGTACTGCTGTTTTTCTATGCATAGTTTAATCAAGAGCACTTAAAAGATGCAAAAAGCTTTCAAATAAAATAGAATTGAAAGACAGTCGAGTAAGGAGGTAGAAAAAAGCACTCCCCCGTCTGGGAATCAACCACCGTCGCCCATGTAACTGGATACAAAAATAACAGATTAATTTGTGCCCAGTCTCTTGAAGCTTCGATGCGATTATTTTTCCTTCCTTATTTCTTCATTCCTATGAATTTACTCTGTAGTAGAAGAAACGCAAAAGTGGGAAACTGCAGGCATTCTTCGTGAGTGGTGGATTGTGATCAATGAGCATTTGCACATCTCTAAGTCTGTTCCATAAAATTTTTCATCGGGGATGTAGCTCAGTGGTAGAGCACATTCTTTGCATGTAAGAGGTCCCGGGTTCAATCCCTGGCATCTCCAGGTGCTTTATGTTATAGTACTCACATCGCAATCTTCTGTTGAGTTAGAACTCTTTGCTCGTGTTCAGAGAGAGACAGGTTTACAAAATTAAATGCAGGCACACTCGACGTGCTGCAGAGTTGCGCTGCTGTTTTAAATGTACCTCATTTAGTTCTGTTTAATCTTAAATTATTTGAACTAATAATTTAGTTCAAATTCAGGAAATCCAGAGATTGCTTCACACTTGTCGTGGCTGTTGCAGAAAACACCTGTTGAATCTCACCTGGGATTTCCTGAGAGATTATTCAGCGAGCGAATCCTCCTTCTGAACTCCGCACTAAACTGAAAGCTTCACGAACTCCTCACTCCGTGTCCTGTACTGCTCTCGTGTAAATGTGAAGCACAGCCATAAACACACTTTGAACTTTTTCCGTTTGTTAAGGTAAATGAAAAAGAGCATGACAAGTATTGATCGTATAAAATATCCATGGCACAACTCGAGAAAGTACTGAAGGACTACACATCGACTCTTGATGATTACAAGAGATTCAAGAAACACAACCGTCCGCACCTGGGTTTGGATCCTGAACGCTAGAGTTAAAAGAACATAAGTGATGGATATGACCTATAAACTCTCTTAATTGTCTTGTAGTTTATGAAATAAAACAATTTCTTAATAATTTCTTACTGTTGATAGACGATTTATTGAATTTTAACAAAATCACAATTACAAACTTTTTCTGTTAAACTGTTATTCACATATTCTAACGTAGATAAACGTTAGTGTCTTCCAGTGTGTGAGCCAATTTCTCCAAAAAATATTTGTTAGTCTGTCGGGAGGCTGTGCAATGTCTTTAGAAATAGAATTTCTAAAAGACAGGCTCCCTAAGCTTAACATCAAGGCAGAAAAAATGCTGTTTTCTCTACAGAAATGCTCTTTAAAATTCTTCACTGCTGCAACTCCCTTTATAAAGGGTGTGCACACGTATACAACCAAGGCATTGAAAGTTTTTTTTTTAATTATTGTTCCAAAAAATGTTCCATTTGTTTTCTTAATGTTGTTGATTAAAAGATTTTATTAAATGTGAAAAAAATCTGAATGTGAAAAAAGGTCAAAATGCTATTGAAAAAAATCAGTAATGTGAGGAAAGATGGATTCTGGGAGCCCCTTAACTACCCATGTCATGCTGTATTTCTCACTCATTCTACTGGGAGTGGTGCCGTCGCTTCTGGATAAAGTCTGTCAGTGGTCATTCCAGACGGGTCAGGTAATGACTGCTCTTCCGCACAAGAGACACGTGACTTGCGAGGATCCCGACAGTGTCAACTTTCTTTCAGAGCCTGGATAACTCAGTCGGTAGAGCATCAAACTTTTAATCTGAGGGCCCAGGGTTCAAGTCCCTATTCGGGCGGTTGAACTGTTCTTAAGTCTATTGTGAATGTCATTCTAAATAGTCCTTTATCTTTCACTCTTCTAGCTGTACTGTGGTTATTTTAAATGTCTATTACCTGTATTTACAGTAGTGTATTTAGTGTTTCATTTCACAAACCAAAAATGTTCAAGTAGATCTTGTCACTCTACTCCACGTAATCATCTAAATTAAATCACAGTAGAGTACAGAACACGCAGTGAGGAGCTCACACAGTGAGTACTCTTGAATACGACAAGAGGAAAGGCACACTGCACATCAGTAGTATAAAGCGACACCTTTCGTCAAACTTTTGACAGGTACCACGCCTGCCTTTTCCAGCCAATGGTCGTCCACGGTGTTTGGTTGTCCCGCCCCTTGCCATCCAATGGCGTGTTGTTATTTGTGCATGTCCCGCCCCCTCAGGAGCCAATGGTGTGGGTCGGAACCCCCGCCTCCCCCCGGCCGGTCGGTCCGGAGCCTCAGGGTCCCAAAGCCCCAAGGCGGCGCATCCCTCGCTTTAGGTGTGTGCAGGCGTGTATTGGTTTGGAAGGGGACCATGTCTGCCGCGGGGTTGAGTGCGCTCTATTATAACCCTAGGAAATCGGCTAGTTACGGCGGCGCGGGGAGTCTGGTGCGGGCCGCGAGATCCCGGGGTGTGAGCGGCACCAGCCGCAGCCGGGTGGCCCAGTGGTTGTCCGGCTGCACAAGCCGTGTCTCCAAAGCAGCAGGGGTGCAATCATGCACACACACACTGACTGCGTAAAGTCTCACGGAAAGAACTCGCAGGACAAACACCATGTGAAATGTGAACCGCTTTACTTCAACAGGGGGTTTTCAAACAGTGAAACAACGCAGCACACATGCATTACCGGCTCCTGTTTGCATTCAACAATTAAATGTTGGTGCGGAAAATTAGTTCGCTACACATAACCACCACCCCAACATTGCTGAGAAACTTTGCGGCATCTGAAAAAGCATTCATAACCCCCTTCCGCTCCCCGTGTCTAAAGCCATGCGAACCACACTGGGTGATCCAATCTAGCAGGGCAAAAAAATTTGCCTGCGTAATCAGCGGGATGGTGTTACCACAGGTTCTGAGCAAAACACGCTGTATTTTGGAATACACACTGTAGAACCCCTCAGGCTTCCTTTTCTGATCTGAAAACATCAGATCCGCAATAATTTCACTCAAGTTCTTGACATACACATCTATCTCTTTAACAAATTTAAGGACCTTAGCATTCGACTCTTTGTTTTGCATATCAAGCTTTGTAGAGAGAAGTGTGTAAAGCACTCTTAGTAAGAATTCAGACGGCAGTCATCAACCAGGACCCCCTTTAAACAGTGTTTGAAGATGCAATAAACTACTGCTTTCACAATCTGGGGCATAACATCGGGCTCATTAGGGACATAAGCATCAGCTTTATTAACATTTGGGCGAACACACAAGCATAGACACGAGACATTCACTTGTGCCGGTAGGCTGAAGATTGACCCGTCCACATCCTCTTTATTCTATTAAAGGAAAAAGAAAAGGAAGGCTTAACAAAATAGACATGCTTTGTACCTAAAATATTGAGCATTTAACGCGCTTGTGAGCTAAGGTTTTTCGTTAATATTTACCATTTGTAGTGTGGCATCATCGCTAGCACCCGGCAGTTCTTCAACATCTGGTACCCCAGCTGAACTCACACCCCCGCCGCTGTCACACGGTGTAGAGGGTGGGGTCGGGTTTTGCTAAAAAGAAGATCAAGTATTAAAATGACATAGGCTAAGCACCGATACAAGTACGATCAGAAAAATATTTTAGCCGCCTACCTCTTGACTTTGTAGAGTAGCGGACCCCGTTGTTTCTTCACACAAAGAAGCCATCTCAGCACCTCTGCGGTGTCTGACAGCTCCAAGCACGCACTGCGACTCTGTCAGGCCGGAGCATTTAAGAATATGCGCCAATGGTGTAACACGCCTACATAACACAAGACATTTTTCAATTGGTTGTGATGACCCCCCCCCCCCCCGATTTATCGAGCGCGAAAAGTATTCACACATCTGTTTATAAGTTTTAAAGTATTAACACACAATGCAAACACAAATGTTGTGTTTCCCCAGAAAATAAATTTTAAGTTTTCTCATTTACAAGCACACCATGTATTTCACGCAAAAATGTTCTTAACATTATTAAAAAATAAAACCTCAAAACGTCAAGCTTGTTTTGTGAACACGTCCCTATAAAGAACAGATAAGTTTTCGTATAGCGTTAATAAAAAACATTTTGTTTCATAATATTCGTAGCGGTCTGTTGGTGAATCAAACACAGACACCGCGGCACATTTACACCACGTTTAACAGCTATGAAATTTAGAAATCGTTGTATGTCTTAAAATAATATAGATTTTAACATTATAACGGTCTATATTCACTTATCAGTTTATAAGTTTTAAAGTATTAACACGCAACGCAAACACAAATGATGTGTTTCCCCAGAAAATAAATTTTAAACACGCAGGGGTTGGTCTTAAAGTTTTTAAAATAACGTAATAAGACACAGTTTATTTTTAATAACACATTCGCGCCACAGCATTTTTGAAAGTTTGAGATAAATTTCCACACAGCGCAAGCGTAAAAGTTTTTAAGGTATTAACAGACAAAAAATGATGGGGTGTTGTTTTTCATACTTTAACAGATTGGTCCTAATGTTCTAAAATTGTTTCCCAGTAGAGAAAACCTCAAAACGTCAAGCTTGGTTTGTGAACACATGCCTATAAAGAACAGATACATTTTCTTATAGCGTTAATAAAAAACATTTTGTTTGATAATATTCTTAGCGGTCTGTTGGTGAATCAAACACAGACACCGCGACACATTTTCACCACGTTTAACAGCTATGAAATTTAGACACCGTTGTATGTCTTAAAATAATATAGATTTTAACATTATAACGGTCTAAAATGTTTTCTAAAATGTTTTTTTAATTTCTACAGCCCAGTACGTGCACACCCAACGATACCAAAGATTAATGGTTTTATGTGGGGGGGGTTCTTAGAAGAGTTTATCGGTTTGTGTATAAGTACCAGCGGTTTAACAGGCGAAGTTTTGGCTGCATTCCATTTCTTACAGTCTCACGTTATCGCCTAACTCGTCAGAATGGATCACACCGATCAATTTAAACAGTCTGAAGATATTCTATTTACAGACTTAACGCTGCTCGACTTGGTAGACGAAGGCCGGACTCCATGAATTTCAGCGGTATGTATATCCGGCTTTTTGTGAGACAATTACAACGTCACGATGCATGTCTCATGTTTGATATAGTTACAAAACGTTGTATAATATTTGTATACTAGACAATATTGAATTATTATAATGGAATTACCAGGGAGTTGCTCCATAATGTGGTCGTGACTGTGTGTATCTATTCATTTCCATTAGCCCCAAAAACCACAGCTGTAAAAAGGCCAGTTACCGCACAGTCCAACACTGGTGAGTATTTACGACAATGTTTTGAATAACACTTTACGACCATGTGAGTCTTAAAGACACCGGGGTATATACTCCACACCAAAACTCGTGTGTCTATTCCACAGACGCGGGAGAAGGGACAAGTCGCTACACATTTAAAAAAACTCGTTTGGGGTTTACAATCCCACCGCAAAACCTTGTGGAGACAGATGTTCACGCCATACCAGAGGGTGCGGGGCATATTATCAGATCGCCTGAGAGAAGAGGTCGGTATTATATAAAACATTCTTTTAGCATGGCCATTTAAACGTGTCTATAATAAAAAAATACCAACCGTTTTTTGGTAATTTGCGGTGTTGAGTTCTTTCACTAATGGTATTTTCCCACTCCGTGCAGACCCCGGACCTTCAAAAAATAAACTGTGACGCGCCAACATGTTAACTGGGTCAACGAGCTCAAAACGTCTGAAATCAACAAGCAAAGGTTAATATAATTTAAGCGTGGTCAAGATGTGTTATGATCCACTTACGGCAAACGTTGCTTCTTTTGTTAGGATGTTAATTCGCTGAAAGATCCTACATCGCGTAGTTTTCTGTTTGGGAGTGTTAAAAAACCTTATTTTAAAACTGCTTAGCTTTTAAAGTTAAAAGCGACTGGTCTGTGCGCGGGTCTATAGGCCGTTAACCACGCTCTAGTAGCGCCACCACAGCCGTAAAGGAAACCGGTGTAACAACATGTCTGGGTAACTTGTTCCATTCACCCACAGCCCTGTGTGTAAGGATGCGCCA
The DNA here is from genome assembly GCF_059453375.1 of Lepisosteus platostomus. NCBI lineage: Eukaryota > Metazoa > Chordata > Actinopteri > Semionotiformes > Lepisosteidae > Lepisosteus > Lepisosteus platostomus. The sequence goes on along the minus strand of NC_142615.1, from coordinate 50,289,255 downwards.
CATGTGTGGCGTTTTTATCATAGTTATTGTAGTTTTCTGATTTTGACAGTTTAGATTTCATTGATTGTTGTGTTGAAAAGTCTTTTATTTTTATCACCGTGTAGTTTTCTGATTTTGAGATGTGGAGCATTGGCGTGGTAATAAAAAGTATTTTATTTTTTCACACAGCCGCTGTATCTACGAGCGGCGAAACAAATGTGGCGGAAACGTCGGACCCCAAGGTGGTGACTGCATCGGAGACGGCTGTTAAGACGCTGACCAAAGCCAGACGTGTCAAGCCTGCGGAGAGAAATCATAACGTGCCTAAAGACTTTGTGTTGGGTGATGTGCTAGATTCAGTGCGCAGTATTACACAGTCACTATCAACGGCGATCACTAATGAGGTGGCCAAAAAATGAGCTTTAGAGCGTCTAAAAGCGGTTTTAGCCGGTGTACAGACCTTGTTTCCAAAACAGATCCAGGTTTTCACCGCTAACCTCTTAGATATAATTTCTACAGAAGATACCGCTCTAAACTCAGGATTTCAGACCATGATGATGATATTTCATGCTTCATTGGTGCAAATCCCCGGTGATAAATGACTAAACATGCGGTCTAAAAAGTGCTTAAAAGACCGACCGCTTGCCAACCACAAGCTTTTGTACATAAATAAAAGAATTAAACTGGCAAAAGCATGTTTGTTGTGTCGTCAAAGATTCAGAGAGAGGCATCAGATTTCCCAAGAGCCGCCCGAACCACGCAATGAGAATGCCGTGGTAGAAAATAACTTAAGGCCCGAGGCTGTTGTAGCAGAACAGGATGTCGGTAACCGAGAACCGGTTGTATTGAACGATCTGAATCAGGTTGGTGGCAGTGCAGGGGCGAATAGAGACCCCTTAGTTTTCCTGGAGCGTATACGTAGTTATAACAGGTCTTATAATAATTTTAGAGCAACAGAGCACCATGAAGAATGTCATATGTACAGGCTATAGACGCTGTGCATGGTGCAATCCAGAGAATATTGGATGAATTTTCTCCAAACATCGGGGCGAATGATTTTGTACAGCTGCGTTTGACTGCGGGTGGTTTTAACAAACCCTTGTTCTCACGCAGGAGACACCCCGGAGAATTAAATGCTGCCGATTTTTTAAGCCACATCTCGGACCTCTTACAGAGCCACACAGAGGTTCTCACCGATGACAGCCTCCGCTTAGTGGTGACGATAGTTAGGAATATGCAGGGGGGTGCCCGCCGAAGATTTAAATCCGTTCTGTACAGCCGGGTAATTGCTCAGAAAAAAGCACACCTTATCGACTTACATTACACTGGCGGTAATCTGTGTTTCGACGGGTGTGTGTACGGTTTGTTGAATGAAGGTTGTACCAATAGGGAAATGTTACAGAGCGCTAAACGAATGCACAAAGAGTTGGGTTTTCCAGAGAATCGGAAAATTAGTTTGTCAGACATAAAAATTTTGTACCACGATCAGGGTGATTGGAAATATTTTACAACGGGGCCCACACCACCAAATTCTAAAATACTTTTTGTTCTACTGCATGAAGAGCATTTTTATGGGGTTTTAAATATTAAAGCTTTTGTGGGGGCGGCGTATTTTTGCACTAACTGCCATGTGGCGTATAGCCACAAGAACGCACACGCCTGTGTTAAAGCTTGTAAAACCTGTTTAGATCCCCAATGTTGCAAAATTGATGCAGAAATTCAGAATTGCCCGGCCTGTAAGGTCTTTTGTCGTAGCTCTCAGTGTGGCGAGACACTTGCGGAATGCGGCGACGGGTGTGAGTAAGTGTGAGCGCAGGGTCTTTTGTGAGAAATGTGGGGTTTATAACCTCGCAAGTCACAAATGTAAAGAGAAAATGTGCTCGCGTTGTAACAACGTGATCGACACCCCTGACACACATTTGTGCTACATACCGCCTTTGGACAACCCCAAAATTTCAAACAAGTACATTTTTTTTTTTACTTTGAATGCATGCAAGAAACGGGGACACACATACCAAATTACGTCCACGCCCTTCATATTGACAATAAACGAAGCTGGGAATTTTATGGTGAAACTTGTCTAAAGGATTTTGTGTGTAAATTTATTGATAAACGTTTCAAAAACCATACGTTCATATCGCACAATGGCAAGGGATATGACAATTACCTAGTAATCAGACAGTTGTTAGCTGAAAAGATGGACGTTGAACTAATTAATCAGGGTGGTAAGATAATGTGTATGACTGTAAAAGCTCTGAACATCAGATTTATCGATTCTTTAAACGTTCTACCTATGAAATTAAGCAAACTGCCGGCCGCCATGGGGTTCCCTGGGGCTAAGGGGAATTTTCCACACTTGATGAACACTTCAGAAAACCAAAATTATGACAGCTCGCTGCCGCTGCCAGAACTTTACGGCGTTAACTACATGCTGCCGAGCGAGAAAGCCGGGTTTTTGGTTTGGTATGAAGAATGCAGGGGAAGTGTGTTTAACTTACAGAGAGAGTTGAAACGTTACTGCCAGTTGGATGTGGCAATTCTAAGAGAAGGCTGTATCAGGTTTCGGGACGAGGTCATGAATATGACCAGACAGACACGCATGACTGAGTCAGGGGCCGCCTGTGTTGTCTGCATCGACCCCTTTCAGTTTGTGACCATCGTTAGTGTCTGCATGGCCATGTTCAGACTTATGTTTTTACAGGAAGAGACGATTGCGTTGCTACCCCATGAAAATTACCACCGCCAGCAAAAACGATTTTCTACACCCAGCATTCAATGGCTTATGTACATCGAACACACAGAGCCCGTTAAAATCCAACACGCGTTAACCACGGCCAGTGAGTTCAAGGTTGGCCCATATTTTCTGGATGGTTATGCTGTAATTGACAGAGTGCCGACAGCCTTTGAGTTCAACGGTTGCTTTTTTCACGGTTGTAGCGTTTGTTATTGTAAAAACGATTTTAAACGATTTTAATCCGCTGACAAACACTACTTTTGGTTGGTTGTACAGAAAGACGATGGTGAAAATTAATTTTCTCAAAATGAGAGGTTTTAACGTGCGTGTTTTGTGGGAGCACGAGTTCAGAGACATGCTTGTTGAAAATGGAGACTTGGGTAAATTTCTAACAGCGAGTCGCTTTTTGGGGGGAGAACAAATGAGATTTGTTTGCATTACACAGCGCAGCCCGGTGAAAAAATCCATTACTATGATTTCACCAGTCTGTATCCATTTGTGAACAAAACTAAAAAATACCCACTGGGGCACCCCCGAATAATTTATAAAAACTTTGGAGATTTAAAACAATATTTCGGTTTAGCAAAGGTGAAAGTTTACCCACCCAGATGTTTGTACTTTCCAGTTCTTCCAACCAAAATTGACAAAAAAACTGTCAACACTGTCGTACATGTGGTGAAACAAAACAGACCACTCCCTGTGAGCACGGTGATGAAGATCGCGCCTTGACTGGTGTCTGGTGCGCCCCTGAATTATGGCCTTAGATCTGGGGTATAGAGTGGGTAAAATTTATGAAATTTGACATTTCGAAAAGTCCTCACACAATCTTTTTACCGACTACATCAAACTGCATCTGAAAGGGAAACAGGAAGCTTCGGGGTTTCCAGAGGGGTGTACAGATGTCGCGAAACAACAAAGATATATCAGCGAATATTATGAAAAAGAGGGTGTCCGGCTGGACCCCGGCAACATTAAAAAGAATCCGGCCAAAAGACAGCTTTCAAAAATTGCCTTGAACAGTTTGTGGGGGAATTATGGACAAAGAGACAATTTACCACAGACCACCATTGTGAGAAACCCCGATGAATTGTTCAGGTACTTATTTACGCCATATCATGAGGTGTCAGCCTGCAAGTTTATCAATGAAAACACAGCCTGTGTTATGTGGAAACACACTAAACACTAAACACCACTATACAGGCCATTCAAACACTAACATTTTCATCGCTAGCTTTACAACCGCCTATGCCCGCTGGGAGTTATACAATCTGCTAAACGCTTTGCAAGGCCACTGTCTGTACCACGACACAGATTCCGTTATCTTTGTGAGCCGGGAGGGTGAGTGGAATCCGGGGCTGGGTGACTATTTGGGTGAGCTGACCAGCGAAATCGATGCTGGACAACACATCACCGAGTTTGTATCAACAGGACCCAAGTCGTACGGGTACAAGCTGTCTGGTGGGAAAGCCTGTTTAAAGGTGAAAGGCATTACGCTCAATGTGAACAATTGTGAAAAAGTTAACTTTGAGAGTCTGCGGGACTTGGTTTTTGACTATGGCATTAATCCTTATGCAGAGTGCCGGGAATTTAAACACATTTCTATTCAACAGCCGATGATCGTGCGTGTTAAAAAGGATTGGCGCAGTGAGACCCGGACCTTAAAGAAAACCCAGAAGGTGGTGTACGACAAGCGGGTGCTGCAAGAAAATTTGACATCGTTGCCCTACGGATATTAACACGATGGATGTCAGGTTAAAACACCTTTTCATGCATTTTTTCCTGACCCTCGAATTGCGGTCAAAGTTATTTTATAAAACAGCTCTTGGAGAACAGTGATACCGTTATGACTCGTAAACCCGAAAACATAGTCTGGTGTTACAGCTGCTGGCAACCTCTATCCGCTAAGTTGCTTGTGAAATTTCCATACATTCAGTTTATAGAAGGGCTACCGACGTCGTTTTCCGATGACCAGCTACTGCCACCGGATAGAGTAAATTTGATTATAGTTGATGATTTGATGGAGTCTGCATGTGAAAATAATGAGATAGAAAAAGCTTTTACAAAATACGTACACCACTGAAACCTCAGCATCATGTATATAGTCCAAAATGTGTTTTGCCAAGGCCGGAAAAGTAGAACCATAGCGTTAAATACAAAGTACATGGTGCTGTTTAAAAACCCTAGAGATAAACTACAGATTACAACCCTGTCACGGCATATGTATCCCGGTAAAGCCAGATTTTTTTGGAAGCGTTTGATGACACTACTAAAAAACCTTTCGGTTACTTGTTGGTGGATTTAAATGCCGACACCCCAGATGACTATCGCTTGTGAACAGGTCTTTTCCCCCCAGATGTACCCGTGGCTTATGTATTTAAAGAATCTAAAAGTCGGTGATCTCGCAACCACAGACTCAATCAAAAAAACACGTTCGGGCCGTCGTCATGTCTTCACGCGTTCGGAGAAACCTGACACTTGCATTTTCTGGTAAAAGCCAGCCCCAGTCACCGGAAAGCTATTCTCTGTGGGGCTTCAGATGATCTTGTACAGGCAATAGCTAAGCCTGCTAAGCAGTTTGGGACCCTGAAGAGAAAGCATAAGCTTTTAAAGACTTTGAGTCAAAGGGGTCTTTCTCTTAAAAGAAAGAGACTCTTGGTGAACCAGTCCGGCAGTTTTATCGGGACACTGTTGAGTATTGTAGTACCATTGATTACGGAGCTTCTACAACACCGATAATGGACCACACTGAAAAAAAATGTACCTCGTACCTCAAAAACAGCTCGACTCCTAGACTGGTCCGGCAAAGAAACCGATGTGAGAAAAATAACAACCCACAGGTTGGATGACGAAATGAGAGACATTTTTCAGAACTCGCATCTGCCTGAATATGAAAACGTGAAATTATATAATCAGCTGTTACAACGGTATTTGACATTAGTATGCCAGGAAGTTTCTGAAGAGGGGACTTTAACTGTTGTACGACCCGAAAATGCACCCGCCGATCTATCACACGCATTACCACAACAGCCGTCATCGACCGACGCTGACTTTGGGTATATTTTAGACAGTGCGTCTCAGTGGTTCCAGAGAAATGCCGAGATATTGTTAAAGACTGTGGCACACAATAAACCGTTAATAGCCGGGAATTAAATAAAATTTGTGTACAAAGGGGCACCCGTTGAGGGCTCTCACATGATTGATCTTGTCAGGGCTCTCACACAACAGCAATCAGTTGAGGCCAGTAAGAAGCTAAAAGATTGGGATGTGTTCACAGGGGCAATGGCCGAAATCAACGTACCGGGCACCTTGCTAGCCAATGCTGGTAACTGAGAGCTACTAAAACTCAAGTCTGCCCCACTGTGGTGTGCAGCGTCTGTCAAAACTTTAAAACCCCATGTCCCACCCCCTTTTCAACCAATGGTGTTGTTATAGGGTGGATGTCCCTCCTTCCCCCACAGAGCAGTAGTGTGATAGAGAGGTTTAACCAAACTATTAAAACAAAAATGTGGAGGTACCTGACACACAAAAACACCTTTCGATATATCGATCTGTCTGATCTTATTTACTTTTATAATCATAGTTACCACATGACTATTAAACGACCCACGGCTTCTGTTACGACTGATAACTCCCTTGAGATGTGGAGAACCGTCTATGGCGAACACTTTAAGCGAAAACCGTCAAAGTTTTCATTTAATGTAGGTGATCATGTGCGGGTGTCCAAAATTAAAGGGAATGTTTGAGAAGGAGTATGAACAGACCTTCACAGATGAAATTTTCATTGTCAAAGAGCGGACCCCGGCTCTGAGACTCTATTACAAACTGCAGGACTACGCAGGTGATGACATTAAGGGCTCTTTCTACGCAGAACAGCTACAGAAGATAAACCCCAATTCTGAGAGCGTCTATCGCATCCAAAAGATTAAAGCAGCCAGGGGGCGTGAAAAAAACAAACAGATTTTGGTAAAGTGGCGCAAATAGAGCGATAAATTCAATAGTTGGGTAAAGGCTTCCGAGGTCAGAGAAATATATAGGTGCTGAAAAATGAACCCCGATGTCTTCTAGGTTACGCTGGCCAGTAATTCATCCTCAAAGATGTTTCCAAAGAACACCAGCGGGTGCTTCACAGAGCATCTGGCAAAGGCGATTGACCTGGACAGGAGCTGGGAAGTGGGTCTGGTCGAGCTGCACTATCCGCATACGCTAAACATGTTTGATCAAGATGAAGATTTTCTGTCCATATAGTCTAATCGCTGATGAACATGTACCTTACCTAGAGGGTACTACTGCAACATCGATCAGCTCATACATGAAATGAAACGTGCTGTGGAAAAAGTTCTGTTAAACCTCTCTATTACACTAACCTTCACATCACTGGCCATAATGAATTGTTCAATATTCTCACATTTGAGAAAATTTTGGAAGGTCCCGTTAAGAAATTATTTTCTGTCATCAGTTTGTAGCATTTTAGGAGTACGATCCTCTTGAAATATATTTCGGAAATCACTTGTCACGACACCTCCAGACTTTTCAGTGGCACAGCCCAGGCATATTTAGACAACATGTCTATATGTGAGGAGATGTAACAGAAACCATCATTGAACTCACTGTAGTCTCTCATGTTCACCAAGTCGGCCTGCCACTGCCAGTCCATTTCAGGTACCAGCGTCCTGCTTCTCTTAAAGCTCACACGTGCTGGCTTGTGTAGAATATAAGCCAGCTGGCCGGACAACCAGTCTGACACACAGCCGCGGCTGGCGCTCACACCCCAGGAAGTTGTGGCCCTCACCAGACTCCCCACCCTGCCGTAACTTAGTTGGCAAGACCTGGGTTCGAGCCTTTACAGTGAGGCACAAACTAGGGCGGGAGCGGCAAGTGCACAAGCCCTAGAACCTGAATCCATTACAATAACAAAAGGACAGAATTAAATGGGGTTAATTTCGAAATCGCAAATATGAGATACCATAGCGCGTTTTTTTTCCACTTCCTGGCGGAAACGGGCTTCCGTAGTTTTGTGTATTCTTGATGCATCACAAGGAGGTACAGATGCAGCCATTCAAAGTGCACGGTACAGACACGTACCGGAAGTAATTGGCTACGGCGTTGCGCATCGTGACGCATGATGATGCGGGGTACTGCGGTATGTGATTGGTTGACCGACAGGGGCACTCGTAGTCCGTTGGTCTGTCGTAGAAAGACTTACAGTACAGTAAACGTCTTTACTGTGCCCGTTGTAGATATTGAATTTTACCACTGAAGGGAAATCTTAGTAGCTGAGCATAAAAAGAATAGGAGCTCAGTCAATTCTTATGGAATGTGTTTTCTTTCTTCTTTTTTTCAGCATGGAATAAACCTGTTACTTGATTCATATGGATGCCTGGTTCCGCCGGGGATTCAAAACATTTTTTATTTAATTTTTTTAATCGGGTATCAAAGGGAATAGGCAGTATAACCCTGTTCATGCACAAACTGTGGCATGTTACATTGATTTGGGTGTCTCCTCTTGCCAGAGAGCTCTAAATTGCATTTTGAGCGCAGTTGTTGACTTTTTTTAAAATTGCATTTTGGGCACGGACAGCACATACAATGGTTAATGAACTGCGCCAAGAAATTTAAAATAGTATTCTTTAGGTGTGAGGGTAGGAGTGGACCGCAGCAGGCTTAATCAGCAAACCAGGAAAACAAAGAACAGGACAGGTGAGACGTGTATCCAGAAAGCGAGTGATCAGAAAAAGGAAATGGTGTTACGCCCAGGTTTTCAACCCAATTGTTTTAACTTGCTAATGCATCAGACACATTTCCTGGCATATTGTGTTTTAAATAAAATAGGAGTGTCTTTCCCTGGCATTAGCTCATCGGTATGGTGTAAGTTTTATCTGTACCATATCATACAGTATATAGGTACAGAATTCAAGCTGCACCACTGTATCGCTTTGGTAAGGAGACGGACAATGACCAAAATCACGAAGACTCTCTCACACCAAATAATGAAGATGAAAAGAAACGGGAAGTCAACACGGGACATTGTACAGCAGTTGGCTTCGATGGACATCTTCGTTTCTGAAAGCACAGTGAGACGGCATTATAAAGGGGAGAGGAGGCAAAGAGAATCTAAACCGAGGACGATTCAAAGGTAAATAAATTTCTAAAAATACCTTTCTTGCATGTAAATACAACTACGCACATTATTTTTAAAACTAACTGTTGATCTCTTTTTTTTCAAGTCCTATTGTGCGAGTTATCGACAAACTGACTGATGAAAATGATGAGCTACCGGCGATGCAAGTCCAAAGACGGCTCTGGGCTGACCTTGGTGCAACCATTAGCCCGACATCGATAAGAAGAGTACGCAGGAGGCTTGGATGGAGATACAGAAAAACCAACACATGCCCCATGATAAGACTAAAAAACAAAGAGGAAAGACTCAAGCAAGCGCTCCAATGGATTGAACAGGGGGAGGCATTTCAGGATGTACTTTTTACCGACGAAACAGTGGCTCTGGAACAGTTTTCAACAATGGCATTTTGCAAAAAGGGGAGACATGTGGACAAGCCAAAGCCCAAACATCCACTGAAGGTTCACGTCTGGGGGGGTATATCTAGAAGAGGCCCGGGACCACTTCTTATTTTCGAAGGAATTATGGACCGTGTATTCTTCGAGGAAGTCGTGGTCACACACCATGCCGCCCCATATATCAGGGAGCAGTTTGGATCAAGGCACCGTCTCTTTCAAGACAACGATCCGAAACACACAGCAGCAAGGGCGAGGCTTATAGCAGCAGGAGTGAACTGGGTGAAAACTCCAGCCGAATCACCAGATCTAAATCCGATAGAGATGGTTTGGCATTCGTTGAAAGACTACGTTCGGAAAACTGCTAAGCCCGTCACAAAGCAGGAACTGATCGATGCGATCTATAAATTCTGTGAGGAAGAACTGACCGAACAAAATTGTAACAATTTTATTAACAGGCTGTTTCGTGTTCTTCCTAGGATTGTTGACCAGGGCGGAGGACATTCGGGAATGTAAGTCTGAGAAAGAGTCTCACATTTGTGGACAGTCTGTCCACAAACAAAACATGTAAAAAAAATGTAAAAAAAACAATTACTTTTTGTCAATGAAAACCGGTGTGTGTGTGTCTCTCTCTGCTGGATGTCCCTCTCACTCTCTGCTGAATGAATAAATGCATTTTATTAAAAACGCATTTGCGTTTGTCTGGTATTTACTTTGGTCCCTTTTAACTGTTTTTCCATCTACTTTATTGCCTTGAGATGCCACTTTTAAAGGTGAAATGTTAAATAAAGTTTATTATTGTTATAGAGAAACATGAACAGGTTTTCCCTGGTTCAGAAAAAAGACGATTAAAATCTGTAATCTTTGCACTTGTATGTCATCGGAAAATACAATCAGTTTCTGCTTTGTGTTAGGATGGTTTGGTGAGAAGGTGAGAAAGCTGTGCTCCTCAAAGCGCTTTACAGGATAAAAACAATAACAACAATAGTGGCTGGGCAAACGATTTTTTTTTATCGAAATACAAAATGAGATACTGTATAATGATGTGCATGAACAAAGTTATACTGCAATTTTCCTTAGATACGCGATTAAAAAAAATATTTTTTTGAATCCCCGGTGGAACACATTCCATAAGAATCAGCGCTTTACAACCCTTACTGCGTGCGACTGGAAAAGAATTTGTGATCGGATCAACGAAATGCTTTGTAGAAGGAGGCGCTCTTTTCCTCTAGTCTAACCACAAACAAAACATTCCTGTTAGACAAGAGGAATTGAAAAAAAACAATTTTGTCAATGGAAACTGGTGTGTGTGTCTCTCTCTGCTGAATGAATAAAAGCATTTTATTAAAAACGCGTTTGCCTGGTATTTACTTTGGTCCCTTTTAACTGTTTTTCGATCTACTGTATTGCTTTGAGATGCCACTTTTAAAGGTGATATGTAAAATAAAGTTTTTTATTATTGTTATAGAGAAACATGATCAGATTTTCCCTGGTTCAGAAAAAAAGATCTAAAGTGCTACACATAACTTTCTTAATTCGATGTATTTAAAGCAGTGAACTACTGTAGGTGTAACATAACATTCAGACATACAATCGAGAATAGTTTTGTGGTGTTTGTTTAGATGAAACATATAACGTAACAAAATTAAAGACGATTAAAATCTGTAATCTTTCCACTTGTACTGTATGTCATCGGAAAGTTTCTGCTTCGTGTAAGGATGGTATCAAAAAGCAATCTTAAGTGGTGAGAAAGCTGTGCTCAATGTATTTAAGGGACTTAAAAGTAAAAGGAGATGCTTCATATTGCTTGACTAATTTTAAAAACTAAGTTTTAAATGCAGACGCTCCCTCGGTGCCGCGCCGGGTGTAAATATCAAAATATACATTCGCCCCAGGCAGAGGCCGAAGAGCGCCCGGCTGGGGTGCGTGGGGAAGAGCATTACAGGAATGAAAGGTGGGGTATAGGAAGGCGTTCAGTCTGGGCAGGTATAGATAACACTTTTCTAAAACGTACTTGAAAAATAAAAATGATTACAATCTAATCCTTCCACGTTTGATCCCAAAATCCCAAGAGATATAAATCTAAACGGGTAGAAAGTTATGCTGAAAGTTTATTAAGATACTTAGAAGACAAAGATACTATATCAATTTATGTTGCATTAGCCTGATTATGATAAAAAAAAACACATAATTAAACACACGTTTGCGATTTAAATCAATATAAATGTTTATATTGTAACACATACTGTCCAGCCTCCATTTCTCTATAAAAATTTACTCTATTACACACACACACAATAGAACCAGGAAGCAGAAGCAGGGACCGTTGTCAGAAGGCAAGAAGGTGACTATTCATTGTTATCAAAAATGACTTAGAATCGATCATGTTGTGATATTTTGAAATATAAACGTCAATTGACTGTCCATACTATCGCTATTCTATTTTTTCGAAGAAATGTTTAAGAGAAAAGTCCAGCACCAGCTGGATTTGAACACACAACCCGTGAGTTGGTAATCGGGCACGTAGACCAGTAGGCTACAAGGGAAGTAACATGAAGAGAGAGGCGAAACAGCCCTACACAGCCCTGTCGCAGTACACGAATATAATCATATCATTATTCAATTTTTTAGATACGCGATTCCATATTATATTAGCAGAAAAGCTTAAAACTACCACTTTTTCACATGCTAGTTAAATACTTGGATGCTTAAAATCATTAGGGAGAAATGGAATACCAGTGTGTATTTTTCCCGATTCCTGGAATCTGACTGGCTGACACCCTTCTGAAGTGATTCCATAAAATCTGGTATACGGAAAAGAAAGCGTTGATACATACAAGTATCTTTTAATACAGTCTTTGCTGTGCTCTTGAGGATCATTGTGATATTTTGAGCTCTAGTTGAATGATAGGTGTCGCATTTTAAATCATTTTCGTAATTAGAAATTATGAAACGCCCTGTTAAAAGTAAGGGAGTTTTTATGCCCGTTGAAGTAAAACTAAATGCCTGACAAAGTATGGCTTGGACAGATTCCAAGTGCTTGTACAAATGTGCTAAAGAAATTATACTTTGAGTATACAGCTTGTCCAAAATCATTCATTATTAATACTATTAGTAATATCTTCGGTAAAGGCTTTGATGCATACATATTTCTGATAAAGGTAGGTTGTGTACTTTTGTCCAACTGAGCAATCTTGCTTTCATAAAATATACCAACATTTTAATGACTGATGATTTTTACAAGGTGACGCGGATAGTTTCCGGCATGGCATCAAATGACGCGATTAACCACGTGATACTGCGTGACACCGCGACACGCCCACCGGGGTATGCTGCGGAATACCCCACCCATTTTGAATGGCTGCATCTGTACTCTTCTCTTTACCGCACGTATGGAGTTTGGGTCTGATCGAGCTCGTTACTCGTCCCTCACGCAATCTACTACTTTCATCTAATACAGCCCTTTATTTGGCTTTAAACTCCACCTGTTACCCCTCACACTCAATGTTTCAGAAAAAGGGTTTTAATTTAAACTTTGCCCAGCAGTGTTTGAGCAGACAGAAGAAATAGAAGCGCCATTCGCGCCAGTTTAGCATAGTAACCACTAACTCCAATAATCCACTTATTATTATTATTATTATTATTATTATTATTATTATTATTATTATTATTATTATTATTATTATTATTATTATTATTATTATTATTATTAAAGAACCCCAGCTTCTGCATAAAAAAAACTATTGATATAGTGCATCCCCAACACTGGCTGGAGACGCTGTGTGTGTACGGGCTCAGCGGTTATATAGGACAGGACTCGGCGAGCTGCAGGTGAAACTCATTGCTCTGCGCTCCCCGTGCGGAATGCGCGTCTCCTCCCTCCAGACTCGTCACACCGCCTTCTACAGCGGGGAAAAAAAAAACTCCCCTTTACTGTCTTAATACATCCCTCTTAAATCCCAGGAACACAGAAACTGCGGGGCGTTTCTGTGAGTCAGTACTGGGTTTCTCTGTTCGAGATTACAAGCGGAAACAATTAAAGCGCTGAAAGCAGGAAGTTATTTCTGCTCGTAGGCATAAACGTGTAAAAATACATTTTCTGATTCCTAAAACCTAATAAAATCCATGTAAGTCTCCCTTTTGTTCCCAATGCACATAACTGAATATAAACCAGTCAAGTTCAGGTACTTTACTGATAGTTCAGGTACTGATGTATATGAATACACTAGTTCTGGCGCAGCTGTTACAACAAAGATACTTACGAACTATTTTTTTCATACGAGCTCTTGCCGTTTTAAAATTGAATATTTTTTCATTTCGCTAAATCACACGAAACACCAACAACACTCATCATAAGCATCTGACCAATCACATTCCTGAATTTTAAAAGTATTTAGTATTTATTTTTAACTTGTTTTATTTTTAAAAAAATGTATACACCTGTTTTACATATCCTTGCCATTTTTGGCATATTGTAAGTGGATTGTAACTTCAAATTGATAATTCCTGATCTTTATAACTGTGTATCATTTCTTTTTACCTTGTTTTAATATGTTTTAATTATTTTTGCATTTTATAGAAAATTTAAAATATGACTATCAATGCTCCTGACTTCTAAAACCTGTATTTATTCTGACATTTTTCTCTCCAACTGCAGATGAGGAGGGATGCATTTGATTTTAAATTGGTTGATTTTAGGGGAAAATGTACATTAATTTCTTTGTACGTATCATCAGTGGGAAACTTGGCATTTTGGGATGAATTGCAATCTTTACTGCAAGGCCTTCAGACTGATATAGAAATGACGTGAGATTTAAATGACACGTTTGATAAATCAGACAGGCACAGTACAACATCTAAAATGGCAGAACCCTCTAAAGTACTGAAATATTTTAGGCACATTCATAATCTACAAGATGTTTGGTGGTTACTGTGTCCTGCTACCCTTTCGTATTTTTTAGTGTGCATGAATGTGTCCCACTTCTTTTACTAGTTTTTAAGGAAGATTCTGAAATATCTGATTACGAGATCAAGCCAGAAAAAAATGATGACAATAAGTAGGAAGAAAGATACAATGTATTGACAATGTAATATGCTTTAAAGGATTAAAAGGAAAATAAATACTTTATCTATGCAAACTAATTCAACTGAACTCCTCTAAACACTATAGCCTGAAGAATTGCCGAAGCACAATGTATCACTTTGGGTGACACTAAGGGAAGAGGAACACAACACTCAAAACCACAAACAACTTATTTTCAACAGCAAAAATATGCTTGAAAATATTTGACAAAAAAAAGAAACCTTACATGCATGGAAACCAATATTTATCTGCTAGGGTAGAATGCAGCAGAGAACAGTAGGGCAGAAGGTTAGTGTAACTCTATAGTGCATCACAGAGGCCGGTCTCTTCCCCTCATTATGCAGGCTGACTTGTTCACAGTTAACTGTCCTCCAGCGATAGTCAGCTGCAATCACTGACATGAGACATGATGTTAATACTCTGACAGCACTTTGGCTGATTTGGTTAATGCGTTTTCCTATTAAACAGGAGATCTTGAGTTCAAATCCCAGTGGTGCCTTTCTTCCTGTCTTGTCTTATAGAATGTATCACTATGGATGATCATGTGCGGCTTGATTTTGTTAAATGCAAGTTTTCATTTTCTTTTTAGAACAACTTGCTTTTCATGAAATTCATACAGCTTGCGAAAGATGAAACACAGATCTTGCTTATCAGTGCAAAACAAATATCACAGGCCGGCAAGAATAAAGTCTTTTTTTTTACAAAAAGCTTGCAAATGGAGAAAAGGGATGCACGTGAGTCTCTGGGAGCTGTTAATTGAAAGGTTAGTGGTTCGAGCCCATTTCTCATTATTCTACTTAATTGGATTTCTTAGTAAAACCTTAACCCACTTGATATTTGCATGAAATGCAGTTTTTTTTGTGTGATGAACTACAACAAGTAAACAAGTGAGTACATTAGTCATTATCACTGGGAATGACCAGTCATGGCCAACATTCAAGGGAATCGTATTCAGTCACGGACTTTGACCTTCAAATGGTTGGCGGGAGAATTCATTTATACTCTCGTTGCACCCTTAGTTAAAATATTTAAAATTACAACACAGATTTGTTGGAGAACTTGAAAAGCAAAAAAGACAGTTGGACAGCATGATTATGTTAGGACTGTACATTTGTATTTCAATACTTTTGTATATTTATCTTAATTTTAATATACATGTAACCATAAATGCTGTTCTATATATATATAAAGATTGTTGTATTTTATAATATTTTAGCAGAGGGCACAAGGGGGTCTATTATACCTTGCGAAACATCCAAGACAACTATAATAGAGGCTCATATTTTAATAAAATTTGCTTTAAAAGAAAACCAAAATTTGTATGAAATCATCCCTCAATATCGACGTTCAGTTGAAGGATTTGAAGAAGCAACAGCGATAGGTGAGTACATTGATTTTGGACCCATGTTTGCATCTGAATAATCTTTCCTCCTGGAAAGAATTAAAAACAGGTCTGTTTTGAGTCTCATGATGATTCTCTTCTGGATCTGAAAAAAAAAACAGTGCAAATTTGTTTCCGATGTATTTTTCAATTTTATCAGATTTTTTCAGGTGAATGCAGTCGATACGTTCAAGTTTTTATATGATGACAGGACCTACACTTAGGGCTCAGTACTGATAACACTGCTGATATTGATGGAGTAGAAATAAGTGATGTATTGGCAGCTTTATCTGAGGCGAGAAGTCCTAGAACACCTACAAAAATGTTAGGATTCAGAGGAAGAAATATTTTTCTACCTCACCCAATCCTGCTGCATTAACGAGGCTGAAGTTGGCTGCTTATTCGCCAGCTTCTTATTCGCGTTTTTCGTTCCACCTTAAGTGCTGCTGTGATGTTATGCCGCCTTTCGCCTGTAGATGGCTCTCTATAGTCATTTTTAAAAATACTAATCCGAGTTGATTACTGCACATATCCTCAGTAAAGGGGAATATGTAAGTAATGATTATCCAAATTGCATTTTTGTATGAAACACATTTCAGAAAATCGAAAACCAATTTTCAAAACTCACAATAACACAAACTGGCATGTTAGACAACAAGTAAATAAGACAAAGGCAAAACGTGAATTCTCAAAGTCTCAAAATCTTGCATTTTGCAAGAAATGTTATTATAGCAGTTACAATGGGACATTTAGAACATGACATATGAGAATATATGGTTAACGGAGGATGAGCAAAGAGTGATGGCACTTTCTGCTTATTGCTATGACCCTCCCTCCTGATTATAAAATCGTCTCACAATTCTGCCACTGAGGTGTGAGACACAATGTAACAGACTCTCAAAATCCTGAACTTCAGGAAATGTTGCTGTACCATTTTTAAAATATGACCCTCTGAATGTGGCATGAGAGAATTTATAGGGAAAAGCTAATTGCTCTTTTTGTTGTATTGCGATGGCCCCTGTTTAGAAAAAAACATCTCAGAATTCTGACACAAAGGTGTGAGACAGAATGTAACAAATTATGAAAATCATGAAGCATAAGAAAATTTACTGTACCATTTTTTTAATATGACCCTCTGAACATGGCATGTGAGGATTTATAGTCAACAAAATAGCACCCCTTCTGCTGAATTACTTTTTCCCTCCTTCCTCGTTACCAAAACATCTTAGTATTCTGACACTAAGGTAAGAGAGACAAAATCACTCATCACGAACATTTGTAATTTACAAAACTTCACTGTTGCATTTCTGCGTTGTGACATTCTGAACATGGCATGTTAAAGTATATAGAAAACCTAGATCAGAACAGGTTAAATGTAATTCATAGTGATTTATATTTTTTTAATTCTTTCTAAATGAAAAAATATGTTTTTCAGTGATTATGACACTTCAGTATTACATAAAATATGCTTCAATGCCAAAATAAATAATAATGGAAAAAATACCCACAGTGGACATTCATAGTTGTGATTATAGGAATGTTATATATCAGGTGGGTAGCTGTGTCAGCATGCGTAGGCTGCATAGGAAAAAGTAAAGGATTATTCCATGCTGAAAACAGAAGAATGGAAACATAATGTGTTGGCCGTGGAGCCTTCTTCAGGTGTGAGAAAGACAGGGCTGTAAGCAAAGATAATTTCCTTTATCTTTGCTTACTGCAGTTTAAAGACTTTAGGAAGTTTTACGGCTAACAGCTCCACATCAACTTCCTTTTATAACTAACCTCATCAGATCCCTCAACTCCCAACTCTTCCAATTTCTCACTTCAGAGAAGGATAAAAAACTCAATCATCCTCTACAGAGAAAAACCATCAACACCCCTACCACCTCCACCAATCCTAACCTAATCCTTGTTTTTACTATACCCTCTGACCTTTCCCTTTCACCCCTTTACATCCTCGGCTAACTTATTTTAAAATTACAATAGACTGTATAGTATGTATGTTTAAAATTAAGGTAAATATGTCAAAATATCAAAATCCAACTGCACAGTGCTATTGTAACAATGCTTGTCAAGTTATCAAACAAACCTGCATTGTATTTTTAAAATATTTCAGCAGAGGATTCAACTGGAGTATAAATGAAGATTCGACGATAATTTTTTCTGGGGAGTTGCAATGTTGGGCATTATTGGACATTTCCCGGTGACCCTGACACGTGTTAAACACTCGCATTTCCTGCATATATTAAAATGGTTATGGTTTCGCTGAGAAATGCAATTGACTTAAGACAACGTTTATACTGCAGAAGAATCCCATCCCTGGGTGGACTCGAACCACCAACCTTTCAGTTAAAAGCCAAATGCGCTAACCGATTGCGCCAAGTTTTGGGTTAAACAAAACTCTCTTACCGTTTGTTTTGCCAGACGGTAATATTTCTTCTGCACTGATAACCAAGAATTGAATTTCATTTTTCGCAAGCTGTGTGAATTTAATCAAAAACAAGTTTTCCAGAAAGGAAATGAATACATGCATTTAACGAAATCAAGCCCTTTGTGATTGCCCGTAATGATACGTTCTGCACTACAAGATATGAAGAAAGACACGGCTGGGATTTGAATCCCGGTTCTTTTGTTTAATAGAGAAGCGCTTTAACCAACTAGGCTACGGTGACAGGACAACTATCCCCTTTTACAGCCGCTTGGACACACCGCTCTGAGACATCTGCGTTCAGTAAGCGCTGAACCTGCGCTCAGAGCAACTTGCCTCTTTTACATAGCAGCCCCGACACTGAGAAACGAAGAGAACTGGCTTTTATCTGGCATTTTCATGTCCAATGCGTTTGATATCTCCCAAGGGCGACAGAGTTCTTTTGCGACACTTCTTTTTTATTTCTGTAGCTTTGATAAAAAAACGAGAAATCGTGCAAGGGAAAAATGTCTTTTTTTTCATAGAGAAAACGTGCACCAGGAAATGTTGTGTTGAGAAGAAATGATTTAACATGATACGTGACCTAATTTATCGGAGCAATTGCTCAACCAGCAAGGTCTGGAGAGGTTGGAGAGTCTGGTGGATGTGATAATTATACGGTGTTGTGAAAGAAAACAGTCTTTCTTTGAATTCTCAGTCAATCGGAATTTCAGTGCAAAACATAAACCCCTTGTCTGATTTAAAGAGATTATATTTTAAAACTCATAAAAAATCAGAAAACACATGTTTCTCACTTTGAAATTTTAGACGGAGCGGTGCATTACTAGTAGCGACGCTGAGCACACTATGGGGAAATTCAGGGTATGTGAAATCCCAGCGGTTTAATAAACAACGCGTCTGATTTCGGATCATAAGATTGTAGGTTCGACTTCTACCTGGCTCGTGTAAATTTTATTCAAGCTCCTCAGTAATAGATGTATATTATGTAATGAACCGCACCTGAAAGCAAACGTTGGGTCTGTTTCCTTTGTTTTCCAGCATGAAATAGCAAATCGTTACAAAAAGCACCTGCTAATGTCCAATAACGGTTTTTTTTTATTAAATTACATTTTCAGGCTTCAGGCACTTTTTAATAAAACAAAAGTGTCCGGAAACTCATTAACTTTCAGGTTTGCTTGAACCTGTATTAAAAAAAGTTATCTGAAACTTCCGGGATTCCATTATCTGATGTAGCTGTCTCTAAAGTTGGACGTGATGTTAAGCAGATGTGAACTGTGCCTTTTCTCTTAAAAAAAACAAGTTCTTTTTTCCCTCTTCACTCCAATGCTGGAGACTGTAAGCCTCTGTGAGCTCTACACTGCGTGTCCTGTACTGCTCTATTTTGTTTAGATTATCTATGTGGTGTACAGATAGAACTCAACTGTATGGTGTGAATTCCGTGTTCAGGACCAGCAGAACCTGAAAAAGTAACAGCTGACCTCGACGTGATTTGAACACGCAGCCTTCTGATCTGGAGTCAGACGCGCTACCGTTGCGCCACGAAGTCACGGCTGTCCGTGCCTTTGAATTCCCCAAAGGAGACAAATCAGCTTCACAAAAAAAAATCTCATGTGAAGTGCGCAGCTCTTCCGAAGAGAGTCTCTTCTTACCACATTTTATTCTTCCTGCGCAGCTCTTGTGCAGGTGTTGTTCTCAATTACAGATCCAGGAACACTGATTGTTTTTTCTATTTTTTTAAATTAAGTACCCCATGGTGCAACGGTAGCACGTCTGACTCTAAATCCCCAAGTTCATTTTCAAAGTATATCGGAGTCAACTGATACTGATCAGGTTCTGCTGCTACTGAACCCGCAGTCTTCACCTTAAAGTTCAATTCCCCAAGCCTTTTGACCTTATATGTCCATCCCTTCTCGTCAAAACTCGTATTTTCACAGGGTACCCTTCAGAAATCGCAGTATAGAATGAAAAAACTCCAGTAGATCTCGGCCGCTGTTGGTGATTTTCCTTTTAAAATAAATGAATCTCTGGAAATTTTACGGAGTGTATCACTTTCACTGAGACCTAGAAGTGTTAAGCTGTACATGCGTCTTTGTGGCTCAGTTGTTAACCAAAAGGGTGGTGGTTTGAGCCCTTCCAGGGACGCTACGAGCCTTTTAACGTACACACCCTCCTCACTTCATTTCTCCACGGCCGGTCTTGTACCGCTAACAAATACAGAGCCCGTAGGAGGCAGTAAGCTCGTACTAGACCTCGTGAAACCCGACTGCTGCTAGTTGAATTTGTAATTTAATTTATTTAAACTTTTCTTTTCTGTCACTGACTTTTAGCAGGAAAGTCTACATCATACGTTTTGTGTGCAATTTATAAATGTGGTTCTATATTTTCCTTTTTCGCGTAGGCGCTAGCATTGCAGATTTGAATGCGAAAGTACAAAAAATAGTCATGCTCCACTTTCTTGTGATAACGGTAAGTTTTCGGTCTCTTTGCTTAATCCTTTTCGCTCAAACACTACAACTATCAAATAGGCAAACGTATCAAACTGTTGGCTAATTTATCACAGCCAGTCTGTTTTGCTCCACGATGCGCTGTAGCGAACGTGGGGTTCGTGAGGCAATAACCAAGAGAAAGTTCTTGGGCAGCACACACACAACTTATTTACGGAGCTCCTGTAGCCTTTTTTTCAGTGAGCCAGCACTCAGGGAAGATACTTTTACAACCCGTTCGACAAGGGTTAAACACACAAGGGCAGTAAAATGTATGACATCACATGCACAGATCTGAATGAATGTTTAGGCTGTTGGAAAAAAAAAGTAAATACTCAAATAGCCCATTTGTTTTTTGCCATTCTTACAAACGATCGACTGGCAAGCACTCCGCGAACGATTGGTTGGGCACCCCTGTGTTAATGCATTAAGCTTTGTTAACATTCAAATGATTTTGACTAATTTCACGTCATGTTCAGGAAAGCAAGAAAAGTTCTTCTGCATTTTCTGCAGTTTGACACGTAGAGCAACATGAGCTTGGAAAGCCGTATTCCTTCTTTTCACAGAAACGGCGAAAACGACAGGTGTTTAAACAGAGGGTGTCCCAATGTCTGGGACAACGCATTGTGATTTTGTATAAACGCAAATGGTTTCTGATTTAAGCGCAAATGTTCCTCATTTAAACGCAATGCTACCTCATTTAAAAGCCAACAACATTACTTTTTCTCCCTGGCGCTAATAAGCTACCACACATGGAGAAAAGAAAAGAAAATTCATATGTGCATAGGAAGGCAGAATAAAATCCAGAACTGTATTGGTGATATCGATAAACAGGGCTCATGTTCTCAATAAAACGTATTTGTATAAAACATTACAATTCGTAAATATATATTTTTTAATTATGCAAAGTGTCTGTTAAACCATTCATGAAGGATTTTTTAGACAAAAAAACACACTATTATATGAGAAAATATATTTACTATATGTGCATTTAATTTCTTTTTTTAACAATTTCGATTCCAAGGTCGATAAAAATTGTTGCCCTGCTTTTTTGTCATAAATACACAAGCTTGTTATGTCTTGTGTCAGAAATAAACTGCATGAAATTCGCTAAAGCAACAAAAAGTAAGCCACAAAGAAGACAAACATTTGCGTTTATAATGCAATGTCATCTCGAGCCTTTAAAATGACTTTAAACGCAATTTGTTTTTCTCTGTGGCTCTAAGGCTTTGTCATTTAGGTGTGCTGTTTTTTACGTATTGTAAAAAAGTCGCTAAATCATACGAAACATAAAAACTCCTATTGTAAACAATTGACCATTCATATTCCTGAATTTTAAACCTATGGAGTATTTATACTTTGTCTTAGTATTTGTGAATAATACAGAGCTCCTTTTCAAAAGCTGTCAGTACGGTTTAGTGCTTAGGTCTCCTGGTTTTCACCCAGGCGGTCCGGGTTCGACGCTTAGTATAGGAGCGCATCTGTGTTGCCTTCTGGATCTCAAATGAGCAGCTCAGTACAGATAAAAGCCCCGAAGAGCAGCATGCGGAGTGCAAAAAAAAGTATAATAACGATCGTCTTAGTGTGTTAAGAGAGATACATTGCGCGTGGTGGGGAGGTGTGACTGGCAAAGAGTGTTGACCTTCGAAAAAAGGACTCTCGGGAAAATATTTCCACATCCTGAAGAGAAGATTGTCCCCATTTCTCTAGTCGGAACTCCTCTAATGCTAGAGAGCTGTAGAATGTGGAGTCTCCTATCCTGCTCTGGGGGTAGGGTGTACTGTCGTTGCCGTAGCGCGGTGGTTATCACGTTCACCTCACACGCGAAACGTCCCTGTTTTCGCTCTTTCAAACTGCTTGTGGAGTTATTGCACGGACCCATGTTGTCCTCGTGAATAATTATTAAACTAAACAGCCAGCAGCGATATCACTCCTCTTCTTCATTAATTTCCTTAGTGAACGGCCATGTCTGTGTCCGAGCGCCTGGTGCGAATAGTGAGATAAGCCATTGTTTTCCGATATTTTCCAGTGCGGTTATTTATCATTGTTTTAATTAATTGCTTACACTTATATTATAGTGCTTTTCTGGACACTCCCCTCCACCACCACTGTGCAGCATCCACCTGGATGATGTGACAGAAGCCATAGTGCACCAGAAAGCAGAGCAATATAGCCAATTGATAGAGGGGGATTATTAGGAGGCCATAATTGGTAAAGGCCAATGGGAAATTTACACCCCTACTCTTTTCAGGAAGCACACTGGGATTTTTACTGACTGCAGAGAGTCAGGATCTCACTTTTATATCTCATCCGAAGGACAGCGCCTGTTTACAGTACAGTGTCCCCGTCACTATACTGGGGCATTAGGACCCACATGAGCCTCAAGGTCAGCACGCCCCCTGCTGGCCCCACTAACACCTCTTACAATAGTTTTTTCCCAGGAGGTCTCCCATCCAGGTACTGACCAGGCTCACACTTGCTTAGCTTCCATGGGTTGCCAGTTGTGAGTTGCAGGGTGATATGGCTGCTGGCTGGTTTACATATTGAACGTGTTACCTGTAAAGTCAAAGTGACACTTTTACACATGAATTTTTGTATGAAAGCAAAGGTTTCACAATATTTATTTTATTAGAATACTAGTAAATCCTCTTATTCGCCATGCAATTTCTTGGCCTTCTGACAGGCATGTGTTTTTTAAAGAAACTCTACTGTATAAAAAATAGAGAGGAGCTAAGATACCAATAATGGTTGCAATAATGAGCAGTGTTTTGATCATGCAGTTTCAGACTATAATGTGGCATGATATTCACTGCGTTTATCTGTGTCCTAGTGTCCAATGAAAATACATTTAAAGCAGAGTCCTTGATTCATTTACTCAAGCAAGGAAAGAAATTTGCTTCTTGATAATCTTTAACTGGACCAAATATATGCATTCCCATTTAGTGCTAGGTACCATTAAGGTGTAAAGTGCTAGGTACCATTAAGGTAATTAGAGACCTTCTGTAAGATAATGACATACACTGCACCTAACATTGGGCTTGAACCTACGACCCTCAGATTAAGAGTCTCATGCTTTACTGACTAAGCAAGTCGGGCACAGATGCCAAATAGACCTGCTGTCGTCAATTTGAAGAGGTAGCTGGCTTATAATTACAGTGCCTTGCGAAAGTATTCGGCCCCCTTGAACTTTTCAACCTTTTGCCACATTTCAGGCTTCAAACATAAAGATATAAATTTTTTATTTTATGTGAAGAATCACCAACAAGTGGGACACAATTGTGAAGTGGAACGAAATCTATTGGATTTTTGAAACTTTTTTAACTAATAAAAAAATGAAAAGTGGGGCGTGCAAAATTATTCGGCCCCCTTGCGTTAATACTTTGTAGAGCCGATTACAGCTGCAAGTCGCTTGGGGTATGTCTCTATCAGTTTTGCACATCGAGAGACTGAAATTCTTGCCCATTCTTCCTTGCAAAACAGCTCGAGCTCAGTGAGGTTGGATGGAGAGCGTTTGTGAACAGCAGTTTTCAGCTCTTTCCACAGATTCTCGATTGGATTCAGGTCTGGACTTTGACTTGGCCATTCAAACACCTGGATACGTTTATTTGTGAACCATTCCTTTGTAGATTTTGCTGTATGTTTGGGATCATTGTCTTGTTGGAAGATAAATCTCCGTCCCAGTTTCAGGTCTTTTGCAGACTCCAACAGGTTTTCATCCAGAATGGTCCTGTATTTGGCTGCATCCATCTTCCCCTCAATTTTAACCATCTTCCCTGTCCCTGCTGAAGAAAAGCAGGCCCAAACCATGATGCTGCCACCCCCATGTTTGACAGTGGGGATGGTGTGTTGAGGGTGATGAGCTGTGTTCCTTTTACGCCAAACATATCGTTTTGCATTGTGGCCAAAAAGTTCGATTTTGGTTTCATCTGACCAGAGCACCTTCTTCCACATGTTTGGGGTGTCTCCCAGGTGGCTTGTGGCAAACTTTAGACGAGACTTTTTATGGATATCTTTGAGAAATGGCTTTCTTCTTGCCACTCTTCCATAAAGGCCAGATTTGTGCAGTGTAAGACTGATTGTTGTCCTATGGACAGACTCTCCCACCTCAGCTGTAGTTCTCTGCAGTTCATCCAGAGTGATCATGGGCCTCTTGGCTGCATCTCTGATCAGTCTTCTCCTTGTCTGAGCTGAAAGTTTAGAGGGACGGCCAGGTCTTGGTAGATTTGCAGTGGTCTGATACTCCTTCCATTACAAGATGATCGCTTGCACAGTGCTCCTTGGGATGTTTGAAGCTTGGGAAATCTTTTTGTATCCAAATCCGGCTTTAAACTTCTCCACAACAGTATTACGGACCTGCCTGGTGTGTTCCTTGGTCTTCATGATGCTCTCTGCGCTTTCAACAGAACCTTGAGACTATCACAGAGCAGGTGCATTTATACAGAGACTTGATTACACACAGGTGGATTCTATTTATCACCATCAGTCATTTAGGACAACATTGGATCATTCAGAGATCCTCGCTGAACTTCTGGAGTGAGTTTGCTGCACTGAAAGTAAAGGGGCCGAATAATTTTGCACGCCCCACTTTTCATTTTTTTATTAGTTAAAAAAGTTTCAAAAATCCAATAGATTTCGTTCCACTTCACAATTGTGTCCCACTTGTTGGTGATTCTTCACATAAAATAAAAAATTTATATCTTTATGTTTGAAGCCTGAAATGTGGCAAAAGGTTGAAAAGTTCAAGGGGGCCGAATACTTTCGCAAGGCACTGTATGTGGTGACCAGGAGTCCAGTGCCTATCACGGTGTGGTGTGTTGATTATTCAATGCAGAGCAAATGTCAGTAGCCATTGAAATTAATGGTTGAAATCAAAAGCACTTTATTCTTTCACACAGTAACAGATACACATATAACATAGGACGATTTTCATACCGGGGTAAAGTTAGCTTCAAGTTCGAAAATGATTTTGGCACGCCTGTAGCATTTTCACGAAACCTCCTTCACGAAACCCAAAGTAAGGCTTGGAAAGGTCAGAATGCCTGCTTAGTGTGTAAAACACTTACTTGCAGCAGTGCCACATTCAATAAAACCACAAGAAAAAGGGATACAAGTGTATCAGTTTCAGGAAAAGGTAATGCACAATGGTTCTATTGGATGCAAGTGAAACCTTTTCTGAATGGAAATCAAGACAAAGATAATACTAAACAATGAATACTAATAATTTTTCTTTTATTTCTATTAACAGGACAGGAAATGGTGTTCCAATATACCAGGATCCATGATATAACATACTTAGATTTTACAGATTACCATGGGACAGACCTCGAAGAGTTAGTACATTAACAATGGCCAATATATACACTTAATAGGGAGGGCAGATGGTGAGTGGAGAAGGTCTGTTCACCAGGTAAAAATATGATTCAAGTGAAGCTGGAAAAACCAGGAATGCCGTACAAGTTAAATCCAGTTTGAATCCAAGTAAAGCACGACAATGTATAACATGGTGGGAATATAGACCATATCCGAAAAGATTATCATCCAATTTATCCAAACTCAGAATACACAATGAAACTTATGACAGTTGGCTAATAACCGCTCTTTATAGAAATGAAACTGGACTCATTATGTGCATCACAACATATACTAGGAGCATCCCAGGACCCAGAGTATGAATTAGTACTGATTTTAATTACATCCAGATGGACTAATTTGAAACCTTTTTTATGGACAAATGGACTCGATGGACAATATTATTCAATTAAATGTATCAATGTTATCCAGAGGAAACACTGTGAATATAAACAATGTTTCAATCCAACAGCCTGTGGCTATAAAATGCTAACAATATGTCCAACATTGATGACACCACCAACAGATGGACTTCTTAGGGAAGCAATGTTGCATGTTAAAATCATTACTTTAGAGGTAACTTATGTTTTAGCTAATGTTGTATTGCAATATAAAAAATGTAATCAATTGTAGAAACAAAACCAGTACTTTACAATGGCTGCAACAAAGCATATCTGTTACAACTTGCCCAATGAGGACCTGACACACCTCTTCGCATTACAGTGCGAAATCAGTAATCAGACACACCCCTACTCTTGGGTACTTTAACCTGCTTCACTCTCATCTCCCTGCTCAGTATTTGCTTGAACTTCTCGTGATACAATTCAGAGCCTTTTGCTATCTTGATTGCTTCTTGGTTATTCTAGACTTCTAGTTTGCCGACTCGACTTCGGTTTTGGATCTTGTTTTCGGATTGGTCTTTTGGATTGACTTCCTGGTTTTTTTAACTTGATACTTTTTGACTACGGATTATGGCATCCTGGTTTTCGGCTTCTTGTTTTCTCATCTCCCGCATACGGTCCATCTTTTGTCTTTCGTTTAAACAAAGTGTAGCAATATCCACACTAATTATAGATGACCCAATTATATCAAACTTAAATTGCACCAAGAAGTGCTCGGGGAAAAAAAAAGTTTGTTTGGAGATATTGGAGGTCTCTTTGGAAGTTCAAATTTGGCTCTAATTTCTTGGAAAATTGCAAATACAGAAGCATGTGCTAACTAGGCATATGCTCAGCAGGCATTGCAAGGTCTGGGTTTAGCAGATAATGGAGAAAATTATTTTTTGCATGCTGTAAAGCTTTAGTAGAAATAGTGAATACATTAGGTCAAGGTATAGTGAAAAACACAATTATTCATGTGAAAATTTTGCTAGAGATCTATTAAATGTAGTCAAAAGTGAATTATTGGATATCAGATTAGGAGTAGTCCTAAATACACTATTGGAAATGCTTAAAAAGTTAGGCTTACAATGGTTCACTGACAAAAATGAATTAACTTGACAGAATTACAACAAAACCCACTACATGAGGTGACACTATTACAGTTCCATTTTTCTTAGTGTTTCCACAAGTATCACATAAGCATAGATACAAGAAAGTAAGGGATTTTGAGAGTTTGCGTGATTCCATATAAAGATATATTCCATATTAGATTCCATATAAAGATCAAGTAATGACTCGTGGTAAGAGAAGATCTATAGTAAACAGAAAGCATGACACTGCTCACTACAACTGATTGCTGTCCTGAAACTCACCGTTATATTATAAGCAGTTGTAATACTTTACAGCCTTTATATAACAATTCTAAATTTATTTCTAGAATTGCATCCCTGTTGGGAACCTCACAAGCAATACAAATGTCAGCCACGCAATGGTGTATCACAAGTAATAGGTTTATTCCATGCTGAAAAGAGAAGAAAGGAAGCAAATTTCAGCTGTGGAGCATTCTTCGGGTGTCACTGCTGTCAATGGTATATCATGTCTGACAAAGAAACCTATATATATGGGGATTTATTGTGACCAGAAAAGCACACTTCTGCATACAGTTAACAGATGCTTGTGCGAAGGACACAGTGTACAAACACCTGTTGTTGCAAAAAAAGAATCTGACACATACGCTGAACAAGCAGACTGTTGTGTTGCATATATGAAAGTCTGTAGCATGGATCAGCGGTTAGTCCTTAACATATTGATCATAAAATATGTGCTTCTCCAATACCATGTTAGGTACATAGAGGAGATGATTATAACGGTATAAAAGGGTGCTTTTGAACAATGGCAAGCAAATCAGATAGGATTACTCTGACAGTCTGATCTTGGGGAGGCCTCTTCATTATTAATAAACCTCTTTCAATCCTTCACTGAACTGCACTGTGCCTCTTTTCTCTACAACAGTACAGTTGGAGTTTCAGGTTCTTTTAGGTACAAAATTACTGCATAGTATAAATACTCAGATCATAGTTTTTTTTGAGCTTCTAATGTGACTACTCAATTAGGGGACTACCTTCTTTATTATTTTTTTCCTGTTTGAAAAAACAATTCTCCCACCCTTCCTATCCCAGGAAACAAGATGTGCAAATTTGTAGATACACACACACCTACTGTATATATTCTCATATAATGTTAAAAAAATGCCTTGCAAAAAATAATACTAGCCATTTTTGCAACGATTTAATTTAAACTGGGCCGAGTATCACTGTGCTAAAGGTAGAATGGTTGCAGTTGTTAAGTCCAGGAGACGTTCATAGCTTTGCCACTTGGGGCATCTTGTTATATTTTTGTTTCTGATGTAAAAAAAAGGTCGGGGGGGGGTTCCTTTCTTCAATATACTACCCTATAGTTTTGGTGGTATAACAACCACAGGCTTCCCGGTTTCTGGCCTCCACATCAGGACCTGCGCGTCGTTGGCATTGGGCTTCACCATGGCGTTGGGCGGAATGGGCTCGTTCCTGGCCAGGATCTGGGGCTGCTCCTGGGCGGTGGGCTCCAGCAGCTTGGCACGCTGGCCCAGGGGTTTGCCGGGGTCGATCTCGATCTGCAGCTGCATCCTCCACTTGATGGTCTTCAGGATGAAGTGCTCCCTGCTGGCCTGGTTGATGGCCACCAGCCAGGTGATGAAGCTCTGGTCCCTGCGGATATTGGTCAGCTGGGACTGGTTGCTGTTGCTCACGGGCACGCCCCAGGACACATTGGGGTTGAAATTGTCGTCCATGGTGACGTTGAACTCTGTGTCCTTCATGGTGGGGCTGGTGAAAATGTAGATCTCTTTCTTATTGCCATACCAGGGGTAGTTCACCCCATCAGAGTCACTTATTGCTTGAATTTTACCATCCCTTAAATCAGGGATCTCCCAGCTAGACCTAAAACAAAACACACCAATTAATAGATCAGCACATCAACATGTAACACAGCAACAGTGCAAGTTTGACACTTTCCCCCTTTATAGTAACACACAAGTCTATGGTGGCTGGATTGATTAGCTACTATAGTGTTTCTAATTGGGTCATCATTACTTTGAGTTCCTGAGATCATATTGTTGAAGATTCTGATCACTTATGGATCAAAAACTCACACAAACTGAACTGTAGGAAAAATAGTCAAAATGATTAGAGTAGTTGAAAACATTAATGGTGGCTTGTACCAATTGATGATGCTCATAACATATGGTACTTCCTGAATTTGCCTAAAATATCCAAGGCTTTTGCACAGCAAGAACTAAGGAAGAATTTTCCAGCAGGAAAATGTGTTCCCATCTAACAAGAAAATATATATATATATACAGTGGTGTGAAAAAGTGTTTGCCCCCTTCCTGATTTCTTATTTTTTTGCATGTTTGTCACACTGAAATGTTTCAGATCATCAAACAAATTGAAATATTAGACAACGATAACACAAGTAAACACAAAATGCAGTTTTTAAATGAAGGTTTTTATTATTAAGGGAAAAAAAAAATCCAAACCTACATGGCCCTGTGTGCAAACGTGATTGCCCCTAAACCTAATAACTGGTTGGGCCACCCTTAACAGCAACAACTGCAATCAAGCGTTTGCGATAACTGGCAATGAGTCTTTTACAGCGCTGTGGAGGAATTTTGGCCCACTCATCTTTGCAGAATTATTGTAATTCAGCCACATTGGAGGGTTTTCGAGCCTTAACCGCTTTCTTAAGGTCATGCCACAACATCTCAATCGGATTCAGGTCAGGACTTTGACTAGGCCACTCCAAAGTCTTCATTTTGTTTTTCTTAAGCCATTCAGAGGTGGATTTGCTGGTGTGTTTTGGATCATTGTCCTGCTGCAGAACCCAAGTGCGCTTCAGCTTGAGGTCATGAACAGATGGCCGGACATTCTCTTTCAGGATTTTTTGGTAGACAGCAGAATTCATGGTTCCATTTACCACAGCAAGTCTTCCAGGTCCTGAAGCAGCAAAACAGCCCCAGACTATCACACTACCACCACCATATTTTACTGTTGGTATGATGTTCCTTTTCTGAAATGCTGTGTTACTTTTACGCCAGATGTAATGGGACACACACCTTCCAAAATGTTCAACTTTTGTCTCGTCAGTCCACAGAGTATTTTCCCAAAAGTCTTGGGGATCATCAAGATGTTTTCTGGCAAAACTGAGACGAGCCTTTATGTTCTTTTTGCTCAGCAGTGGTTTTCGTCTTGGAACTCTGCCATGCAGGCCATTTTTGTCCAGTCTCTTTCTTATGGTGGAGTCATGAACACTGACCTTAACTGAGGCAAGTGAAGCCTGCAGTTCTTTGGATGTTGTTGTGGGGTTTTTTGTGACCTCTTGGATGAGTCGTCGCTGCGCTCTTGGGGTAATTTTGGTCCGCCGGCCACTCCTGGGAAGGTTCACCACTGTTCCATGTTTTTGCCATTTGTGGATAATGGCTCTCACTGTGGTTCACTGGAGTCGCAAAGCTTTAGAAATGGCTTTATAACCTTTTCCAGACTGATAAATCTCAATTACCCTTTTTCTCATTTGTTCCTGAATTTGTTTGGATCGCAGCATGATGTCTAGCTTTTGATGATCTTTTGGTCTACTTCACTTTGTCAGGCAGGTCCTATTTAAGTGATTTCTTGATTAAGAACAGGTGTGGCAGTAATCAGGCCTGGGTGTGGCTAGAGAAATTGAACTCAGCTTTCCAAAGATGTGATAAACCACAGTTGATATATGTTTTAACGGGGGGGGGGGCAATCACTTTTTCACACAGGGCCATGTAGGTTTGGATTTTTTTTTCCCCTTAATAATAAAAACCTTCATTTAAAAACTGCATTTTGTGTTTACTTGCGTTATCTTTGTCTAATATTTCAATTTGTTTGATGATCTGAAACATTTCAGTGTGACAAACATGCAAAAAAATAAGAAATCAGGAAGGGGGCAAACACTTTTTCACACCACTGTATATACACCTGTTTGACCTGTATTGGCTTTAACTGACAGAAGTCATACTCATTCTTAATATCCCATGCATCTGTTTTTGTTAAAAATAAACATAGGATCGCACTGGTATCACACAAGTCCTGCATCCTCTTTGGATAACTCTGCAGTACCAGTGATTCAGATGTGGCAAGATTTGTTCAGATATGCCCATGAACTTTTTTGAAAAGTAAATCCATCATCTATCCACACATATTATACAGTAACTGCTTCATCCAATTCAGAATAGCAGGGGAGCCTATCCCGGTAAGCAAAATGCACAAGCCAGGATACACCTTAGATGGGACACCAGTCCCACACACACACACACACACACACACACACACACACACACACACACACACACACACACACACACACACACACACACACACAGGCCAATTTTCCCCAGAAGGCAACTAATCCACCAGTATGTCTTTGGACTTTGGGAAAAAACCCTCCCTATATTCATTAGAAGATACAACTCTATATTGTATCTTAGAATTGAACTCAGAGATGGTGTAATGCTAACCACTGTGCCACTTAGAAGTTGTTGCACATTCTGTAATTCCCCCCCCCCACAAAAAAAAATAAAAATTGTCAATTATTTTCTTTTAAATCCCCCCCTCATCCAATTTAGATTCTCCATAGTTTAACAGGCCTGCATTTACAGCAGCTCCTAAAACCAGCACAGGAAAGATATAACCCAGCAACCTTGCAGGAACCTGTGCTTGTCAGAGTTATCTGCTATTTTTCACTTCACAGATACCAATGGAGTCACCACTGCCTGGGGGGACTGACACGGCTCTCACAGCTGCTGACAGATTGAAATCTGATGATCCAATGGATGTTTTTGATATGCAGGAGACTGAAGGAAATGACCAGCATCATCAGGAAAGCAAGATCATCCTCAGTACCTGGGTCAAGTGTGCAAATACTGTCTAAAAGTAACAAGAGTGCTATGGAGGCTTTTAAGGGTTGTATTGAGAAGAGGCAGATTGGCATGTAGTGGAGGTATGTTTCATACCAAAGCGGGAGAATGCCTAGGGCATAGGACAGTTTAGAACTATATCTTTGCTGAATGTGGAAGGAAAGATCTTTCTGGCAATTGTGGCAAGATGACTTACTGACTACATGCTGCTTAACAAGTACATGGATATATTAGTGCAGAAAGGAGGCAAAAAAAGGAATAGGGAACTAACAGTACTATGGCTGGACCTAGCCAATGGATATGGCTCATTACGACATAAATTAGTGCATCTGACAAGTAAGATGTAAAATGGCGAGTAAGATGGCGCTGACAGTGAAGGCTGGCGTCCTGCAAGTGTCCTGCGAGCATCCATTCGTCCTTGTTTATTTAGTTTTATATAATAATATATTATATAAATAATTATAAAATAATCCAGATACGACCTCAAGAAAGCCATCAAAAGAGCTAAATACAACTATAGAGTTTATAAAAAGTTTTATAAAAAGTTTATAAAAAGACCAATCCACACAAGGCTCCTGGCAATGGCCATGTTCTGAAGTCATGTGCAGACAAGTTGGCAGATGTCTTCTCAGACATACTCAATCTTTCTCTAGCTCAGTACATAGTTCCTTCCTGCTTTAAGAAAGGCACCATTGTCCCCGTTCCTAAGAAACAGAGTCAGGTGTCTAAATGACTACTGCCCCGTTGCACTTACATCAATTATCAAGTGCTTCGAGTGGTTGGTCAAAGCATTCATCACCTCCTCACTGCCTGATACACTTGACCCATTAGTATTTGCGTATCGCCAGAACAGGTCAACAGAGGATGCTATAGCCACTGCCCTCCATACTGCCCTCTCACAAGGGGATAAGAAAGGAACATATGTGAGAATGCTGTTTGTTGATTACAGCTCAGCATTCAATACCATAGTGCCCTCAAAGCTCGTCATCAAGGTCCAGGACCTGGGACTGACCATCTCCCTCTGTTACTGAATCCTGGACTTCTTGATGTCCGCAGGTGGTGAGGGTGGGCACCAACATACAGTGGTGCTAGAAAGTTTGTGAACCCTTTAGAATTTTCTGAATTTCTGCATAATTCTGACCTAAAATGTGATGAGATCTTCATCTAAGTCATAGAAATATACAAAGAGAACCCAATAAAACAAATAACACACAAAAGGATATACTTTTTCATTCATTTATTGATCAAAATGATCCAACATGAAATGTCTGTCAGAAAAAGTATGTGAACTTATGCTTTACATAAATTTACAAATGTATGTAGAAATTCAGAAAATTCTAAAGGGTTCACAAACTTTCTATGCTCTACCCAGACTCTAAAAACTGGAGCCCCCCCATGGCTGTGTGCTTAGCCCTCTCCTCTACTCCTTATTTACTCATGATTGTGTCGTCAGGCGTAACTCAACTCCATCATCAAGTTTACGGATGATACAACAGCCATCGGCCTGATCACAGATGGTGAAGGGTCTGCGTACAGGTAGGAGGTTGAAACCCTGGCAGCATGGTGCCAGGAGAACAACCTCTCTCTGAACATCAGTAAGACTAAGGAAATTATTGTGGATTATAGGAACCAATAGGGAGATCACATACCTATTTATATCAATGGGACTGCAGTGGAGAGGGTCAGCAGTTTTAAGTTCCTGGGAGTTAACATCTCAGAGGACTTTACCTGGACCCACCACACCAACATCGTGGTCAAAACAGCACGGCAGCGCCTGTTCTTTGTCCGAAGGCTAAAGATGTTCAGAATGCCATCACATATCCAGGCCAGCTTCTGCAGGTACACTATTGAGAGCATCCTGATTGGCTGCATCACTGCCTGGTATGGAAACTGCTCCACCTGAAATCGCACTGCACCAAGTACCACAGAGGGTGGTGAAGTCAGCGCAGCTTATTACCGGCTGTAAGGTACCAGACATCCATGATATCTTCTCAGCTAGATGTCTTAAGAAGTCCAGATCCATTCTCAAGACCCCAGTCATCCTAGTATCGAAGCATTCAAGGCTGCTAAATAGCCAACCTGCAGCTTCAGCAAATCACTGTAATGGCTGCATGGACATACTGTACAGTTTTCATTGTATTTCTTTGTATTTGGTGTACTGCACTACTTGGACATAATGTATTGCATACACCCTGGACACATAACAGCTCTATTTATATTGAGTTTTGTTGGAGTTCATCTTATTCATATTCTATGTTACTTAATTTAGTCATTTTTATGACCCCCCCCTCGTAGAAAAGGAATTGCATTGCCGGCATGTACTGCTACACACTGTATTGTTGTGCATTTGAGAAACGTTGATTGAGATACTGGATGTTTACAGACAAGTCACAGGGTCACTGCTGAGCACTGAGCTGAAAATACACTGATTTGAAATTCAACAAACAAACAAACAAACCACAGACAACTGGACAAGTGTCTTTGTCCTGGTCAGTCAGATAAGTGGCTCACCCACACTGAAACTAACACTGTCCATGCTCTTGGACAAACCGTCCTATCTTTACTGGCATCAAATCACTGCAGGACTGGGTAAGTGCTGTTTTGACAATAATTTGTTCCCTGGACTTGGACATTGAATACAAGAAGCTCCTTATACAGTATACCAAGATGAGAGTGTCAGCAAATCCTATAAATGCAACGTGTAGTGTGCACAGTGTCACTAATAGTAGTGACATTGCATATTACTATTTAGAGAAGGTTAAGCTGCAACATGGTAATAAAAAGATTACTGTACGGCAGAACACATTTGTGTACATCTTTACAGTAAGCACTGATTGAATATGTACTGTAGCAGCATTTCCTTTTTTATTACAGGTACATAAAAACAAAAGATTAAATATGTGTCTTTTCGTATTTGCGTCTTCTTCTTTCTCATTTCTCTCAATCCCTTCCCTGTCACTCTTCATTTCAGAGACACAAAAGGGTTTCTCCAGAGGGAAATTTGAGTCCAGGCTACTGGTGCTGAATCTATTAAGAACCGTGTTAACAAGTACTCTGCTGGGAAATGTGAAATTTCTGAGAATATTCACATCTTGACTTGTGCCACTTGTTTCAGGCGTTTTAATATAGACCTTGTCACTTTCTCCACAGCAATTCTCTTAATTTGGTACTAATCCAGAAACCATTGCTGAGCTCATTAGAGCAGTTTGCAAACATCTCAATCTAGCTGACCATGGCGTAGGACGAATGCAATTAGTTTTGATTAAGAAACTAAACATCAAATGATACATTAATTTTTCCCCCCCTAAATAATACCAGTTTTGAACATGTTTTGATAGGTCCACTTCACAGTCATTAGAGTTCAGTTATTTTACCTTCAAATACAACCAGAACATGTTCCAGCCATGTAGCTACAGTAGTTCCTGGCTAAAGATCATGATTGAAATAAAGGCAAACATTCACAGGCAACTATGAATGGTGAAAGCAGAGCACCATTTCATAACAGCAGTTATGAAAATAACAGCACACGTAGGATTAATATGCTACCTGTTAGTGATCCCTTAGACAGTTCACTGAGGATATAAAATACCTGATAATCTCATACTCTTCAGCAAAGCAAGAGGTACTGGAAGTTACTGAGGAAAGCTTTCAAAAATAAAAACAGATACAAATAAATCCAGCCATTTTATTTCTTAAGATGTGTAAAAATATATTAGAATGCAACTCTATACTTCTATTATATAAACTGTATGTATAAATATTGCATAGTATGAACATGCTAAATGCTAATTAACCTCACTTTTATTTAAGCTGATCATACTGATAGTTACACTAAATCTAAAAGTGAAACCAAAAAGTTTGCTGTCGTGACACATGAAACTTTTTAATTTAGGACTCAGTAAAAGAAATGTGCACCACTTGTGAATTTGCCGATAACACAAGAACACTGCAATAACTCAAGTAGCACTGCCAGCTTGGGGTTCTAGGGGCGCTGGAAGTTTGGAAGAAGGTTATACAAACAGTGAAGCTGGGCTCTTCCATACTGAGCCATGTTAACATTAACCTCACAGTTAAGACTAAATACAGGGCTGCAAATACTATCCACTAGACGTTGAATTCAGGGAAGTGGGGGACACAGTGCAGAGAGTGCAAGGCAGGACACGCCCCGGACAGGACGCCAATCCATCACAGCACGCACGCACGCACGCACGCACACACGCACACACCAGGGCCAATTTCCCAGAGGCCAATTTATCAACCAGCATGACTTTGGACTGTGGGAGTAAACCCATGTGAACATGGGGAGAACATACAAACTCCACGCAGACAGCACCCCAGGAACTGAACCTTAGACAATGGAGTCCACCATGCTGCCCTGGATTTGATCATTCTGCTTTATTTCTGTGTACAATTTATATTACAATTGTAAAGTAAACATTCTAAATGTGGTGCCTGGTTACTTTTCCCTTGCTACTTAACAGAACTTTCATGTACATTATACTCTTTTTCTCCCACACAGCCACCAATTAATGATCTACCTCAAAGGAGGAAAGCAGCTCTTGGATGACCAAATACTTGGGTGTAATTTTGTGTACATAGGCCTTGTTTGAAAATTTCTGCCTGCACAGGCAAATTACAAGAAGGAAAAAAGAATAATGTCTTTTGCTGTATTTCTTATAAGTTGAATAATAATAATAAATATAATAATTGCTTACACTTATATAACGCTTTTCTGGACACTCCACTCAAAGCGCTTTACAGGTAATGGGGACTCCCCTCTGCAACCACCAATGTACCGCATCCACCTGGGTGATGCGACGGCAGCCATAGTGCGCCAGAACGCTCACCACACATCAGCAATCAGTGAGGAGGAGAGCACAGTAATGAAGCCAATTCATGGATGGGGATTATTAGGAGGCCATGATTGGTAAGGGCAAATGGGAAATTTGACCAGGACACCGGGGTTACACCCCTACTCTTTTCAAGAAGCACCCTGGGATTTTAAATGACCACAGAGAGTCAGGACCTCGGTTTTACATCTCATCCGAAGGACAGCACCTGTTTACAGTACAGTGTCCCCGTCACTATACTGAGGCATTCGGACCCACATGGAGTTTCAAAAGTGGGTAAGAGGGGTTTGAAGTAAGGTAAAGCATAACTGCCTGTTTAATTCACCCCTTACTGTCTACATTCAATCAATATAAGGCACAGACTAATGTTAAGGAACAAGTAATACATTTATTACATGCTGAAAAGAATAATGGAAAAGTCAGAAAAAACACAACATGAGCCTGTCTCTCAATAATAATAATCCAGTGTGTGATCTCCTGTCCCAGCCTGAGGAACAGACAGTGAGCCTGTCTCTCAATAATAATAATCCAGTGTGTGATCTCATGTTCTAGCCTGAGGAACAGACAGTGAGCCTGTCTCTCAGTAATAATAATACAGTGTGTGATCTCCTGTCACAGCCTGAGGAACAGACAGTGAGCCTGTCTCTCAATAATAATAATACAATGTGTGATCTCCTGTCACAGCCTGAGGAACAGTGAGCAGTCGTAATAGTTACAGCTTTCCTTATTTAGCTCAGCAGCTTTTATTTCGCCCGCGGCAAGAAGTGCAAGCAACTTGTGAAAACAGATTGGGTTTGCTGTGTTCAACCGGTTTGGTTTCTTCGTTTT
Source organism: Lepisosteus platostomus (assembly GCF_059453375.1). NCBI lineage: Eukaryota > Metazoa > Chordata > Actinopteri > Semionotiformes > Lepisosteidae > Lepisosteus > Lepisosteus platostomus. Next base: position 50,251,273 of record NC_142615.1, on the reverse strand, counting down.
GTAAAGCCGAAACGTTGCGTTTAATTTCTTTTTTCAGCATGGAATAAAAGTATTACTTGTCCCTTTGCACCTTATGCATGCTGACGCAGCTACCCACCTGAACTATAGAATAATGTTATCAGACTTGCGTCTGTTCACCAATTTATACAGGCTGTAGGAAGTCAAAAGATTCTGAAACGTTTTTGTAGATACTGTATATTGTAGCAGGTTGTGCTGAGCATTTTCAGTTTTGTGTTTTTATGCGGTAAAGCATTTCTTAGAGGTTGCACAGAAACGTGTTTTTATAGGGCTATACATATTTCTTACTGAAGTCTAGTAGATAGCCCCAATAAGCCATTGTATATACAGTATATATAATGTGAACATCAGCGCGCTTGCTAACGCGGTACTTACGTTCCTTCATCCCCGTATTCATTGTAAAACTGCATGTGGTTGCACGCTTGAATCCAGCCCACGGTCCAGGTCTCCTTAGCAGCGATGGGCGGCACCAGTACCCGGGCCGAAGCTCGGAAATACGGGGTTGTGTACCGCAGAGCAGAGAAGGATTCGTAGATGCTGGTGGGATTTGAGTCTATGATAGAATTCACTTCAAGAACGGCAATGCTTTCACGGAAACGTTTGGGAAAACTCTGGCTAGAGCCTATTGCATTGAATATCACTAGAACTCCCAAGAACGGCAACAGACGCATGAAAAACATAGTCACTGATTTTGTCTCCACTCAAGGAAATATATATATATTTTTAAAGAAGGTGTTACGGTCAGTCTTCCTAAACCGAAGGATGGATCCTATGTGGGTTCAGTAGACAGAACAATAACCAGAAACTTCCTCGGTAGTGATTTCGCAATCCGAAAGATTTGCTCAAAAACGGAAAAAAACAGACAAGTTTGAATGTTACACAAAGCCGCAATCCGAGAAACGAAATAAAAATACTAAAAGGGGTCCGAAAACAAGAAGACACTCTAAATGAACAGCCAACAGTAAGGGAATATCAAAAGTCAAACGCAATACTAAGCGAGGAGGATGAGCGGCGCTTAAATGCATTGAGAGGAGCGGGTGTGTCAGCAAGAGAGCAAAGCGGTAGGTTAGGTGGTTATCGATGTCTCTGCCTACGTTTTGATCGGGACGTCTGGGTCTTAACCGAAGGTCTTCACGGCACATAGCCTAGCGTTATCGCGATGGTTAGATATCCTGTTGCAGTTTCAAATTTTTTACTAGTCTTGAAAAATATCCACTCCCGGCACATGTTCTGTATAAGAAACTTACTGCACGTTTTATGCCAAATCAGTATTTCTATACTGGAAAGCTAAGGAGGTCCAGCATTTGTAATAATAATAATAATAATAATAATAATAATAATAATAATAATAATAATAATAATAATAATAATATTCTAGTTATCAATAGCATTTTTTGATAAATATACAAACAGCTTACTTTACTTCTCTGAAGCAGGTTTCCGTTTCTTATAGCCATAGCATACAGCAGTCCATTGCCGCAGAGAAGAAGAGCGGACATCAGTGGATTCTGTACAGACCTGCAGGCATGTCCCAGGTGAGTTCAAGTTCGCGATCAACAGTTACACCAAGAGCTGCAGCCACGCTTTCCTTTAAACTATCGGCGGTTTAAAATAAACTAGCCATTTAAAACAAAGTAGTGATTGACAGAACTAGACTGATCTACATGCTCTGATGCATAAAATAATATCGACATCTGCAACAGCAATGCTTGATAAACGATCTTTCCGTCGAGCGCTTGAAGTTCCTACCTCAAGTTTTAGTACCCTTATACGATCAGTCGTTTTTTTGTCTTACTTTTGTTATAGTTTCCTTAAAAGACGGAGGAGAGGATGTGAGAGCGATTTAAGCTACGTTTGCATGTTTCTAGTTGTGAAAGAGAGCGGAATTAATATTTAGATTTCTTCATAATGTCACATTCAGACTCATCTCATGCCTCCTCAATCTAATGGTTCCGTCCTGCATCGTTTACATTCAAATTTCATAACAGGAAAAAATATATATATTTTCCCTGCTTTCCCTGTTTAGAAAACCTTAATTCGCAGGCGCTTATAAATAAAAGATACTGTAATAAATATGCCCCTGCGCATAACATGGATGTTGGCTGCCCGGGCTGAGGAAGACGGCAAGACCCCTGTTGAGTGATGGTTTGCGCCCATGTGGTAGAGAGAGGAACTGGGTGTGGCTGGGGCACAAGCCCGAGAACCCAAATTCGTTACATTGGTGTTAGGGTGGGATGGATGGACAGAGACCTACAGCACCTGTTGGACTCAGAGATGCGCCAGTTCCCCCAGCAGGTGTCCCACCCTTAAGTGCCAAGAGCTAGAATGGCTCCACCGGTGCAGCCACTGTTAGAAATTAAATCTAGGTGGACTGAGTGAGCACACTTGGTTCCTGTTCTGACCCGAGGAAGACTTAAATAATCTAGACCAGGCTCATCTTATTCTTCTGCTTGCTGTAATAAAACCAGAATCTCCATCACTCCCACTCCCTGCTCTCTAAACTGATTTCAACATAAAATCTATCCAAAACCATCTCTGCAAATTCTCCCAGTGGTTGGTCATAAGAACAAAAGAAGAGTTAGAGACCCATCTAGCCCATTTGGTAGTAATTAATGCATCAGATGATCTCATCCAGCTGTGTCTTGAAAGGAAGCAGGGTATCAGTTTTAACAACATGCCTGGGTAGCTTGTTCCACCTTTCCATCACCCTATGAGTAAAGTAGTGCCTCCAGTTTTTAGTTTTAAATCCATGTAGTTTCCACTGTTCATACTAAAGAAATCCACTGGGTTTCAGTGGATCAGTGTCTCCACTGATGATCAATGTCCTTTGAGAATATGGAATAAAAGTATCAGTGTAAGGATCCTATGCAGACGCAGATGCATAGGATCTGTATATGATATGTACAGTTGGCTTGTGCCCAACAGAGAGGGGACTATTTCCCGTATCAGTTTCAGTATCAGTTTCAGTGGGCGGCCTGGGAGAACGGCTGGTCCCAGGGGGAGATGGCAGGCCACCTTGCCATGGCCCGGGAGGGGAAGGCCTGATAGGCTTTGCTGACCAGCAATACAGCTACATGGTCAATGCTGTGTTTGAGGAGACCGGTGGGCACGTCCAGAAGGGTGCTCCCTGCTGGGCAACAGAGGCCACATCAGAGGAATCGGGTGGGGAGGAGGAGATGGCCACCGGTGTTACACCAGTAGAGCAGCGAAGACAGGTCACCTACTTACCACTGTGGACATCGCCCAGGAGGTGTTGGGCGCCAGAGCCAGAAGCTGTCGGGAAACAGGAGAAGAGCAACCTAAAGGGGGCAGGAAAACCCGGAGGAGTGCTAGACCCCGCCTGCCATTGTGGGGTTCCTTTCCTGCCTCACTGAGGGCTGGGCATCAAGACAGCCGGACCCTCAGGATGGGAGACTATCAGCCTGCGCCTGAGGACAGTGATGGGACAGTGCACAGAGGTCCTCGGCAAGGGGGTGCTGACTGACTGTGAATGTAAAGTTTGGGGCAGCCCCCTTTTATCTCCTCCAAATTCATGATGACTGAATCCTGGGGGACTGGTTGGAAGGAAGGTGGCTGCCTAGACTTGGGCTGGTGGGAATTGGTGGGGCGGGGAACAGATCCGTCTCGAACATGATTATGTTAACTCTTGTAAAACTACTTCTACTACAGACCCAAAACCGATGTAAAACTAAGATCACCAGCAATTTTTTAAAAAAGATTCTCTGAATGAAACAGGAATTAACAGAAACTCTGTTCCGGTGTTTAATAAAGCTAAACAGTAAGCAGGTGTTTAAGGACAGCCCCAGAACTACTGAACACTTGCTTGAGGAGCTTTTCTCTGGTTAGACTGAGCACAGGCAGACATAGAAGTGTAAATATTGTGTCTCTGTACTTAGTGTGTATGTTCAAATTTACTCTTCTGTTTCAGATATTTGGACGGTCACTTGACAGCTCTTGAACTCATCAGTATTTATTACCTTGATTAATGGAAATGCAGGTTTCCCCCCAAAAAACTATCATCCTTTTATCTGACTTCAGTTTTGAAACTGGATCTTTCCCCTCTTAACATGGTATAAAGTTCAGGAATGAACTCACGTTTTCTACGTTATTTAGTATGTTGATATCAGCACAAAATATAAAACTCTTCCCCTTGACTCATGAATTACTTTCTTTATTGAAGGTTGTTCCTTTCCACCTGTCCTAGAGAACCGAATCCTGTGTGCTCAAGTGCTCTGAGCAAAATCGTTCATGTCAAGGATCGCCTCAAGAAAGAGAAAGAGGAAAATCAACCCTGATATTTTTAGCACTGTCTCTGTGTGTTTCTTTTCTTACTACTTCATGTCCTTCTCCTGCCTCTTCAGTGTTCAGACAAGAATGTTGCTCAACACCCATTTTCAACACATGAGGATATATGTCAAAACCTGATTTTCAGTTCTTTAAAGCATGTGTGCAGGCACTGTTCATTCATTATACATAAACGTAAAAAAATGACTCTGACGTTTGGTGACATTTGAGTTTTAGATGAATACAAGAGAAAAGAACTCCAGGTAACTTTGATAGAGAACAATGCTGTGTTTGTGTTCTAACCTGTCATAGTGATGCTACTATTTTGTTTGTACTAGTTTTCATAGTCTGAGAGGGGGTAATAAAGAAGCAATCAGCCCTGGCTCATCTCTTCTTGTTACTGTTTTCTGGGCCAACGTGGCTGTCACAGTCCATGACCTTAGTCATTAAGAGAATGAGCTTGACTTCTTCACAACAAGCACTGTGTAGAAAAACAGACAGTTTGAGAACAGTAGTTTTGCTCTCGCCACCCAGGAACCTCGTGTTACAATGAAGTTTCAACTTCAGAATGCCCCCAAGCTCAGATACAGCTACCCTTTCACTTTCAAAATGAGGCTGTATGTATTTATTGATATCATGGCTCTGTGGAGATAAGATAAGAGTTTTTTTAAGCAGGTCATCAAACAAAGCATATCATATCTTCAATGAGAGGCACTCTGAAAATGAACCTAACGAAATCTGCAACAATAGAAATATATTTGAACTTCCTGGGATCGTGGTCTTATTAACTACAACTGGCAAAGCAAAATATCTGTTGAGGGGCCTGTTCACACAAGCTCAGGCAGTCAGAGACTTGATGACAGATCTGGAATAGAAGGATGGCTGTGATGCCAGATTCTAGGTTATAGATCGTTGACTGAACTTTTGAAGTCACTTTTTTTAAAATTAAAATGTATGTGGCCTATTAGAGCTTCAGTACTGTCAAAGCCAAAGATAAAATCAACGTTCTGCTGTCAAACACTACAAGCTTCCTATCTATTACAACTGCACTTATAAGAAATGCCTGTGAAACTAACTGCCTATAAAGAGGCTTAAGAAATTCAGCACTCCAGTCCTTCTATGGTATTTCCTCTTGGAGCAAGTAGAGTGATAATAACCAATGTCCAGGAGTGTTCACTCAGGGTATGGATTGTTACCGTGCTGATATGAATCTGCTGGCTGTTGACCTCATGATCTGCACCAGGTAGCTTATTCCCAAGGAGCAAGGCTCAAGCTACGCTCAAGAGCCCATGGAATTTGCATGTTAGATGGTACTGTAAGATCCCCCCTTCTTGTCTGTTCCAGTCTAAACTCTGTTCCGGTGTTTAGTAAAGCTAAACAGTAAGCAGGTATTTAAGGAAATCCCTAGAACTACTGAATGCTTGCTTGAGGAGCTTTTCTCTGGTGACACTGAGCACAGGCAGACATAGAAGTGTAAATATTGTTGCTCTGTACTTAGTGTCGATGTTCAAATTTACACTTCTGTTTCAGATATCTGGACGGTTGCTTGACAGCTCTTGAACCCATCAGTATTTATTACCTTGATTAATGGAAATGCAGGTTTCCCCCAAAAAGCTATCATCCTTCTTTTATCTGATTTCAGTTTTGAAACTGGATCATTCCTCTCTTAACATGGTATAAAGTTCAGGAATGAACTCACGTTTTCTACGTTATTTAGCATGTTGATATCAGCACAAAATATAAAACTCTTCCCCTTGACTCATGAATTACTTTCTTTATTGAAGGTTGTTCCTTTCCACTTGTCCTAGAGAACCGACTCCTGTGAGCTCAAGTGCTCTGAGCAAAATTGTTCGTGTCAAGGATCGCCTCAAGAAAGAGAAAGAGGAAAATCAACTCTGATATTTTTAGCACTGACTGTGTGTGTTTCTTTTCTTACTACTTCATGTCCTTCTCCTGCCTCTTCAGTGTTCAGACAAGAATGTTGCTCAACACCCATTTTCAACATATGATGATATATGTCAAAACCTGATTTTGAGTTCTTTAAAGCATCTGTGCAGGCACTGTTCATTCATTATACATAAATGTAAAAAAATGACTCTGACATTTGGTGATATTTGAGTTTTTGATGAATACAAGAGAGGAGATCTCCAGGTGACTTTGATAGAGAGCAATGTTTTGTTTGTGTTCTAACCTGTCATAGTGAAACTACTATTTTGTTTGTACCAGTTTTCATAGTGTGAGAGGGGGTAATAAAGAAGCAATCAGCCCTGGCTCATCTCTTCTCGTTACTGTTTGCTGGGCCGACTTGGCTTTCACAGCCCATGACCTTAGCCATTAAGAGAATGAACATGACCTCTTCACAACAAGCACTTTGTAGAAGAACAGAAAGTATGGGAATAGTAGTTTTGCTCTCACCACTCAAGAACCTCGTGTTACAATGAAATTTCAACTTCACAATGCCCCCAAACTCGGATACAGCTACCCTTTCACTTTCAAAATGAGGCTGTATATATTTATTGATATCATGGCTCTGTGGAGATAAGATAAAAGTTTTTTAAGCAGGTCATCAAACAGCATATCATATTTTGAGTGGCATTCTAAAAATGAACCTAGCGAAGTCTGCAACAATAGAAATATATTTGCACTTCCTGGAATCGTGGTCTTATTAACTACAACTGGCAAAGCAAAATATCTGTTGAGGGGCCTGTTCACACCGACTCAGGCGGTCAGAGACTTCATGACAGATCTGAAATAGTAGGATGGCTGGGATGACAGATTCTAGATTATAGATCGTTGACTGAACTTTTGAAGATTCTTTTAAAATTAAAATGTATGTGGCCTATTAGAGCTTCAGTACTGTCAAAGCCAAAGATAAAATCAATGTTGTGCTGCTCAAACACTACAAGCTTCCTTTCTTTTATAACTGCACTATTGAGAAACACCCTTGAAACTACTTCCCATAAAGAGGCCTACGAAATTCAGCAGTCCAGTCCTTCTACGGTATTTCCTCTTGGAGCAAGTAGAGTGATACCAATGTCCAGGAGTGTTCACTCAGGGTATGGATTGTTACCCTGCTGATATGAATCTGCTTTTAACTGATTTCCAGTTTGAAACTGGATAATGTTTCTCTTAACATGGTATAAAGGTCAGGAATGAACTCGCATTTTCTATAATAATTAGTATGTTGATTTTAGCCAAAAATATATAACTTTCTTTATTGAATGTTGTTTCTGCACTCTGTCTTGATCTGTTATTTTCCATGTTTTAGTCTCATCTTGCTTTCTGGCGATCCTGCACACTTCTTCTTCTGTTCCTGGTCCAGTTCCTGCTTACCTGGTGGTCTGTGCACTTTTGGTCATTTCCAGTCTTGTTCCTGATTATCCTGTCCAGTCCTGCTGTGCTGCACCGTCACCTGCCTGGACCACTCCCACTGCTCATGTCCATTATTGCAGATCCTCCTCGGAATCTTCCATCATTGCTTGCCTTGGCTTCAGATGTTTCCATGAGACCTCATCCTTTCAGGTACATCAACTCTTTGCTCGTGTTAATGCCTCTTTTCAATAAACTAGTCTTTATCTCATGTATGAATTCTCTCATTACTCAATAGGCTTTAGGATTTCTTCCACTTTGCCAAAGTGTAACACTTCCCAGCTGGAAGAGTCAGTCTGAGAACAGAACTCAGACAGCTCTCTGCAGAGTACATCTTTTACCTGGAATCAGTGAGTCACTTTACTGGCTACAAATGATGGTTGCAGGCAGAGTGCACCATCTGACATTGTATAGCAGATCATCTGACACTGATACTTTTGAATGGCTAATGGATAATACACAATATATATGTATGAAAAATGTAGGGTATCTGCACACACAATAGAACACATCTTAAAAAAAACATTAGCCTACAGTATGTTTTATTCATATTGTCAAATATCTTAGTGACCTTGTGGATTAGAGAACTGCACTTTCCTCTCCAGAGAGTTTCTATACTGTGATCATACACTGTGTCCATAGAGTGTTCATGGAGACTCATTCACATAGTGTACACTGTAATAATGAGAGTATTTTTAGAGGGTGGTTGAGAGAATGATATTTGGATTGAACACCATGCAACCATATGAGGAACTTTTATCACTGATCTGGAAATAGGATCAGTTTTAACCACTGATCCAGGTGCCACATGCCTTTTTATGGAGGAAGAAGATTTGTGGAGGAAGAAAATCGGTTCCTTCTATGGGTGACTGGTGGAGTTTCAGAAAAAAAATGTACTCTGCTGTGTCACAACACATCGTGTCATTGTGTCCACATACTTGAACACAGTACAGAAACGACCTGTTCCCCTGTTGCTGTCAACTAAGACTGGTTTGTGACGCATCTCAAGGGCACAGGGGATATTGGGAAATTGCAAGGATGAGGCACTCTGTCCTACTAACACATGGAGAACGTGTTGAATTAAGCCGGGACCACTATGTGTTTGTTTTTTTCAATTTTGAATCCAGAACTGAAACATTCTGCTCACATTTTCTGGACGCTGTGTGGAAGCAGTTAAAAAGGAAAACAAAATGTTTAGTTGTAGTGAAAATTGAATAATTAAAATTATGGGAAGTGGTATTAAAACTGTACAATGCACTAGTGAGGCCTCATTTAAATTATTGTGTACAGAAGTGATCACCATGTTATAGATGTTATAGAAATTATATTGGAATTAGTGTGGAGAAGAGCAAACTGAGCGGAAGGAAATGAACTACACTGCCAAGCTGGAGGAACTGTGTCTCTTTAGATTGAACGGAGTGTCCTACACTTACAGATTGAAGGATCTGCTGGTCATTGGGGTGAAAGACAAGCAATCTTGGTGTCTGAAATATCAAGGAGGAGGTTCAAAGTGGCATTTCAGTGGGTAACAGAAGATGATTTTGCAGTGGAGCAACAGATATTGAGAGTATATTGAATGGTGTGCTGCTCATTCTAGTGTGGAGCCAAGTGTATTGGTTGAAGCTTATACTGGTTTTGAGCCAACTGTACTGGTGCAGTTCAAGTATGTGGACACTATGACACTACATATTGTGACTTCACCGGTCACCCATAGAAGGACCCCATTTTCAAATTTTCATAAAGTCTAGAGATGATACTGGTTTGGAGCCAGTGTACTGTGTGTCTATGTACAAAATTTACTGTATAAGAGTTTGAGGAAGAGTTTAGTAAAAGGATGGGAAGAGTAAAGTCTGAACAAAATACATTTCCTCCTTTAGAAATGTCAAAAGTAGCTCTATGTGTCATGAGCTGTGGTGTGTCACTGTGTGATGTGTCATGAGACTGTGGGTGAGTGCTGTAATCTAACCTTTGTTCTAACCTTTGTTCTAAGACTTAAAAGTACAAAGCTAGCTTGAAATAGCACCACAAAAGTGGAAGATTGCACTGTTGAGTCTATTCGTTTCCAGCATTATGGTGATTTTTGACATTGGTTATCCCAAATAGATTAAAGTTCCAAAAGGATGACACTATTACTGTTACATGTTCAATTTGGGGTACCACAGGATCAATGCTGGGACCAATATTTTTCTCTCTCTACATGTTGGTGCTAGGTAGGATAATCCGAAAACATAATATTAACTTTCATTCATATGCTGATGACACTCAAAGGTACATTTTGCTTACACTTAATGACAACTCGTCTATTATCACTTTATTTAATTGCATTAATGAAGTAAAGACTTGAATGTGTGAAACCTTTTTGTTACTTAACTCTGATAAAACTGAGGTTTTGTTGTTTGGAGGAAACAATACTGATAGGACTGCTATAACTTCAGCACTTAACTCAGAGGATTTAAAACTTTGCCTCAGAGACTCAGCACGTAACCTAGGTGTCATATTAGACACAAGGCTCTCATTTAACTCTCATGTTAAAACAGTATCTAAAACATGCTTCCTACAAGAAATATTGCAAAACTAAGGCAGTTTTTCTCCATTCAAGACACAGAGAATACATGCACTGGTATACAGCATGTTAGATAACTGCAATGGCCTACTAACAGGGAGCACCCACCACTCTTTCAACACCTTACTGTGAACTCAGAATGCAGAAGCTAGAATTGTTACTAGGAGTAGACCATATAACCCCCATACTTAGCTCTCTTCAATTGGCTTCCTGTCAGGTACAGGGTGGACTTCAAAATCCTTCTACTTACTTACAAGGCTCTCAGAGATCAGGCATCTGTCTATCTAATGGAACTTATTAATGTATACCATCCAAGTCGCCTGCTTAGATCACAGAATGCAGGTCTTCTACATATTCCATTAAAAAACAGTTGGCAGTAAAGCCTTTAGTTACAGGGCCCCTAGCTTATGGAATAGTCTCCCACCCCATATTTGGGATGCAGAGTCAATCTCAGTATTCAAATCATTCAAATATAATATTAGCGTGCCCAAAGGGATAGGGCAACTAGTTGGCTTTGGACCACTTGAGGTTTTTTTCTCTCCTTACTAAGGAGTTTTTGGTTCCTCTCCTCCATTGTCTTCTGTTCTGTATTGACAAAATTTATTGTCAATTGTATTGTTAAGCGCCTTGGGGCAACCTTGTTGTGAAAGGCACTATATAAAAATAAGTTGAATTGAATTGAATTATATCTAACTTGCCTCTTTGTGAAAATCTGAGAGCGTGCTGTTGCAGTTCAGTTTAACAATCACCTCATTGCAATTAACCACTTTGTAACAGAGAGAGGAACCACAGAGAACATTAAATTCCCATGGACTGAATTACTATTTCTATGATACTTAAACCTACAGTATGCCCACACTAAACCTGACACTAAAGTAGCTATCTCTGCACTCTTAAACTGCATTTCTGATATAAAAACCTTCATGACTTACAATTTCCTTTACAAACTGCCACAAGACAAGGCCCATGAACTCTGTAGAGCCAGTGCAGTAACCCTGTGGATTATACAGTACTGGAACATTAGGGTTATATCCAATCCTTGCTTGATTTTTGGCTCTCAGGTGCAGAATATTGTAAACACATTGTTCTTCCATCTCAGATATACCACCACACTATGTTTTATTTTGCCTTTGTTGCTGAAAAGCTGGTCAACGCTTTTGTCTTCTCTCATATTGATTGCAGTAATGCCGGGGTATTTAAATCCACACTGAACAAACTTCAGTATGACCAGAATTTGGCAGCCAGAATCCTGACCCGGCCTAGTGCAAGTGATCACATTACTGTCCCTGCACCGGCTTCCTGTCACGTTTCTTGTCAACTTCTAAATCCTCATGCTTACATACAAGCAGGGCTTGGCACCTCAGTACCTGTCTGAGCTACTACCTTTGCCAGCTGTTTGGGGTCACAAGTGAGAAACCGTCCAGCGGTCAGAGAGAGTTTGTTTGGTTTCAAAGTCTCCAGTAATGGAGCCAGTTCCCCTGTTTCTGTGCAAAATTATTCATACTTGTATTTATGAAGTATATAAAGGGTTAATTGAAGAAGCTTTCAGAAGCGTGGAGTGATAAAAGAAAAACACACTGGTGTGTAACAGTATTGTGAGTTCAGTGAAGTGTAGTTGCATTGTGGGGAATTGTCCTGTTCAGTCCTGTGTGTGTTACAGAGTGTGACAGTTTTTAAACAGGACAGTGTAACATCACCTATAATGAGTGTAAAGATGTATGAGGCTGAGAGGAAGATCCGTGATACCAGCTGCAGTTACCCCTGTAATGCAAGAACCTGTGGAAACACCCCTATATTTGAACTAACTTTTTAGAAAATAATCCTTTAAAAAACATGATCTTGTGTGACTATTCTCGGCGTGCATCTCTGACTGCAGCCAGCACAGGAAGGGACCTACGTGACGTCATCACGGCCAGGCTGGTTGGGACTTGCAGTGCAGACGCCCCCAGGAAGTCTCCCAGGGGGTTTATTGGAATTGTATTTCGTAACTAGTATCTACTGCCAGCTATGGTGAAGTGTTCAGACAGGGTTACACTTAGAGCGAACTACCTGCCTCCATGAACTTATTTAAAACAGGCGTGGTTGAAAACACCAGGCTCAAATTACTCCTGTAATACCTGTAATACCGAAATACAATATGAGGTATTAATAAATCAATATTTATGTAGCCTGGCAAAGAATAACCAGCAAAGGACACAAATATATTTTTGGGTTTCTTTATTTCCAGGTGAGTATGGTGTCTGATCTGTTTTGTTAGTTTGGAAAATAAAAAAACAAAAGAAATTACATATAACGATATTTTTACCCACACAAAATACAGTAGTGGCTCTTCCTACCATGAAGGAAAACATAAAAAACACATTTTAGTTTTACGGTTTCAACTGACCGTTACAAAATCGCATCTAAACTGAACAAAATATAAGTTACAGTTGAAGTTTAAACAACTCACCACGCAGCACGTGCAGAAATAGGCCGCTCAAAGTTCTACCCTCACCGAGAAGTACATTACAATGATAATTAGTATAATACTGTAACGCTTACGGCCGACAGGCGCTGTGTAAGAGCCGGCGTACCAGAGCGGGTGACGTCACCGCCCTTCCCTGTGATAGCAGGACCACAGCTACTGGGCTGTGGAGAGATCTCTCTTTAGCTCACGGGGCTAGGTCGCTGCAGAGAGACGCGGAAGTCCCGGGTTCGAGCCCCGGAGGGTGCAGGGGCCGACCAGATGCGGCAAGGGCGCCCGCCTGAGCCCCCGTTGCGTTACATTGGTGTCAGAAGCGGGGCGGGATAGCCCTTCGCCGGGGACGGCGATTTAAGCGGGGGAGAGTGTAACGCTTACGGCCGACAGGGCGCTGTGTAAGAGCCGGCGTACCAGAGCGGGTGACGTCACCGCCCTTCCCTGTGATAGCAGGACAACAGCTACTGGGCTGTGGAGAGATCTCTCTTTGGCTCACGGGGCTAGGTCGCTGCAGAGAGACGCGGAAGTCCCGGGTTCGAGCCCCGGAGGGTGCAGGGGCCGACCAGATGCGGCAAGGGCGCCCGCCTGAGCCCCCGTTGCGTTACAATACTGTAACGCAACGGGGGCTCAGGCGGGCACCCTTGCCGCATTAGGTCGGCCCCCCACCGTTGGGGGCTCGAACCCGGGACTCCCACATCTCTCTGCAGTGACCCAGCCCTGTGAGCTGAATAGAGATCTCCCCACAGCCCAGTAGCTGTAGTCCTGCTATCACAGGGAAGGGCAATGACATCACCTGCTCTGGTACGCCGGCTCTTACACAGTGCCTGTCGGCCGTAAGCGTTACAATACTTACAATTGCATACACTTAACAAACGGTGCTATACCCATTTCACAGCTAAACATAAGTCTCTGTAAAGAATAAAGGAACATAAAATACAAGGAACCTGTGAAACACATTACTTACAATTCAGTAAACAGATATTCCTAACCCGAGTAGATGTCTAGAAACTGGCTACGGCCTCAGTGCACTCAGTTAAAATCTAATATCCATCTTTCTAATCTTGTCTCAATCCTATGAAATACCCCTTTATACTTGTTAATAATTTTGATTTGAGACCTTATTTAGGGTGTAAATAGGGAAACAACACAGTATTCACTGTTACAACTCTCTGCAGAAATTCAGGGTTCTTTTTAACAGTAACTCACTACTTCCTAGTCCCTTCTGCCCATGCGCAAAACGCTGAACTCAACTGACAGGAAGTAAGATACACCGCGAGCTAAGAGGCAGCACCATCTAGTGGATTTAACATAACAGACATTTCTTCGAAAAAATAGAATAGCGATATTATGGACAATCAATTGACTTTTATATTTCAAAATATCGCAACATGATCGATTCTAAGTCATTTTTGATAACAATGAATAGTCACCTTCTTCCCTTCTGACAGCGGTTCCTGCTTCTATTGTGTGTGTGTGTGTGTGCAACAGAGTAAATTTTTATAGAGAAATGGAGGCTGGACAGTATGCGTTACAATATAAACATTTATATTGATTTAAATCGTGTTCTGATTTAACCGGTTTAATTCGTCACAGCCAGCACTCCGGCAGAGAGGGGGTTGAGTAGTGGAAGCAGGCGAGATTTCCAGCGAAAGACACCTCCCCCTCAAAAACCCAGTAAGCAGTAATGCTTTAAGTTGAAAATCGAGGTAGATTTTGAGGATGATAAAGAGGGTAAACTGGGATGGGAGGAGGGTTTGGTTTTGCATAAGGGGCAGAAGATTTCCCTTCTGCTTTGTGTAAGGATGGTATCAAAAGCAATCTTAAGTGGTGAGAAAGCTGTGCTCAATGTATTTAAGGGACTTAAAAGTAAAAGGAGATGCTTCATATTGCTTGACTAATTTTAAAAACTAAGTTATAAATGCAGACGCTCCCTCGGTGCGCTGCTCTGGTACACCGGCTCTTACACAGTGCCTGTCGGCCGTAAGCGTTACAATATACATACCCAACACTGCTTGTACCCATCTGTCATGCAAATAAAACACCTTGAATTGAATTGAATTGAGGGGAGAGGGGGGGAATACTAAAGCCAATACTGGCTCAATACCCTCAATGGGCTTTGACGTGCTAATGCGTTGGTTTAACAGTCCGGGTGTGGCAAGCTTCCAATGTCAACTCGACTCGATTGGAAGACAATGAATGTATTTTAGCCCTAAATGAATTAATAGCAAACATGGTTTACATAAAAGACATTTTTCCAAGAAAGTTTATAATAATACGATCTATAGTTGAAATCTGAGCCTACTGTAAATATAAAGGAAAAGCATTTTCAGAGAGCAATCACGCTGTGTTTATGTAGAAAAAGCGATTAGGTTTATGAGCAATCTAATTACCTATTTGCTTAAAACGCTATATAAAATAAAGTTTATTTAGAGATGAATGATCAGTGTCGCAGTTTAAATAATTTTTGTGTCTGCTTGGACAGATTCCAAGTGCATTTTTGCAATTTACGTTACATTGTCCAATGTTCTGTTGTAATACAGGCTAGAATACAGTTACAGTAGTCTAAGCTTTATCAGCCTATTTAAAATAATTTTTTTGAATCCCCGGCGGAACACACTCCATAGGAATCAGCGCTTTTATACAGTATATCGCCTTTAAACACATATATTTAAACACGTGTTTACGATTTAAATCAAAACGCGATTCAAATCAATATAAATGTATATTTTGTAACGCATAGGTGACTATTCATTGTTATTAAAAAGACTTAAATTCGATCATGTTGTGATATTTAGAAATATAAATTTGTTTGGTGCGAGTGAGGTTTTATTTAATCTCTGACCAAGGGAAACGTTTCATTTTTTCAAAGAAATGTTTGTTAAAAAATAAAGTCATAGTTCCATGGGATTCAATCACAGACCATGTGACATGGGAGTCAGGAAACTTACACACAGCGCCACCGGATTTAATAACGCAATAAAAACGCTATAAAATAATGTGACTAGGCACAGAAAAAGTTTACAGCACAGTACAATAATAAATGCTGACCATGACTTTAGAAGCATAAATTACCTTACACTCAATTTAAACACAAGCTGTCTTTCTGTATGAACCTCTAAGCTGGTTCATACAGAAAATGTAGAAATGCATTAGCCTGATTATGATTAAAAAACACATAATTAAACACGCGTTTGCGATTTAAATCAGAACACGATTTAAATCAATATAAATGTTTATATTGTAACGCATACTGTCCAGCCTCCATTTCTCTATAAAAATTTACTCTGTTGCACACACACACACACACAATAGAAGCAGGAACCGCTGTCAGAAGGGAAGAAGGTGACTATTCATTGTTATCAAAAATGACTTAGAATCGATCATGTTGCGATATTTTGAAATATAAAAGTCAATTGATTGTCCATAATATCGCTATTCTATTTTTTCGAAGAAATGTTTGTTAAAAGCAAAGTCTAGCACCAGCTGGATTCAAACACACAACCTGTGCGTTGTTAGTCACGCACCTAGACCAGTAGGCTACAAGACAACTTGCATGAACAGGGAGGCGAAACAGCCCTACACAGCCCTGTCGCAGTACACGAATATAATCATACCGTTATTAAATTCTTTAGATACGCGATTCCATATTATATTCCCTATTAATCAAATTCTAAAAGTATGCTTGTTGACTCCGGTACCACGTTAGTTAAAGACTTCGAAGCTTAAAATGTTTAGGGAGAAATGGAATACTGGTGTGTATTTTTTTCTTTAAAGTACCAAGACCAGCTATATACTGTATGTTTATGTTCCAAAATTAATATCGTTTATGGCCTTCACACGCGTTACAGTATGCTCCTATTCTTTTTATTGCTCAGCTACTAAGATTTCCCTTCAGTGGTAAAATTTAATATCTACAATGGGCACAGTAAAGACGTTTACAGTAAGTCTTTCTACGACAGACCAACGGACCACGAGTGCCCCTGTCGATCAACCAATCACGTACCGCGTCATCTTGCATCATGATACGCGATACCGCAGCCAATTACCTGCGGTACGTGTCTGTACCGCGCACTTTGAATGGCTGCATCTGTAGGAACAAATCTTAGCGCATCCCTGAGTGGGCTTGAACCACCAGCCCTTTATTTAACAGCTGTACATAGACACACTCCTGTTGCTTTTCACCATTCACACGTTTGTAGTTAAAGAAAATTAAATACTGGCGTTTTCCTGACAGCCAGCAGTATTTCTTCTGCACTGACCAAGAATAACCAAGAACTTTATTTAATCTTTCATAGGTTGTAATTTCCAGAAAAGGAAGTGAATACTTGTATTAAGCTAAATCAAGCCGACGGAGATGCACTGCAGTTGTTTTTCTCCACTTTTCGTTAAAAGGAGAAAAAAAAATCACTGGCATTTTCTTGCAGTGTTTCTGATAAGCAAGACTTGTACTTTATTTTTCTGAAGTTGTATGACTTTCTTGAAATTAAGAAACAGCTTGTTCCAGAAAGGAAATTAACACTTGTTTCAAAGTAAATCAAGATGTATATCTCTCTCTGCGTGTGCTCTTATCTGTCCATCTCTATCTCCTCTTCTCTCACTCTGGCAGACTGTGCAGAGTATCTGAAGGGGATGTAACACCACTTGGCAAAGAAGAAAAATTCTCAGACGCAGAATAAAAAATCATTATTCTCTTCTCAGTCAGATTCACAGCTCAGACTCACACTCGGACAGAAGCTCATCTCCATACTGTTCTCTATCCTGACAACCCAGAACAAGAGTATATTCAGACAATCAGTGCTGCTACATGAACAATATCAGACAGAACAGCTCAAGTCACATCTCCCCCTTTTCTCCTTCCTCACAGCCTCTTAGAGACAGAGAAGAGCTCCTGGTTCTCCTCTCTGTGAACTGGGCTCAGGGGTCACTGATCTGGCAGCTGTGGGCTCTGTTCCAGGTCAGAAGCAAGAAGCTTCTATTAACCCTTTCCAGGACCTCCAGCCATTCAATATTACTGTACTTTCTTTACTGTATGTCAGCCTCCAAACATGTTTTATAAATGTTTTATAACACACATGAGTGTGGAATTATCTTAGTATTTATGTAATAAACACCAGTATTGACACTCTGATCAGTATATTGATTATTAGTAGTTGATGATCCGATGTTCATGTCTACAATAGTGACTAGTTGACCAGTCTGTAGCTCTGAGCAGTGGAACTCAGATCACACAGAAGATTCCACACCAGCCCTGGGATTCAGCTGCTCTCACAAGTGTCTAACAGTCTTATAAATTTACAATTAGATTAATTATTGTAACAGTTACACAGTTAATTTAAACCATCAGACTACCTATGAAATTGAGAGCTGGCTGGAAATAAAACCAGGATACCCAATTTAACCTCCAGGATCAGGAGTCTGTTCCTCCTGATTCCTGTACTCTGATGATTCGTTTAAAACATTTAAAAGCGCTTATTACAGGGACTTGTGCTCGTTCTCTACTGCTCCACATGGGTACGCTTTGTAACACATTAATCTGCGAAGTAAACTATTTTTTTTCCTGTTTAATGAATTTCATTCCTTGGTTTGTCACTCTCCTCCTCCAACTGTTATAAATCACTTCTCTTCACAGCCCGGTGTGTTCTTTTTTTGGGGGGGTGTTATATCTGTAAGAAAAGCCCCCGGGCTCCGGACAGGAGTCTCCTCCAGCGGAGACGCGCTCTGCTCTGTCAGAAAGAGTGCTGTGATGTCACAGACACCAGCCAGAGCGCCGGGATCAGAGAGCGAGACCGCGGGAGGAGCGCTGAGATCACGAAGGAGAGTTATTGATCACTTATCTATCCACAACCAATTAATTAAACTGAAGAACCGTAGAATAAACTATTAACTTCACCGATTGGTGAGTACTGATTCTTTTCTTGACCCTCTTTGAATATCTAGAAAACAGTCAATAAAGACTGTATCAATCAATTACAATTGTGCGTTATATGTTAATAATGGTTAATCCAAAATTAAACAATGATTATTCATATTATTATTTAGGTTACTGTATCCCAGAGCAGGAAAAATATATTCCAAGTTGATAAATGAATGTAGGTAACAGTTTAAATGCATTTTCCAGTGTTTAAAAATCATAAGAATGGTAACCACGGCGACAGGCGCCCCGTCACTGCGCGTGTCTAGGTGTCTCGCATTTGTCACAGAGAGCGGTGTGACGTCACGGGCAGCAACTAATACTAATACCAGTGTCTTAATGTTAATATTAGTCAGAGTACAACTGGTAGTTTTAATGCTAGTGTTCATGTGAGTATTAATGATGATAGTGCTACTGATCGTTTTAGTTTTAATGTTTATATTCATGTTAATATTAATTATAATTATAGTGTTACTGTTAGAGTATTAACACTAGTAGTAATGTTAGTTTTAGTAATATCATTACTGTTATTATTAGTAGTTTGTGTCAGTGTTAGTGAAAGTCTTACTGTTGTAATATTAGTAGTATTTCTATTTGTGTTAGTCATCTTGTATCTGTAGATAAGTGTGTTTGTGGTATCTGTGTGTGAATGCATGCCTGTGAATGTGTTTGTATGGTGTGTGTCTGTGAATGTGTGGTGTCTGTCAGTATGTAGTTTTATATTTGTAAGTGTATGTGTGGGTATGTCTGTCAGTGTGTGTAGTGTCTATGTGTCTATGTGAGTATTAATGATGATAGCATTACTGATAGTTTTAGTATGAATGCAAGTATTCATATTAATATTAGTGAGAGTGTATCTGGTAGTTTTACTAATAATATAAGTAAACATGTGAGAGATTGTGATGATAGATACTTTTAATTTTAGTTTTAATGCTAGTATTCATGTTAATATTAGTGATAATTATACTGTTAGTGTCAGAGTATCATCATCATGTTAGTTTTCATGACAGTATTACCGTAATTATAAGTATTATTAGTCTAGTAGTAGTTTTTGTCAGTGTTAGTGTTAGTAACAATGATAGTGTAAGTTTTGGTGTTATTGTGTTACTGTGTTAGTGTTGCTGTTGTAATATTAGCACTATTGCATTAGTATTAGTTATAGTGCATCTGTACCTAAGAGTGTATGCGGTGTCTATGTGTGTATATAGTGTTTATTTGTGTGTCTGTGAATGTGTGTGAGTAAGTGTGTGGGTGTGTATCTGTGAGTGTGTGAGTGTCTGATTGGGTGTATAATGTGTGTTGTGTCTGTGAGTGTGTGTAGTGTCTGTGGGTGTAAATGTGTGTGAGTGTGTAGGTGTACAGATGCAGCCATTCAAAGTGACGCGCGATGACGCAAAATACCGCGGTACGTGATTGGTTGACTGACAGGGGCACTCGTGGTCCGTTGGTCGGTCATGGAAAGATTTACTAAAGAAGACGGGGGTTTGAATTTAATCCTTTCTGTAGGGGGTTTAGACTTCTAAGTCACAAGCTGGGGTTTATGGCAGAAAAGGGGGTTAACTGATAAGGATTGCAGATGCAAGCTAGGAACCCCCCTGGGTGTAATCTTAAACTGACCATTTGTCCAGAACATCGTAAACTGGCCAAATACCATGAACCCCCCTCTTTACCATCAGACCGAGTGACGTCAGAAACGGAGAAGAAAACACTATATAACCCAAAAGTTTGTACCAGTACGGGGAACAATACTTCGGTTTTGTTGTTTCTTGCGGGAAACAAGACTTCGGCTTTATTGTTCCTTGCATGCAATAAACTCATCTGTTTTACTTCATCTCGGGATCAAGAACCTTATTTCTTCTGTTACAACAGGGGGGAGAAATATGGCTTGCTATGAATCCTAACACTTTACAGGAGGTATTTTATTCATTATCGGCTCAGATATAGCTGTCAATAAATACATCATACATTTCAACTCCATCAATATCAGCAGTGTTATCGCTAAATGTAGTTCTTACATCCCCATTACAGTATTAAACAAAATATTGTAAGTATTAATTGCATGCTGCTGATAAAATATATTTTCGATGGAAGTTATAGTGTAGAGATGCAAGGAGTCACAGAGCAGTGAGTTGTACTATAGTTCAGACTTGAAATAGTGTATTGTACATGCAAGTTTACAATGCAACTGTATTGTTTTTACTCAGTTCAACTTTAAGCAAAATGATACTGCACGTGAATTCTCTTCGGTTTCTTGAGAAATAGTATTACAGTATAATTCTCCTGTAAAATAGTAAATATTTAGTCTAAATTTATTCTTACGTTGTGTTAGACCATGACAAAAGTCTTATTTCATGGCTTTGGTTCTTCTTTGTCTAGGCTTCACCTAGTTTGATAAAGGGTTTAAGTTGCTGTATGCCTTCCTATGAATCCTGGGAGCTTCACTTTCATGTTGTTCTTTATAAACTCACCTGTCTCTTATCTTTACGATATAAAGTTTGTTCCAGCTATAGTAAATATACCTCTAATTTTTAGTTGTTGTATAATTTCAATTCCAAAGGTCAGAAAAGTTTTATTTTTTTACTATCCCATGCATTGTATGCATATCATTGTGTTTTTGCAGTTCTTTCAACATAATAAGTAGTTTTTAGCTTTACATAATCATGTACTCAGAAATATTATATATATTGTATTCTAATAGTTCATTAACTAATGATTTTCTCATTTTTTCTTTTAAGTGATACTTTTACTTTTCCTTAATTTTGTATTCTAGGTATATGCAATATAATAGTATTTTCTTAGGGTTATCATAAAGCTGCACTTATTATCATTTGTAATAGTGTTTAAACTATTTACACTAATTCCTTCCTCTCAGTGAGAATATTATGATAAAGTGGTTGGCTTTTATTATTTTTATATATACA
This sequence comes from Lepisosteus platostomus, assembly GCF_059453375.1. Classification (NCBI taxonomy): domain Eukaryota; kingdom Metazoa; phylum Chordata; class Actinopteri; order Semionotiformes; family Lepisosteidae; genus Lepisosteus; species Lepisosteus platostomus. The sequence goes on along the minus strand of NC_142615.1, from coordinate 50,229,749 downwards.
GATACATGCATTTAAAATGTACAGTACAACCCTGTACTGCGTGAAAGTATCTACAGATCACAGCGTTGTACCGCAGTAAGTGATTGGCTAGCCAAAATGACCGACAGGCAGCACTCGTGATGCATTGGTTGTTAGTGAATGATTGTGTGAAACCAGTATAAAAATTTTAAGCATCAAAATCTTTCATTCCGTTACATACTGTGGTTATTTTTGAGAAGTTTTTACGTACTTCTGACTGTATTAAGTTTATATACTTCATAAAAAGTTTAACCTTTTCTATGAATAATTGCTCTCGTTATCACAGTTGAAAAACACATACTTTTTATAATTTGATTAATAGGGAATATAATCTGGAATCGTGTATCTAAATAAATTAATAACGATATAATTCTATTCATATAGCTCAAATTATTACAGTAGTAGACTTTCTTTGTAAACAGCTTCATCAATTTGACTCATTCATCCCCTTGGAAACCCCTCATTCAGTTATAGCTTAAACTATCAAGCGGTGTGGTGGTATAATGGCTTAGGCATCTAACTTGCATGCTGGAAGTTGGGGGATTGAACCCAGCTCTTGCCATGAGTTTTCTTTTAACAAATAAAAATTTATTTGAAAAACTACAAAAGTAAATATTATTGACACTATATTGAATTTGTTGGTATTTATAAATATCAAAACACATTCAAAGTTAACTGAGTTAAGTGATTAACCTTTCCTATGAAAACTTGCACTCGTTATCGATGGAATCGCTTATCTAAAGAAATTAATAATGATATTAATTTACTGTAATCCACATTCTTTGTAAACATGGTTTATTTTTAATTTGACTCAATCGCGCATGATTACTTTCAAAACATTTTAAAACTGTTCGTCTCAGCTGTGTTTTCGAGCAGCCCTTGACAATCCAAGTTCAATACCTGCTTACGGGACAAGTTTTTCTTCTAACAAATACTTAAAAAAATAAAATAGTAAGTATTATGTACACTATATTATCATATTTATATATATATTCATCATAACATATTCAATGTTAATTAATATTAATAATGAAATAAAAACGTGAATTATCAAACGGGAATACTGTCAACTGTTCAACCGATTTGATTCAAAACACTTTATTCAGTTGGGCAGTTTAACAGATGCCTCAAGCCTTAAAACAAAGTTGTATATATTGTAATTAGAATCGAGAATAACAAATTAAAAATACCACTGAAACTATATATGTGTCTGGTCATTATTAACAGTATTAATTTAATAATAATAATTTCAAGCTTCTTGTATCTTTTTCAGAGTCATTTTTTTCTTCAGTTTTCATAAGTTTCGCTTATTAAAATACTCGTGTAGGAGACACAATGTTTCAGATGTCGATAATTTTGTGAAAAAATGACAGAGCCTGCAACCTACAGTTTTAAAGATCGTGATTTGTGAAAAATTTCACAGCTTTAATTTAAACAATATCTAGTACCTGCTTGCAGTTTTAGAAATCCTAGTTTGAATAAAGCGGATTCCAGGTGCAAGTGATAACGCGAGAAGACATTATGGTATATTTTTTATGCATCACTTGAAGCATGCTGAAGTCTCTCAAAAACCTAAAAATGTAACATAATATTGTGTGGCACGATGGGCAACCGATTCTTTTAATTTTTAAGAAAATCAAAAATAGGAAACATTAAAGTGTATGTCTCAAATAGACATTGCATGGTTTTAAAACCCATAAATACTGGTTTAGGAAAAAAATACGAAAAAAAAAATATTTTGTGTGATCAGCTTAGAATCTTTGTGCAAGCTGTACATTTTTTAAACTTTTTAATTAAACATTTTTTTAATTAAAGACTTTAATATTGTAAACGCAACACAAATTTCTTACAGATCCAGAACAATCACATTCTCCTGTTTTCCCGTGGTGTGAAATGAATTAGCAGGAGATTGAGAAAACGGTGCACCCACTGAGCTCAGAGAAAAGGAGGGTGCCGTAAGGACACCATTCTGCAGCCCAGTGTTTATGGCTCTGAGTGCGCCTGCCTTTAAAACTTAAAAATAGAATGTAAATAATTTATTTTAACTTGAAATATTTTATTATTAAACATAGCTTTCTCACCAGTTCGTTTTATTTTTTAAACGATCGTTAAACAAAACAGGGGCTTATTGTACTTTCTAATGACATTACACATGGAAAGATTATACATTTTAATCATTTTTAAGTAAAAAAATAAATTTTAGAAACATTTCATCTACACAAATATCACATACTATTTTATTTCTGATTGTTATGACAACAGATTACAATCTAATCTTTCCACGTGTGTGAAGTACAATAGGCTCTTGCTTTGATTAACGATGGTATGAAAAATAAATCTAAATGGTGAGAAAGCTATGCTTAAAGTTAATTCAGGAACTTAGAAGACAAAGACAATGATTGATGTTGTTTAATTTTAAAAACTAAATAATAAATGTAGACGCGATTGGTGCCATTTGCACTGCGAAAGCTCAGGCTGTGCTGCTTCTCCCCCCGTCTTTGATGGGGCGCAGTATTTTCACAGCCTCTGACTGGGGAAAAAAGACCAGCTGATGTGTCCTACATAACAGGAAGAGAAGAGAATGTGATTTTTTTTCTGTATGAAAAGTGTGTTACGTTTATGAAATTCGAGTATTTTAAACATTTAATTAAAAAGTAAAAATCTTAAAGCTAACACAAAGGTTCAAAGTTGATCACGAAGATGAAAAATCACCCAATTTTGTTGCGCATAAAAAGTGGTTTTTAACTAAACCATTTTTTTACAGATTTTAAAGTCATGCGATGTTAGGCAGGGACACGTCATTGTATCTTATTTTTTATTTAATTTAAAAAAAAAATAAATCGTTTGGCCATCTGGTTGATAATTGGTTGATCCAATTACTGGCAATTGTAAGACAAAATAACCATTCCACCCTCCCTTGATTAACTTAAAGATTTCCATTAAGAAATGCTTAAAAACAAAACCATTATGTATAATAATTAATCCAAATTCACACGCAGGAGCCAATTTTGCCAGACACAACATCCCAGAGCAAATCAGGCACTTGGGCTGAGATCTCCTTTAGCCCAGCCAGCTGGTTTCCTGTTGAATGACGTGACAGACTGGGTTCAATCCCAGGTGGTTTACTATATAGTACAGTTAAATTTTGGTTTTAATTCCAAGTTTAATTGTTGGCTGATTACTGGCTGATGACATTTGGATGAAGACAAAATATAGATTTTCTCAATTCAGGTGTAAACCTGAAAAAGACACATCATGTTCACAATAAGCTATAGTGGACTATAGTAGTAGTAGACTATAATAATAGTGGACTATCTTTATGCATTCGGCTCTGATCGCGCCTAGGTGCGCCTAGGTACATTACTGTCATGATCGCAAACCCCTCCTCTGAAGGGCGCTCCAGCCCTTCCTTGTTTGCCTTATTCCCCACACCTGTCCCTTGTTCCAGCCCCTTTTTAGTTCCCCCTTATAAGCCAGACGCAGACGCCAATCTGGGCTCTGCATTGGTTCCTGTATCATGCGAGCCCGGGTCCTGGATGTGTCTGGCTCCGTCATAGTTTTAAGTTTCTGTTCCTGTTCCCCTTGCCGGTCCAGACCCGGTTCTGGTTTTTAATCTCCTGTCTTGGATGGATCTCCTGGCCATGGACTTTTGCCTTGTTTGTGGACTTCTCTTTGGACTCGTCCCCGGATTGTTTGCCTCGCTACACCTTCCCCGACCACCAGCACTCCATGGACACGCCCCCCTGTTTTTATTCCCGTATCCTGCATGACTTTTTCCCTGTGTTTCCTCACTCAACCCCGGATTGTGTCATCCGCATAGGGTCTGGAAAGAAAGCTTTCGTGACAATTACAGTGCTCATTACCACTACAATGACAATAGAAGTTATTTTTTAAAGAAACGAATATCAAAATGTTTCCAAAACGTCCACTTGTGATACTTTAGCTGCTTAGTTACACAATCCCATATTAATATAACTATCAAGTGATGTTAAATCACTACAACATGTATTTTTTTACAATAACAGCAAGTGGTGTTTTTACTACGAATTCTTAGAAAAGGATAAAACGTTATAACTTTTTATGAATTACAGAATATAAGCTTAATAATGTTAGAACAAGCATGTTAAAACCAGAACCCATGTTAGTTACCAAGTTAAAGACTTTGATGCATAAAATATTTATGCATAATTAAAATATTTATGATGAAGGTGGAAGGTTGTGTACTTTTGTCCACAAGAGCAATCTTTCTTTTATAAAATATACCTACTTTTTAATGTTTAATGATTGACATTCTGTAATACACAGTTTCAAATTATTAAAAATCTAAAGAGTGTGCAATTTAAATTCTTAGTTGTAAAAAGACTGTCCCTCAGCAGTGACTGGGATTCGAAACCAGGCGTTTTCTGGTGACAGCTCAAACACTGTATATGAGATGTTAAGCTGTATATGATCTGTAGGTGCCATTGCTCCAGGTGAGGTGTGAACACACAACATCGCCATGACTCTGCTGTGCACACTGACTGATTGTGCCACTGGGGCTTCGCAAGTCGCAATTCAGTCCAAAGACTTTGAACAAACAAATGGTGAAACAGGGTTTCGTCTGTGGATCAATCTCCACATGGGGAAAGGGGACAGTGAAACAGTAAGGAAAATACAAGAGAAGAAACTGAAAGAATTATAATCACTGCAAAATAGGAAGAGATGGCTGGACATGTTAAACAGTTTGGCGGTTAATTTGTGACATTTTTGGTGACAATCAGCACACGGATTTCTCTTCATGTTCTTTAAGATGTGCAGTATATATTTTCAGTATAGATTGGTTACTTCAAAAGTCCAGTAAAGTGACAGTGGAGAGCTATCCGATACACATCTTAAAGAAGACTCCCTGTAAGTCGATTAAACATTTAATTTTCAAGTCAAATCCTTTACATGAAATAGACACCAACAATAGAAGGGGATGAGAAATGTCTTTTATCAAAATAAACCTGCTATTCACAGACCTCGGCCACAACATCTCCCAGGTACTTCTGCAGGATAAGGTCAAGCTCAGCTTTAGCCTGGCGGAAGCACTTGTCCACCTCAGATAAGTCACACCTGGCCATTGTATTTTCGAAGTAGGATTTCAGCGCCTCTTTCACCTCCTCATAGTTGTCCTGCTTCATGATTCCTGTGCCCTGGGAGAACAAGAAAGGTGAATATTCATCATCATCCCTCAACAATTCTCCAAATTGCCTGACTGCAGACACCACCATGAGGAGGAGCTGGAGTGACATAACATCATCAGTAGGCAGTGAGTCAAGAGAGGGGGAGTCATCCCACTGTTATCCTTATCCATGATCAAGAGTCTCACCCCCTGCTTTATGCTGTCCCTAGTGGTGATCTGTAGACAGTGTGTCTTCCACTTCACCCACCTCCTGAGGCAATAATCTTGAATAAACAGAGGGCTGGAGGCCCAGCCCGGCTCCTGTCTCTCTCCCCTTGGGGAAAGGAGATTTTCTCAGAACCATGTTGAGGTGAAATGGGAGTGGGATGACGCAGGTGTCTTGTAGAGGTGAGTCGCCCCTGTGTACCTCAGTGTGATTCAAGCAAGGGGGAGGGGTTTAAGGGACTTACCAATCCCGCGTATGCACCCTCTGATTCAAAGTCAGGCAGGACTTCATTGTACAGCGCCAGGCAGTCCAGCTGGATAGATGATATCATGTTCTGAGCCCAGGTCCGCACCCGTATCTCCTCCTCCTGGAGCAGCCCCTCCAGCTCGACCTGCAGGCCCTCCCTGAGCCGCCACAGGGCCACTGGGGTCAGGCCCGGGTGAGCGGGTGTACCAGGGGGTGTGTGAGGGGGCGAGCAATGGGGTATGTGGGCTGCCAAGGAGGAGGTCCATGCCCTGTCCTTCTGCACATCCCTCTCCGGGCCCTTAGGGTAGTTCCACAGCTGGGTCTCGGTCTCCTGCCTGGTGATTGGCTGGCTGGCCTGAGGGGACAGGGGCACAGAGAGGGCATGAGGAGGACAGAGAGGAAACTGAGAGGGTCTTCTTTAGGAGGACCAAGCCCTGCCCCTGGTCTCCCAGCAATCACAGTCACCATCATTGCAGCTGAAACCAAACTTTCGACAGATGTCACAGACATATCAGGCTCACAGACTTGCAGCTCTCGGCTGCCCAGGGTGAGACGCAGGGGGAGTCTGTTCCCTCTTCCTCTGACAGTCCTATCAGATGACAGCGGCAGACCCGATCCAACCCCACCTTTCCTTTCACACACAGCCACACACAGGCATGACTGTGTCACCATCATCAACACCTCCACCATTATAATCTCCACTATCTTCGTCACCATCATCTTCATCACATTTCTAATAAATGATCTCCACCATCTTCATCACCATATCCTTCTTCATCATGACAATCATCATGTCCACCATCGTCATCATCAACACCTTTCTTTACATAGAGGAGGGTGGGGGTGTGGAACAAGCTGTCTAGCCATGTTGCTAAAGCCAATACTCACGTTCCTGTGGGATCTGCCCCAGGTCTCGGTGTGACACCCTTCTCTCTGCTCGGCCATTCCTCTCTCGACTTGAGCGAGTTTCTCCAGGCGGTGCTGGGGAGGAGAAAACAGAGTTACCAGCCAGTCACACAAACACACATCATCATCATGGGCCAAGATGACCCTACATGACAGTGGCCTGTCGTCCTCGATCCAGAAGCAGTGTCCAGCCCTCAGCTATCCAGCTTCATGATCCCCAACATCCCTGTCGAGACCTGTTGAGGGGCCAGTTCTGCTAGACCAGGGGTCTCAAGCCCAATCACAATCCCTGGAGAGCCAGGTGCATCTCCAGGTTTTCTTTCCAAACAGGGCTAGCCAATTAAACAATTAATCTAATTATTTTCATAAGAAGATGTGGAAATAATGTGTTTAATAATATATTTTGATGTCTCTCACTGTTGAAGACTCAAAATATTCAAGGCATAGTTGGATATTTAAGGTCTGGATAAAGGTACAGTATTAGAATATTTTTTGTTTAATTAAAAAATTAGATCAACTTTGTAACCAAGACCTCTGGGCAGGAAACCAGATGATGCACCAGACCCTCTAGGAATGGAGTTTGAGACATGCTCACCCTCTCTCACACACAACCTCACACACACTCACCCTCTCACTACAAATACTACTACCACTACTACTACTACTACTAATAATAATAATAATAATAATAATAATAATAATAATGCAGACTTGCTTTTCTTGGGGTCTTGGGTCTGGCTCCTGTTTTGGCTGAGTCTCCTGTTACCTCCTTCCTGATCTGGGGATGTCAGACACAGTTCTGTTACAGACACGGGCTGGACTAGACTCACAAGCACAAACACCCACAGACACACACTCCCACACACTAACACACACGCAGATGCACACACTGTCAGGTAGAGTCTTTCTCCTCCTCAAGAGAAGACGACAGAGCCCTGCTGCTGCGATGAGCTTTAATTTCAGGAGGAGGAAGAAGAGGAAGAATCACAATATGAAGAAGACCATCAGTGGACTCACAGCTCTCTGGGTCTGGGGCCTGACTCTCAAACTTGTCTCCAGTCTCTGGTGGGTTTGGACATCTCTGTTCACCTCTGTAGACATCTGTGGACAGGACAGTTCATTTAGACAAACAAGTTCGACCAGACTTCACTCTCATAGTCAATCAATCAATCAATCTATTTTTTTCTTATATTTTGCCTTTTAATCCAGAACATCAAAGCACTTTACAAAACATACCTGGAAAATAGAGTATAAATGTGTAATACTGTAGTTCCTGGAGTAAGTGCTTGGATAATTCAACTACCACTGTTGTTACTTCTGCTGCTACTACTATGACCATGACTACAAATTCTAATACTAATTCTGATATTAATACTACTACTGCTGTCATTACTAGTAATAGTGATAAAAACAGAGCACTCACAGCTCTCTGGACGTTGGTCTGGAATCTAGAAAGTGGTTCCATTCTCAGGCGACTCTGGACCTCAACACCTGTTGATGGGTCACTTCTGTCAGACACACGAGTGGAGCCCAAGCCCACCTACACACACACTCACACACACTGACAGATATACACCCACACAATCACACACATTATCACACACTGACAGACACCCACCCACACATATTCACACACAGACATTACACACACACACAGACACTCACACACACTCACAGACACATTCTTACACTGACAGACACACACACATACACTACACCCACTCACAGACACACATTCACAGACACACACACAGACACAACACACACTCACAGACACAACATACATTTATACACACAATCAGACACTCACACACCTACTCGCACACATTCACAGACACACACATAGACTACAAATACTTATAGACACACACCAACACACACACACAGACAAAAACACACACACTCATAACTACAAATACAGTATAACTAACACTAACACAAATGCCACTAACATTAAAACAGTAACACTATCACTAAGAGTTACACTATCATTATCACTGACACAAACTACTAATACACTACTAATACTAATAATAACAGTAATACTATCACTAAAACTAACATGACTACTGGTGTAAATACTCTAACAGTAACTCTATAATTATAACTAATATTAACATGAATGACTAGCATCAAAACTATCAGAAGCGCAATCACTATTAATACTGACATGAACACTAGCATTAATATTAAAGCTACCGATTGTACTCTCACTAATATTAAATATGAATACACTCGCATTAGTATTAGTCCGTGACGTCAAACCACTCTTTGTGACGAAGGCAAGACACCTAGCCGGACACAGTGATGTGGCACGTGTCGCCGTGGTAACCATACTTATAATTTGTAAACAGTGGAAAAATGCATTTAAACTGTTACCTACACAAATTTATCAACTTGGAATATAATTTTCAAGCTCTAGAATACAATTTCTAAACAATCATTTGAATAATCATTCTTTAATTTGGGATTAAACAATATGAACACTAAACGCACTATGGTATTTGATCGATACAGGCTGTATTGACTGTTTTATAGATATTTAAATAATTTAAAGAAAGAAAAAAATCAGTACTCACCAATCGGTGAAGTTAATCGATGATTCTAAGGTTTTTTAGTTGAATTAATAGGTTGTCGATAGATAAGTGATCAATATCTCTCCTTAGTGCGCTCCGCGCTCCTCCCGCGGTCTCGCTCTCTGATCCCGGCGCTCTGGCTGGTGTCTGTGACGTCACAGCGTTCTTTCTGACAGAGCATAGCGAGTCTCCGCTGTCCGGAGCCCGGGGGGTTTTTCTTACAGATATACTGTAACATCTCCAAAAGAAAAAACACCAGGCTGTGAAGAGAGGCGATTCATAACAGCTTGAGAAGGAGACCGACAAACCGAGGAATACAATTTATTAAACAAAAAAATAGTTTACTTCACAGATTAATGCGTTGTATAGCATACTCCCGTAGAGCAGAACAGAAAGGGCACAAATCCCTGTAAAAAGCGCTTTTAAGCGTTTTACACGAATCTCCACAGAACAGAAGCCAGGAGGATCAGACTCCTGATCCTGGAGGTTGAAGAGTATCTCCTGGTTTTATTTCCACTCGAGCTCTCAGTTCCTCAGCCAGTTTGGTGATTTAATTAACTGTATAAGACTCCGTGAGAGACGTGTGGGAGACGCTGTATCCCAGGGCTGGTGTGGAATCACACACAGACAGGTCTTCTGTGTGATTTGAGTCCCACTGCTCAGAGGTACAGACTGTTCAACTGGTCACTATTGTAGACAAGACCATCGGTCTGCTGCTGCTGATAATCATATTACACTTATAAGAGTAGCAATACTGCTGTTCATTAAATTAGTAAAAATAATAATAAGAGATAAACACATATTGCTCAATTTTCAGTCAAACACTTCTGACAGAGGGATGGAGGCTGACTTACAGTAAAGACAATGAATCAGGGCAGTAATACTGAGGGGCTGGAGGTTCTGGAAAGGGTTAATAGAAGCTTCTTGATTCTGATCTGGAACAGAGCCCACAGCGGCCAGATTAGTGACCCTTGAGCCCAGTTCACAGAGAGGAGAACCAGGAGCTCTTCTCTGTCTCTAAGAGGCTGTGAGGAAGGAGAAAAGGGGGAGATGTGACCTGAGTCCAGGCTGTTCTGTCTGATATTATTCATGTAGCAGCACTGATTGTCTGAATGTCCTCTGGTTCTGGATTGTCAGGATAAAGAGAAGGATGGAGATGAGCTTCTGTTTGTTTTTTAGGTAGGAATTTGGGAAAAGTACTGAGTGACCCAGAGCTCTGTGTGTGTCTGAGCTGTGAATCTGACTGAGAGGAGAAAAATATTTTTGTTTTATTCTGCCTCTGAGAAGTCTTTTCCTTTGCCAAGCAATGTTCCATCCCCTTCAGATACTCTGCACAGACTGTCAGAGTAAGCAGAGAGGAGAGAGAGAGATGGACAGATAAGAGCACACACTGCGAGAGAGACAGAAATGGGGAGAGAGATGAGAAGGAGCAGGAAGACAGTGCAGGTGTTCAACCACACTGTGACCACAGGAGACAGGAGGCTTTTCTCAGCTGCTGAGGAGCTCAGTACTCATGGCCATTCAGGCTCAGAGGCTCTTGCAGCAGTAAGGTCTGAGAGCGTCTCCTCATACTGACACTGGAGCTCTGAGAGTCAGTCTCCATTCTGACAGGAACAGCCCGTCCTGTTCAGACCTGAGAGACACACTGAGAGAGCTGTGTGGGGAGAGGACCTGTCACCCTGTAGAGCTCTGAACATTGGACTCTCCTGTGTCTCCCTGTGCAGCACTAGAGCTCTGAACACTAGGCTCTCCTGTGTCTCCTTGTGCAGCACTAGAGCTATGAACACTAGGCTCCCCGTGTGTCTCCCTGTACAGCTCAGCTCTCAGCTGCCTCATCACACTGACACCCACAGCCTCACAGTACAGCCTGGTTTCCTGTGCTGGAAGAGCTCGGAGGAGCAAAAACCACAGACTCACTGCAGAGTCTGACCTGAGGCTCCAGTGAAGCTCTGCCTTAAATCACCGTTGTATTAACAAGGACTGAACTTTTTTTTATTATTTTGTTGCTTTTTCTAATTTGAAACTGACTCCTGCTCTGTGGCTCCTGCTGCTGCAGCTATTATGGTGAAGCTGTAACACAAGAACTCTGCTATATTGAACAGGAGAGTTTAAATACAGCATAACTGCTAATACTACTACTGCTACCACAACTGCTGCTGCCACTGATACTACTGCTACTACTAATACTTTACTGCTGCTCCTAGTGCTGCTCCTACTACCTATAATAATAAGGAAGAGGATGTGAGCTGTGCCCTCACACTGTTCAGACTGGGGGTGTATCAGTGTATCAGTATCAGTTCAGCTCCACTGTGCTGTTAGAGAGTCTCAGTCATGCAGTCGGCTCCACACAGAGAGACACTGGGGCCACAGCTGGAGGGGTTGGAACATCTGTGTGGACTGGAGCTGCGCAGGGACAGACTCAGGGTCTGAGGGAGAGCTGCTGTCCAACAGGCTCAGTACATAAGGGACAATCACTGCTGAGCTTTTCTTTCTTTTTCATTTAAATTATTGATCACAGTCACAGGACAGCCAGTTCTTATTCAGTCCACCTTGTCTCCGTATTCCTGTGCTGACCTGAATGACCTCACTGCCACCTTGAGCACAGGCTCTCCTCACACTGCCCTTGACCAGGACCAGAAGACATTACTGTCTGGAGACACAACAACTCTGTGACTCACTGCAGGACACCAGTCACTGGACACTGCCTTACACAGACAAAAAGACAGGACCTCGTTCTAGACACTTCCTGATACAGACTGCAAGAATTACAGGACCATATATACATAATTGATTATCTTGATACTGATTTAAAAATATAATACTTGTCTACAATTTTTTTTAGTTTAATATCTGATCTCTTCCTGCCCCTGCAGCACCTGCAGCCCTGCTGTCTGTATCTGTATCTGTGTTTCCTCCAGTGAGACACAGAGCCGCTCCTGTCTCTCCTCTCCTCCGCACTGCTGGGAGTGTCTTCAGGGAGAGGAAACAGTG